>NW_027640551.1:0-333430 GCF_949752795.1 Hyperoodon ampullatus
GGTACCAGGCAGTATTACTTTAAAAGGTCTGCATTTCCTCACCCAGCCTCTCTAACATCTCTTAGCGTGCATAGCTTCCAGCCTTATATAATCATCCTGCTGTGGGTCTACATGTGTTCAATCCATGTTACATCGTAGCCCTTCAACAAAAGTTGTAAGAATTTTTGTCTGTCTCACTGTTTTTATAAATAGTTTTAAATTTATTTTTATATTGGTTACAGCTGATTTTCAAAGCTCTGTTTTTTGCTGCTGTACATCCACTTGATTCATGTACTGTGAGACAACAATAAATTCTTTTTCAGATGCTTACCAGTCATATGTATTATTTTCCAGTGACTTGAGTGGGCTGAGTGCAGTTCTTTGAGGTACCGTGTAGGCCTTGTCAGTTATTCAATTTGGTACTTGGAATGGTATCTTTGCTAATTTCAACCTCCTGGATAATACCTCACCATTCCCCACCTTTCCCATTTAGCAGCCTTATGTCTATTTTCTACATATTTGACTATGTTACTGTTTTGTAATTTATTTCATGTGTAGCCATTTTTGATTCCACCTTTAAGTGACATCTTATGATATGTGTCTTTTTCTTTCTGACATATGTCACTTAGAATGATCGTATGTAACTCCTCCAGAGTTGTTACAACTGGCCTTATTTCATTGATTTCTGGATGAGTAATATTCCACTCTACATAAGTACCCCATCTCTTTTATCCATTTTATCCTTCCAGGGACATTTAGGTTATATCCAAGTTGAGGCCCTTTTTAACAGAGAGGTGGTAAACGTTCGGGTGCCTGTTTTCTGTCGATTTTTGTTTTTCCCAAGGTACACGCCCATGAGTGCAAGTGCCCTATGCTCTGTAGCTCATTTTTTAGATGTTTTAGCAAACACAATACACTTCTCCAGAGTGGCCGTTGGCAAATTACATTTCCACTATCAGCCTCACAGGGCTCCCTTTTCTCCTCGCCCTGTCCTGCATTTCTGGTGTTTACACTTTATGTGGATGGCCCTTCTGACTGATGTGAAGTGATACATTTTGTGATATTGATTTCCAGTGCCCACCTGTTTGGTTGGATAAAAAGTGTGTATGGCCTTTACTTGAATATATTCAGAAAAAATGCATACACCCTTTTTGGCCAACTGCATCATTGGCGATGTTCAGCCCCTTTTCTTGTGCTTTAATGGGGAGTCCTTTCTACCTCTTCAAATCTGTTTCCTGCCACTCTCCCTTGCTTACAAGTCCTTTTCTGTGACTTACCTCAAGACATTTTTCGACGATAGATATTTTCAACTCTGCAGTTTCATGAATTTTAGTGCCCCTGAGTTCCATTTTTCAACTTGTGTTTTTGGAAACTGGACACAAAACAGCGGGATTTCCTCTAGCCCTATTCTGTTTCCGTGGGCAATTCTAGCCTTTGATGAATTTGTCTTCTGGATTGGAAATTAGAGTGGCATGTGCCTGTCCAAACACCTAAGACATGTCTCTATATTTTTCTCATCCTTCCGCTACATCCTCTGGACAAATTCCAAACTGTGTGCAACAGGATGTTGACGGTGCTGATATCACCAAGTGAGGAGATTGTTAGGAAAGATGCTGGAGGTTTGAACCCGAGCACCAGGCAATGAGGAGATGAGGTGCCTTTTCCAAACTCTTTCCGATCAAACGGTGTACCATCCTCTAGGTGTGACAGGCATGTTTTAGGTGTTGGAAGGGTCCCGTGCATGTAGGGAGAACACCAGGGATTTTTCCAAATCAGTGCCTCCCCGAACCCCAAACTGGGGAATTTTTAAGCTACGGCTACACGTATGTCCTTTAAGGGCCTTGGGAAATAGGCAGAGCCCAAACTTTAGATGACTGAAATCTTCAGGGTCAGAAGCGCTCACCATCGGCCTTGCTTAGGTTACATTTTATCTGTCATTGATAGATGATGTCAATAAAAATATCTATTCTTTTTCAGATTATTTCCCCTTATAGGTTATTGCAAAATATTCAGTGTAGTTCCCTGTGCTATACAGTAGTTCCCTGTTGATGATCTATTTTATACATAGCAGTGTGTATGTGTTAATCCCAAACTGTTAATTTATCCCTTCTCCTACCTTTCCCCTTTGGTAATAATAAATTATAAGGTTTTATACTTCTCAGAAATGGGGGAGCTGAAAGAGAGGTATCATTTTCAATGGAAAAGCATTCAAAACAAGATTGAAGCTTCAGCCAAGAGTATTCGATGTACATCCATGAAAATAAATCACTTCATTTCTCTAATGTTGACCTGACAAATAAGACAGACATCTTCACTGAACTTGCTTATAGGAAAGTGATAGAAATATCAAATGTAAGTCTTTGAAACATCTTATTTTACCCGAGCATTATACACTGCTCTATGTTAACTACAGTTTGGCTCACACATCTGTTCATTGAAGTTACAATGTTCTCAATTTCTGTTACTGATCCTCCAGAGTGGACCCCAACAGGAGTCCCCGTGCCCAGTGTCATTGGAGCCAACAGATCAAGACTGAGTTTGGTTCAGAAGCAAAGGAAACATTATTTTGAAAACAGAATGGAGAGGTG
The DNA here is from genome assembly GCF_949752795.1 of Hyperoodon ampullatus. NCBI lineage: Eukaryota > Metazoa > Chordata > Mammalia > Artiodactyla > Ziphiidae > Hyperoodon > Hyperoodon ampullatus. The sequence goes on from NW_027640551.1 coordinate 2,568, forward strand.
AGAGCGTGCACTCCCCCATGGGCTGTGGCTGGGCTGCTGTGTAGGGTCCCCGGCAGCGTCAGTGGGAGGGAGGGGATGGAGCTCTCGAGGGCTGAGTTGGCTGCAGCTCAGGCTCTATGCCGCGGAGTCTGCATGGGACCCCGCTAGCTGAGGTGTCGACCCAGCCATTCTGCACTAGGAAATCGGGTCTGAAGTGCCGGGTGTGGGACCTCTGCATGCGGAACCCTAGGAGCACGTGAAATTAGACAAAGCACAAAGGAAAAACAGGTTAGACTTTATTTTATTGCCCAGATTCTCTTTTTATCTCCCAGGAATTTTTAATGAACGTTGCCGGAGACGAACACCTCCTCTGCTTTTTGTTCCGTTCCTTATTCTTGGGGTGTTGAGGGTGCAGACCCCTCTTTTGTAACTGCTTCATGCTGTGGTGGGAGCCCTGATACATGGGGGGAGGGGCAAAACGTCTCCCCTCCAGCCTCCTGGTGAGGTTGATTGTCCCAAGGCCTCCTGCCTCACTTCTCGTCCGCCTGAGCACCAGCATTGGAAGTGTTACAGATTCTAATGACCTTTAAGGGTCCAGGAAAGAGAGGCGCAGGGATGCTGCGGTGGCAGGTTTCACCCCACCCCACATATGTTCGGCGACCTTAGGCTGACGGTTTTTGCCAGACTAGATGCTCTGACCAGTAGTCTGTGCTTTCTTTAATTAGGTCCCTGAATTAATGTACAAACAGCACCATGTGTCAGAGCCCTGCCCGCGCAACTCCCAGACAGTCCAGGGTCAGTGGTGATCCAGGACCATGACGTCCACTGAGTCAACGGCCTTTAGAAGTAGCCAGCAGTCCAGCCGGTCATATTGGCCACCATCACCGCGGTGTCTGTAGGGTTTTCTATGGTGAAAGCATGATATACGTTTCCCCCGCCAAGCTTATTAGCTCCCCTCTGGGTGCAGTAAGTCCTGCAAGCAGTAGTCTGCTCTTTCGGGGCACAGTCTTGTCGTTTTCTGAGAGAAACTCCAGGTCAAGTGATGGTCACACGAGTCATCTTGGGGGCCCGTTGCCCCCGTTTATCTCTCTGGAGGTTGGAGTTGGAGGGCCTCCTCACTCGAGGTCAGTGTGTCCACAGAGCGACCCCTGCAACTTCAGGGCATGATGGGTGGTTAGGATCACCACGTGGGGTCCTTTTCCCTTAGGAGGGAGCTGGCCTTGCGGGCTGCTGATTTCCAGCTTTTTAGATACCCCAGTATCCTGGCCTGATGAGTCGGGTGGCAAAGCCCTTGGTGACCATAGTTTATCATACCTGAAGGGCATTCTTGTGTTGCTCCATTTCAAGTGGTCCCAGTTTTTGCACTAAGGCTCCAAGGGCGATTAACCTTTGACCGGGTATGTAAAGGTCAAAGGGTTTAGCTAAATTAGGCAGTTCCTGGGCAAGGGTCTGTATTGACTGCTCTTTCCATTCTTGAAAGGCTGCTTCTGGATTCTATTCAAAAGGATCATCATCTTTTCGTGTCAGTGTTTCATGTAGAGGCCCAGCTATTAGACTGTAGTTAGGGATCCAGATGCAGAAAACCTTGGCCTCCCCAGGAACCCCTAAGCTGTCTTCTAGTTTTAGAAGAGGTAAGGCTGCAAATGGCTTCTTCCCTATCCTGGGATGCGTTTCTCCGAATATCTGTGAGAATGAAGCCCAGGCATGTCACCTTAGCCTGGGATATTTGAGCGTTTTTCTTGGACACCTTCTATCCTTTCTTGGCTAGGTAGTTCAGAGGCGTCTTTAGTAGGCCTGGTGATCAGAATGTCATCTGCATATTGAAGGAGGGTTCCCTTTTACAGAGGTTGAACTTTTAGGTCTTTAGAGGACATTTCCCCAATGATGGTGTGGGGATTTTTGAACCATTGGGGCAGGACGGCCCAGCATTATTGCTTTTGTTGCATGTTGTGTCCTGCCACTCACAAGCCAAAAATTCTTGTGACTCTGAGATGAATGGAATACAGAAGAAGGCATCATTGAAGTCTAATACAGAATGCCATGGCCTGGTGGAAGGTAGAATGACCAGCAGGGAGTAGGAAATAGGAGCTACTGGATGTATATCCTCGGTGGCTTCACTGACTGTCCTGGTATCCTTTACCAGGTCTCCAGCAGCCCATGGGGCTCTCGTGGTCAGGCCAATCCCAGGATATGGAGCTGACCTGGGCGGCACCCCTACCCCACAGCCCACGGGGCTCTCGTGGTCAAGTCCCTCCCAGGGTATGGAGCTCACCTCTGCAGCTACCCAGCAGCCCATGGGGCTCTCCTACTCAGGCCCTTCCCAGGATACAGAGCTCCCCTGGGCAGGTACCCCAGCAGGGCTGGACACACAGGAACTGTGCACATAGCCCACCTTGCAGAGAACCCACAGCTCACCTGTCGCTCACAGCTGACACAGAACACCTCAGAGCAGGACTTGAACTAACAAACAGCAGCTCTGACAGGTCTGTGACCATGGCTATCACTCTCTGCAGGCTCTTTCTGCCTGGTCTTCCAGACACTTCCAATGCAGCCAGGGCACCAGGCCTCTGTCTCCACCCACCATCACTCCTCTCCCTGACTCCTGTGTTCCTCTCATTAGGATAGGGTCTTCTTGAAGTTGTTTTCCACTCATGGACCAGATAAAATGATAAGAAAAGAAGCCGCAGCTGCAGCCCCTTGTCTATCCTGACTCTCAAGAGCCCACACCTGTTCCTAGGGCCTGGCCCGTTTAGCAAGTTTCATTTTCTGCAACTGTGAACCCTGAGGGGTGAGGATTGGCTGATTTTGGCAGCCTGAAACTGCCTGCCGGCCCGCCACAGGTGTCCCTGGGTTGAGGGCAATATAAACAGCACTCCAGTGAGCGACAGCCCTTGTAGCTGTGACTGATGGCATATTCTCTGCCCCGTATGCAGTTCCGGAGCTGTGCTGGTGGGAGGGAGTGAGGGTCCGTGGCTTTGTGGGTGGCCCAGTGTGAGTGGGGCTCTGCTGGACTTTCTGCAGGAGTTGCCAGGCTGCCACCTGCTAAAGAAGAGGATGTGTCACCGATACCTGCCACTGGAATTTCTCCCCAGGCAGAGGTGAGGAAGTAAAAAAGCAGTGGGGGCCGTGGCAGGAGGGGTATCTCAGGCAGGGAAATGGAAAGCTTCCAGAAGAGCATCTGGGGACAGGACCATCCTGACTGGCGTGCAGGCACCAAGTCGGCCTGCGTGCTGTCGCTGTTGTGGCTCCACGGCCCTTTCTCTAGGCTTTCAAGCCCTTGTACATATTCAGGTGTTTTACCTGGGAAGGGTGGCAAAAGTTCAACAGCAGCTGGCCTGGGGCTCAGCTCACGGTTACTCACAGATGCCTCGGCATGGCCCCCTCTTTGCAATGAGGATGCTCCTTGTGTAGGAGTGGGCTGCTGGCTCTATGGGAGATGATTCCCCAACTCTGACCAATTTCAGAATTGTTTACCGCTGGAGCAAGTGCCCTGATAGTGTTTTCCTCTGTCTAACTGGTGGGTTCAGGTTATTTTTTTTCTTTTTTTGTTCAAGTTAGATTTTATTCCTCTTTTATGTATTTATAGATATAAGCATGGAAATCATTCATTCATATAAATACATCTGTGTGAAGGGAAGAACTTTTTTCTGTTTTATTTTTAAATTTTATTTTTTAAATTTTGAAATTTAATTTTATTTATTTTTTATACAGCAGGTTATTATTAGTTATGTATTTTATGCATATACATGTATACAGGTCAATCCCAATCTCCCAACTCATCCCACGACCACCACCCCATGGCTTCCCACACTAGGTTTCCATACGTGTGTTCTCTACCTCTGTGTCTCTATTTCTTCCCTGCAAACCAGTTCATCTGTACCATTTTTCTAGGTTCCACATATATGCATTAATATACCATATTTGTTTTTCTCTTTCTGACTTACTTCATTCTGTATGACACTCTCTAGATCCATCGATGTCTCTACAAATGACCCAGTTTCATTCCTTCTTATGGCTGAGTAATATTCCATTTTATATATGTACCACATCTTTATCCATTCGTCTGTCTGTGGGTATTTAGGTTGCTTCCATTACCTGGCTATTGTAAATAGTGCTGAAATGAGCATTGTGGTGAATGTGCCTTTTTGATTTATGGTTTTCTCTGGGTATATGCCCAGAAGCGGGATTGCTGGATCATATGGTAATTCTATATCTAGTTTTTTTAAGGAAACTCCATACTGTTCTCCATCGTGACTGTATCCATTTACATTTCCACCACTAGTGGAAGAGGGATCCTTTTGTCCACACCCTCCCCAGAATTTGTTGTTTGTAGATTTTCTGATGATGCCGATTCTAACAGGTGTGAGGTGATACCTCATTGTAGTTTTGATTTGCATTTCTCTAATAATTAGTGATGTTGAGCAGCTTTTCATGTGCGTCTTGGCCATCTCTGTGTCTTCTTTGAAGAAACGTCTCTTTAGATCTTCTGCCCATTTTTGTATTGGGTTGTTTGTTTTTTTAATATTAAGCTGCATGAGCTCTTTATATATATTGGAGATTAAACCTTTGTCCATTGATTCGTTTGCAAATATTTTCGCCCATTCTGAGGGATGCTTTTTGCCATTCCCGTTTTTTTAACAAAAAAAGAAAGAAAGAAAAAGAAGCAGAACACTAATGTGTGTAAAATATGCCTTTTGAAACTGTCGTTTTGAAACATGGACATACTTTGAATTTTTTGGTCGATATATGAACCCGGTATTTGTTTTCAGGGCAGGTGTCCTTTACAGGCCTGCAATGATTTTGAATATCAACTGACCATTAGCGCTGGGATTAAAGCTGCTGTTTTGTGAAACGGCCACAAGGTGGCAGCAGTTCTCCCTTACCAAATCTGCTTACTAGAGCAACAGAGCCTCAATGGAAGTCATGTTCTAGATTGGAATTTAGAATGGAATGTGCCAGGAGAAAGCACCTCAAGTTTGTCTCACTGCTTCTTGTTCGAGTTTTTAATGTAATTTTTTATTTTTTATTACAGCAAATATGATTACAATGTTTGGCTTGTTGTATGTGTGGAAGATGTGGTTCTTTTACACATATACATATGTCTGTTCTTCCTGGGATCCTTTTCCCATGTACCTTATGACAGAATGTTGAGTAGTCTTCTCTTGGTATTCTGTAGGTCTTTGGTGATTATATATGTCACCTGTGTTTGTATATGTCTGTTAACCCCAATATCATAATGAAACCAATCCTCACACCTTTCCATTGGTGAACCATAAGTTTGTTGAATGAATCTCTGATTGCCCTTCTCCGTGGAAATATCTGCCCTGGTATCCATTTTTCGGTCACACCTATAAGAGATATGATATGATATGTGTCTTTCACTTTCTGACTTACAACAACTCACGTGCTTACCTCTAGACACACCTACGATGCTGCAAATGGCATTGTGTCCTTTTATTCCTTGGCTTCTATTCTGCCTTAGCGAGGTCCATTTTCAACAATGTGATGACCTGAGGGCTGAGGATTAGCTGACTTGGGTAGCCTTACCCTGCTGGCCGGCCCTCCCCAGGTGTGCCTGGGTTGAGGTCAATATAAACAGCGCTGCAGGCAGCAATAGCCCCTGAAGCTGTGCCTGACTCCATATTCTCTGCCCCGTCAGCAGTCTCGGGGCTGTTCTGGAAGGAGGGAGTGAGGGGCCACGGCTTTGTGGGTGGCCCGGTGTGAGTGGGTCTCTGCTGGACTTTCTGCAGGAGTTGCCAGGTTTCCACCTGTAAAGAAGAGGATGTGTCACCCATACCTTCCGCTGGAATTTCTCTCCGGACAGTGGTGAGGAAGGAAAAAAGCAGTGGGGGCCGGGACAGGAGGGGTATCTCAGGCAGGACAATGGAAAGCTTCCAGAAGAGTGCCCAGGGCCAGGACCATCCTGGCTGGCCTGCAGGCCCCAAGTTGGCCTGCGTGCTGTCGCTGGTGTGGCTCCACACCCCTTCCTCTAGGCTTTCAAGCCCTTGTACATATTCAGGTGTTTTACCTGGGAAGGGTGGGAAAAGTTCAACAGCAGCTGGCCTGGGGCTCAGCTCACGGTTACTCACAGATGCCTCGGGTCCCTTTCACTGAGGAACGTGTAGGTCTTGTCTATTCCATAGTTGGTTTTTGGAACGGTACCTGTGCTTATATCAAACTCTGGTTTTATGCATCACCCCACCTCTCCTTACCCCTTAAGCAGGCATCAGAGTGTTTTCTAAATGTGAGACACTGTTCTCTTTCCTAACTCAGTTCAAGTGTAGCCATGTTTACAGGATCTTCATAAGTGATATCTTATGATAAGATTCTTTTTCTGTGTGACTTATTTCACTTAGAATCATCATACTTGAATCCACCCATTTTGCTGCTACTGGTCTTATGACATTGATTTCATGGCTGAGGGATATTCCATCGTATGTAAGTACCACAATTTTTTGAACCATTAATATATTTCCTGGGATATTTAAGGTGTACCCAAGTTGAGGTCCTTGTAAGCAGTGCAACCCTAAATTTTGGGGTGGCTCTGTCTTATTAATTTTCAGTTTTCCCAAGGTATATTCCCTAGACTGGAAGTGCCCTTGGCTCTGTAGGTCTGTTCTTTACTTGTTTTAGGGAACACAATGCACTCCTCCAGAGAGGCAGTTGGCAATTTATATAACGCCAATCAGCATAACAAGTCTCCTTTTTCTCCAGGGCCTGTCTTGCCTTTCTGGTTTTTACACATTTTGTGGATGTCCCTTTTGACCGGTGGGAAGTGATACTACTTTGTAGTGCAGATTTGCATTGCCCGCTTGCTTGCTTGGCCAAAAAGGGCGTATGCGTTTTCTCCTGAATATATTCAAGAGAAAACGCATACACACTTTATGGCCAAGTGCATCATTGTCGAAGTTGTGCCCCTCTTCCTGTGCTTTAAAGGTGATTCCAACGTACCTCTTGAAATCTGTTTCCTGCTATTCTGCCTCGCTTTCAACTCGGCCTCGTTGCCTTCCCTCAACAGATTTTTAGACGATACTTGTCCTTTATTACTCGGTCAGTTTGCGGATTGCTGTGCCCCTGAGCTCCATTTATCAACTCGTTTTTTGTGAGCTGACCGCAAGTCCAAAATTTTGGTTCATGACCTATGCTGGTTCCCGGTGGGGGGCTGAGACTTTGGTTAATTCTTCTTCCTGCCGGGATGTTAGAGTCATATGTGCCCGTCCAAAGGCCTAACAGCTACTCTCTCATTGGTTCTCCCTCTTCCCTTTCATCCTCTGCCAAATTGGAAACCTGTGTGAACCAGGAGGTTAAAGGGGCTGTCTCTCCAAGTTGGGAGATTGATAGTAAAGCAGATGGAAACTCAAACTGGAGCACCAGGAGAGGGACTATTCGTTGAGTTTTAGAAACTTTTCATATTCACAGTGGGTTCGTTCTCTATGTTTCCCATACATGTTTAGCTGTAGTAAAATTCCCTTCAACCTGGAGAGTTGGGACCCATGGAATGGTGCCAGGCATTTGTCCTTTAAAGGGTCTGCATTTGCTCACCCAATCTCACCAATCCTCTCAGTCCCAAGTGTCCAGCCTTATGCCACATCCAGCTGTCGTTGTAGATAGGGTCTTTCCAGGTTGCATCAGAGACCCTGAAGGAATTGTTAAGAATTTCCCAGTTTTTTGTTTTGTTTTTGAAATTCCTTTTTATAGTGGGTTTGAGCTGATTCTCGCTGCCATGTTTATGCCAGTCTAGACACACTTGATTCCCTTACGGAGACATATCAATACATAGGTTTTAAGATTCTTACTAGTCAGATATATTCCTTTGCGGGAAATATGGGGTTTTGAGTCCCTTTCACTGAGGAAGTTGTAGGTCTTGTCTATTCCATAGTTGGGTTTTGGAACGGTACCTGTGCGTATATCAAACTCTGGTTTTATGCATCACCCCACCTCTCCTTCCCCCTTAAGCAGGCATAAGAGTGTTTTCTAAATGTGAGACACTGTTCTCTTTCCTAACTCAGTTCAAGTGTAGCCATGTTTACAGGATCTTCATAAGTGATATCTTATGATAAGTTTCTTTTTTCTCTGTGACTTATTTCACTTAGAATCATCGTACCTGAATCCACCCATTTTGCTGCTACTGGTCTTATGACATTGATTTCATGGCTGAGGGATATTCCATCGTACGTAAGTACCACAATTTTTTGAACCATTTTTATATTTCCTGGGATATTTAAGGTGTACCCAAGTTGAGGTCCTTGTAAGCAGTGCAGCCCTAAATTTTGGGGTGGCTCTGTCTTATTGATTTTCAGTTTTCCCAAGGTATATTCCCTAGACTGGACGTGCCCTTGGCTCTGTAGCTCTGTTGTTTACTTGTTTTAGGGAACACAATGCACTCCTCCAGAGAGGCAGTTGGCAGTGTACATCCCGCCCATCAGGATAACAAGGCTCCCTGTTCTCCAGGGCCTGTCTTACCTTTTTGGTTTTTACACATTTTGTGGATGTCCCTTTTGACCGGTGGGAAGTGATACTTCTTTGTAGTGCAGATTAGCATTGCCCGCTTGCTTGCTTCGCCAAAACGGGTGTATGCGTTTTCTCCTGAATATATTCAGGAGAAAACGCATACCCCCTTTTTGGCCAAGTGCATCATTGTCGAAGTTGTGCCCCTCTTCCTGTGCTTTAAAGGCGATTCCAACGTACCTCTTGAAATCTATTTCCTGCTATTCTGCCTAGCTTTCAAGTCCGCCTCTTTGCCTTCCCTTAACAGATTTTTGGACGATAGTTGTCCTTTATTACTCTGCCAGGTTGTGAATTGCTGTGCCCTTGAGCTCCATTTTTCAACTCGTTTTTTGTGAGCTGACCGCAAGTCCAAAATTTTGTTTCAGGAACTATTCTGGTTCCTGGTGGGTGCCTGAGACTTTGGTTAATTCTTCATCCTGCTGGGAAGTTAGGGTGATATGTGCCCGTCCAAATGCCTAACAGCTACTCTCTCATTGGTTCTCCCTCTTCCCTTTCATCCTCTGCCAAATTGGAAACCTGTGCGAACCAGGAGGTTAAATGGGCTGTCTCTCCAAGTTGGGAGATTGATAGTAAAGCAGATGGAAAGTCAAACTGGAGCACCAGGAGAGGGACTATTCGTTGAGTTTTAGAAACCTTCCGTATTCACTGTGGGTCCGTTCTCTAGGTTTCCCGTACATGTTATAGCTGTAGTAATATACCCTTCAACCTGGAGAGTTGGGACCCATGGAATGGGTGCCAGGCATTTGTGCTTTAAAGTTTCTGCATTTGCTCACCGAAACTCCCCAATCCTCTCAGTCCCAAGTGTCCAGCCTTATGCCACATCCAGCTGTCGTTGTAGATAGGTTCATTCCAGGTTTCATCAGAGACCCTGAAGGAATTGTAAAGAATTTCCCAGTTTTTTTGTTTTGTTTTTAAAGTTCCTTTTTATAGTGGGTTTGAGCTGATTCTCGCTGCCATGTTTATGCCAGTCTAGACACACTTGATTCCCTTACAGAGACATACCAATACATAGGTTTTAAGATTCTTACTAGTCAGATATATTCCTCTGCGGGAAATATGGGGTTTTGAGTCCCTTTCACTGAGGAAGGTGTAGGTCTTGTCTATTCCATAGTTGGTTTTTGGAACGGTACCTGTGCTTATATCAAACTCTGGTTTTATGCATCACCCCACCTCTCCTTCCCCCTTAAGCAGGCATAAGAGTGTTTTCTAAATGTGAGACACTGCTCTCTTTCCTAACTCAGTTCAAGTGTAGACATGTATACAGGATCTTCATAAGTGATATCTTATGATAAGTTTCTTTTTCTGTGTGACTTATTTCACTTAGAATCATCGTACCTGAATCCACCCATTTTGCTGCTACTGGTCTTATGACATTGATTTCATGGCTAAGGGATATTCCATCATATGTAAGTACCACAATTTTTTGAACCATTTATATATTTCCTGGGATATTTAAGTTGTACCCAAGTTGAGGTCCTTGTAAGCAGTGCAGCCCTAAATTTTGGGGTGGCTCTGTCTTATTGATTTTCAGTTTTCCCAAGGTATATTCCCTAGACTGGACGTGCCCTTGGCTCTGTAGCTCTGTTGTTTACTTGTTTTAGGGAACACAATGCACTCCTCCAGAGAGGCAGTTGTCAGTGTACATCCCGCCCATCAGGATAACAAGGCTCCCTGTTCTCCAGGGCCTGTCTTGCCTTTCTGGTTTTTACACATTTTGTGGATGTCCCTTTTGACCGTTGGGAAGTGATACTTCTTTGTAGTGCAGATTTGCATTGCCCGCTTGCTTGCTTGGCCAAAAAGGGCTTATGCGTTTTCTCCTGAATATATTCAGGAGAAAACGCATACGCCCTTTTTGGCCAAGTGCATCATTTTCGAAGTTGTGCCCCTTTTCCTCTGCTTTAAAGGTGATTCCAACGTACCTCTTGAAATCTGTTTCCTGCTATTCTGCCTCGCTTTCAAGTCCTCCTCGTTGCCTTCCCTTAACAGATTTTTGGACGATAGTTGTCCTTTATTACTCGGCCAGTTTGTGAATTGCTGTGCCCCTGAGCTCCATTTTTCAAGTCGTTTTTTGTGCGTGGACCGCAAGACCAAAATTTTGGGTCAGGACCTATGCTGGTTCCCAGTGGGGGGCTGAGAGTTTGGTTAATTCTTCTTCCTGCCGGTTATTTGAGTGATATGTGCCCGTCCAAATGCCTAACAGCTACTCTCTCATTGGTTCTCCCTCTTCCCTTTCATTCTCTGCCAAATTGGAAACCTGTGCGAACCAGGAGGTTAAATGGGCTGTCTCTCCAATTTGGGAGGTTGATAGTAAAGCAGATGGAAAGTCAAACCGGAGCACCAGGAGAGGGACTATTCGTTCAGTTTTAGAAACATTTCGTATTCACAGTGGGTCCATTCTCTAGGTTTCCCGTACATGTTATAGCTGTAGTAATATTCCCTTCAACCTGGAGAGTTGGGACCCATGGAATGGGTGCCAGGCATTTGTGCTTTAAAGGGACTGCATTTGCTCACCCAATCTCACCAATCCTCTCAGTCCCAAGTGTCCAGCCTTATGCCACATCCAGCTGTCGTTGTAGATAGGGTCATTCCAGGTTTCATCAGAGACCCTGAAGGAATTGTAAAGATTTCCCAGTTGTTTTGTTTTGTTTTTGCAATTCCTTTTTATAGTGGGTTTGAGCTGATTCTCGCTGCCATGTTTATGCCAGTCTAGACGCACTTGATTCCCTTACGGAGACATATCAATACATAGGTTTTAAGATTCTTACTAGTCAGATATATTCCTCTGCGGGAAATATGGGGTTTTGAGTCCCTTTCACTGAGGAAGGTGTAGGTCTTGTCTATTCCATAGTTGCTTTTTGGAACGGTACCTGTGCTTATACCAAACTCTGGTTTTATGCATCACCCCACCTCTCCTTCCCCCTTAAGCAGGCAAAAGAGTGTTTTCTAACTGTGAGACACTCTTCCCTTTCCTAACGCAGTTCAAGTTTAGCCATGTTTATAGGATCTTCATAAGTGATACCTTAAGATAAGTTTCTTTTTCTGTGAGACTTATATCACTTAGAATCATCGTACCTGAACCCATCCATTTTGCTGCTACTGGTTTAATGTCATTGATTTCATGGCTGAGGGATATTGCATCGTACATAAGTCCCACAATTTTTTGAACCATTTTTATATTTCCTGGGATATTTAAGGTGTACCCAAGTTGAGGTCCTTGTAAGCAGTGCAGCCCTAAATTTTGAGGTGGCTCTGTCTTATTGATTTTCAGTTTTCACAAGGTATATTCCCTAGACTGGATGTGCCCTTGGCTCTGTAGCTCTGTTGTTTACTTGTTTTAGGGAACACAATGCACTCCTCCAGCGAGGCAGTTGGCAATTTACATCCCACCCATCAGCATAACAAGGCTCCCTGTTCTCCAGGGCCTGTCTTGCCTTTCTGGTTTTTACACATTTTGTTGATGTCCCTTTTGACCGGTGGGAAGTGATACTTCTTTGTAGTGCAGATTTGCATTGCCCGCTTGCTTGCTTGGCCAAAAAGGGCGTATGCGTTTTCTCCTGAATATATTCAGCAGAAAACTCATACGCCCTTTTTGGCCAAGTGCATCATTGTCGAAGTTGTGCCCTTCTTCCTGTGCTTTAAAGGCGATTCCAACGTGCCTCTTGAAATCTCTTTCCTGCTATTCTGCCTCGCTTTCAAGTCTGCCTCGTTGCCTTCCCTCAACAGATTTTTGGACGATAGTTGTCCTTTATTACTTGGCCAGTTTGTGAATTGCTGTGCCCCTGAGCTCCATTTTTCAACTCGTTTTTGGTGAGCTGACCACAAGTCCAAAATTTTGGTTCAGGACCTTTGCTGGTTCCCGGTGGGTGGCTGAGACTTTGCTTAATTCTTCTTCCTGCCGGGAAGTTAGAGTGATATGTGCCTGTCCAAATGCCTAACAGCTACTCTCTCATTGGTTCTCACTCTTCCCTTTCATCCTCTGCCAAATTGGAAACCTGTGCGAACCAGGAGGTTAAAGGGGCTGTCTCTCCAAGTTGGGAGATTGGTAGTAAAGCAGATGGAAAATCAAACCGGAGCACCAGGAGAGGGACTATTCGCTGAGTTTTAGAAACCTTTCGTATTCACAGTGTGCCCGTTCTCTAGGTTTCCCGTACATGTTATAACTGTAGTAATATTCCTTTAAACCTGGAGAGTTGGGACCCATGGAATGGGTGCCAGGCATTTGTGCTTTAAAGGGTCTGCATTTGCTCACCCAATCTCTCCAATCGTCTCAGTCCCAAGTGTCCCTACTTATGCCACATCCAGCTGTCGTTGTAGATAGGGTCATTCCAGGATTCATCAGAGACCCTGAAGGAATTGTAAAGAATTTCCCAGTTTTTTTGTTTTGTTTTTGAAATTCCTTTTTATGGTGGGTTTGTTCTGATTCTTGCTGCCATGTATATGCCAGTCTAGACACACTTGATTCCCTTATGGAGACATATCAATACATAGGTTTTAAGATTCTTACTAGTCAGATATATTCCTCTGCGGGAAATATGGGGTTTTGAGTCCCTTTCACTGAGGAAGGTGTAGGTCTTGTCTATTCCATAGATCGTTTTTGGAACGGTACCTGTGCTTATATCAAACTCTGGTTTTATGCATCACCCCACCTCTCCTTCCCACTTAAGCAGGCATAAGAGTGTTTAACAAAGGTGAGACTCTGTTCTCTTTCCTAACTGAGTTCAAGTGTAGCCATGTTTACAGGATCTTCATAAGTGATATCTTAATATAAGTTTCTTTTTCTGTGTGACTTATTTCACTTAGAAGCATCATACCTCAATCCACTCATTTTGCTGCTACTGGTCTTATGCCATTGATTGCATGGCTGAGGGATATTCCATCGTACAGAAGTACCACAATTTTTTGAACCATTTTTATATTTCCTGGGATATTTAAGGTGTACCCAAGTTGAGGTTTTTGTAAGCAGTGCAGCCCTAAATTTTGGGGTGGCTCTGTCTAATTGATTTTCAGGTTTCCCAAGGTATATTCCCTAGACTGGAAGTGCCCATGGCTCTGTTGATCTGTTGTTTACTTATTTTAGGGAACACAATGCACTCCTCCAGAGAGGCAGTTGGCAACGTATATCCCGCCCATCAGCATAACAAGGCTCCCTGTTCTCCAGGGCCTGTCTTACCTTTCTGGTTTTTACATATTTTGTGGATGTCCCTTTTGACAGGTGGGAAGTGATACTTCTTTGTAGTGCAGATTTGCATTGCCCGCTTGCTTGCTTGGCAAAATAGGGTGTATGCATTTTCTCCTGAATATATTCAGGAGAAAACGCATACGCCCTTTTTGGCCAAGTGCATCATTGTCGAAGTTGTGCCCCTCTTCCTGTGCTTTAAGTGCGATTCCAACGTACCTCTTGAAATCTAATTCCTGCTATTCTGCCTCGCTTTCAAGCCGCCTCGCTGCCTTCCCTCAACAGATATTTGGACGATAGTTGTCCTTTATTACTCGGCCAGTTTGTGAATTGCTGTGCCCCTGAGCTCCATTTTTCAACTCGTTTTTTGTGACCTGACCGCAAGTCCAAAATTTTGGTTCAGGACCTATGCTGGTTCCCGGTAGGGGGCTGAGACTTTGGTTAATTCTTCTTCCTGCTAGGAATTTAGAGTGATATATGCCAGTCCAAATGCCTAACAGCTACTCTCTCATTGGTTCTCCCTCTTCCCTTTCATCCTCTGCCAAATTGGAAACCTGTGCAAACCAGGAGGTTAAAGGGGCTGTCTCTCCAAGTTGGGAGGTTGATAGTAAAGCAGATGGAAAATCAAACCCGAGCACCAGGAGAGGGACTATTCGTTGAGTTTTAGAAACCTTTCGTATTCACAGTGTGTCCGTTCTCTAGGTTTCCCGTACATGTTATAGCTGTAGGAATATTCCCTTTAACCTGCAGAGTTGCGACCCATGGAATGGGTGCCAGGCATTTGTGATTTAAAGGGTCTGCATTTGCTCACCCAATCTCACCAGTCCTCTCAGTCCCAAGTGTCCAGCCTTATGCCAAATCCAGCTGTCGTTGTACATAGGGTCATTACAGGTTTCATCAGAGACCCTGAAGGAATTGTAAAGAATTTCCCAGTTTTTTTGTTTTGTTTTTGAAATTCCTTTTTATAGTGGGTTTGAGCTGATTCTCGCTGCCATGTTTATGCCAGTCTAGACACACTTGATTCCCTTATGGAGACATATCAATACATAGGTTTTAAGATTCTTACTAGTCAGATATATTCCTCTGAGGGAAATACGGGATTTTGAGTCCCTTTCACTGAGGAAGGAGTAGGTCTTGTCTATTCCATAGTTCGTTTTTGGAATGGTACCCGAGCTTATATCAAACTCTGGTTTTATGCATCACCCCACCTCTCCTTCACCCTTAAGCAGGCATAAGAGTGTTTCCTAAATGTGAGACTCTGTTCTCTTTCCTAACTCAGTTCAAGTGTAGCCATGTTTACAGGATCTTCATAAGTGATATCTTATGATAAGTTTCTTTTTCTGTGTGACTTATTTCACTTAGAATCATCGTACCTGAATCCACCCATTTTGCTGCTACTGGTCTTATGACATTGATTTCATGGCTGAGGGATATTCCATCGTACATAAGTACCACAATTTTTTGAACCATTTTTATATTTCCTGGGATATTTAAGGTGTATCCAATTTGTGGTCCTTGTAAGCAGTGCAGCCCTATATTTTGGGGTGGTTCTGACTTATTGATTTTCAGTTTTCCCAAGGAATATTCCCTAGACTGGAAGTGCCCTTGGCTCTGTAGCTCTGTTGTTTACTTGTTTTAGGGAACACAATGCACTCCTCTAGAGAGGCAGTTGGCAATTTACATCCCGCCCATCAGCATAAAGAGGCTCCCTCTTCTCCAGGACCTGTCTTGCCTTTCTGGTTTTTACACATTTTGTGGATGTCCCTTTTGACCGGTGGGAAGTGATACTTCTTTGTAGTGCAGATTTGCATTGCCCGCTTGCTTGCTTGGCCAAAAAGGGCGTATGCATTTTCTCCTGAATATATTCAGGAAAAAACGCCTACGCCCTTTTTGGCCAAGTGCATCATTGTCGAAGTTGGGCCCCTCTTCCTGTGCTTTAAAGGCGATTCCAACGTACCTGTTCAAATCTGTTTCCTGCTATTCTGCCTCGCTTTCAAGTGTGCCTCGTTGCCTTCCCTCAACAGATTTTTGGACGATAGTTGTCCTTTATTTCTCGGCCAGTTTGGGAATTGCTGTGCCCCTGAGCTCCATTTTTCAACTCGTTTTTTGTGAGCTGACCGCAAGTCCAAAATTTTGGTTCAGGACCTATACTGGTTCCCAGTGGGGGGCTGAGACTTTGGTTAATTCTTCTTCCTGCCGGGAAATTACAGTGATATGTGCCCATCCAAATGCCTAACAGCTACCCTCTCATTGGTTCTCCCTCTTCCCTTTCATCCTCTGCCGAATTGGCAACCTGTGTGAACCAGGAGGTTAAAGGGGCTGTCTCTCCAAGTTAGGAGGTTGATAGTAAAGCAGATGGAAAGTCAAACCCGAGCACCAGGAGAGGGACTATTCGTTGAGTTTTAGAAACCTTTCGTATTCACAGTGTGTCCGTTCTCTAGGTTTCCCGTACATGTTATAGCTGTAGGAATATTCCCTTTAACCTGCAGAGTTGCGACCCATGGAATGTGTGCCAGGCATTTGTGATTTAAAGGGTCTGCATTTGCTCCCCCAATCTCACCAATCACCTCAGTCCCAAGTGTCCAGCCTTATGCCAAATCCAGCTTTCGTTGTACATAGGGTCATTCCAGGTTTCATCAGAGACCCTGAAGGAATTGTAAAGAATTTCCCAGTTTTTTTGTTTTGTTTTTGAAATTCCTTTTTATAGTGGCTTTGAGCTGATTCTCGCTGCCATGTTTATGCCAATCTAGACACACTTGATTCCCTTACGGAGACATATCAATACATAGGTTTTAAGATTCTTACTAGTCAGATATATTCCTCTGCGGGAAATATGGGGTTTTGAGTCCCTTTCACTGAGGAAGGTGTAGGTCTTGTCTATTCCATAGTTGGTTTTTGGAATGGTACCCGAGCTTATATCAAACTCTGGTTTTATGCATCACCCCACCTCTCCTTCACCCTTAAGCAGGCATAAGAGTGTTTCCTAAATGTGAGACTCTGTTCTCTTTCCTAACTCAGTTCAAGTGTAGCCATGTTTACAGGATCTTCATAAGTGATATCTTAATATAAGTTTCTTTTTCTGTGTGACTTATTTCACTTAGAAGCATCATACCTCAATCCACTCATTTTGCTGCTACTGGTCTTATGCCATTGATTGCATGGCTGAGGGATATTCCATCGTACAGAAGTACCACAATTTTTTGAACCATTTTTATATTTCCTGGGATATTTAAGGTGTACCCAAGTTGAGGTTTTTGTAAGCAGTGCAGCCCTAAATTTTGGGGTGGCTCTGTCTAATTGATTTTCAGGTTTCCCAAGGTATATTCCCTAGACTGGAAGTGCCCATGGCTCTGTTGATCTGTTGTTTACTTATTTTAGGGAACACAATGCACTCCTCCAGAGAGGCAGTTGGCAACGTACATCCCGCCCATCAGCATAACAAGGCTCCCTGTTTTCCAGGGCCTGTCTTACCTTTCTGGTTTTTACATATTTTGTGGATGTCCCTTTTGACAGGTGGGAAGTGATACTTCTTTGTAGTGCAGATTTGCATTGCCCGCTTGCTTGCTTGGCAAAATAGGGTGTATGCATTTTCTCCTGAATATATTCAGGAGAAAACGCATACGCCCTTTTTGGCCAAGTGCATCATTGTCGAAGTTGTGCCCCTCTTCCTGTGCTTTAAGTGCGATTCCAACGTACCTCTTGAAATCTAATTCCTGCTATTCTGCCTCGCTTTCAAGCCGCCTCGCTGCCTTCCCTCAACAGATATTTGGACGATAGTTGTCCTTTATTACTCGGCCAGTTTGTGAATTGCTGTGCCCCTGAGCTCCATTTTTCAACTCGTTTTTTGTGACCTGACCGCAAGTCCAAAATTTTGGTTCAGGACCTATGCTGGTTCCCGGTAGGGGGCTGAGACTTTGGTTAATTCTTCTTCCTGCTAGGAATTTAGAGTGATATATGCCAGTCCAAATGCCTAACAGCTACTCTCTCATTGGTTCTCCCTCTTCCCTTTCATCCTCTGCCAAATTGGAAACCTGTGCAAACCAGGAGGTTAAAGGGGCTGTCTCTCCAAGTTGGGAGGTTGATAGTAAAGCAGATGGAAAATCAAACCCGAGCACCAGGAGAGGGACTATTCGTTGAGTTTTAGAAACCTTTCGTATTCACAGTGTGTCCGTTCTCTAGGTTTCCCGTACATGTTATAGCTGCAGGAATATTCCCTTTAACCTGCAGAGTTGTGACCCATGGAATGGGTGCCAGGAATTTGTGATTTAAAGGGTCTGCATTTGCTCACCCAATCTCACCAGTCCTCTCAGTCCCAAGTGTCCAGCCTTATGCAAATCCAGCTGTCGTTGTACATAGGGTCATTACAGGTTTCATCAGAGACCCTGAAGGAATTGTAAAGAATTTCCCAGTTTTTTTGTTTTGTTTTTGAAATTCCTTTTTATAGTGGGTTTGAGCTGATTCTCGCTGCCATGTTTATGCCAGTCTAGACACACTTGATTCCCTTATGGAGACATATCAATACATAGGTTTTAAGATTCTTACTAGTCAGATATATTCCTCTGAGGGAAATACGGGATTTTGAGTCCCTTTCACTGAGGAAGGAGTAGGTCTTGTCTATTCCATAGTTGGTTTTTGGAATGGTACCCGAGCTTATATCAAACTCTGGTTTTATGCATCACCCCACCTCTCCTTCACCCTTAAGCAGGCATAAGAGTGTTTCCTAAATGTGAGACTCTGTTCTCTTTCCTAACTCAGTTCAAGTGTAGCCATGTTTACAGGATCTTCATAAGTGATATCTTATGATAAGTTTCTTTTTCTGTGTGACTTATTTCACTTAGAATCATCGTACCTGAATCCACCCATTTTGCTGCTACTGGTCTTATGACATTGATTTCATGGCTGAGGGATATTCCATCGTACATAAGTACCACAATTTTTTGAACCATTTTTATATTTCCTGGGATATTTAAGGTGTATCCAATTTGTGGTCCTTGTAAGCAGTGCAGCCCTATATTTTGGGGTGGTTCTGACTTATTGATTTTCAGTTTTCCCAAGGAATATTCCCTAGACTGGAAGTGCCCTTGGCTCTGTAGCTCTGTTGTTTACTTGTTTTAGGGAACACAATGCACTCCTCTAGAGAGGCAGTTGGCAATTTACATCCCGCCCATCAGCATAAAGAGGCTCCCTCTTCTCCAGGACCTGTCTTGCCTTTCTGGTTTTTACACATTTTGTGGATGTCCCTTTTGACCGGTGGGAAGTGATACTTCTTTGTAGTGCAGATTTGCATTGCCCGCTTGCTTGCTTGGCCAAAAAGGGCGTATGCATTTTCTCCTGAATATATTCAGGAAAAAACGCCTACGCCCTTTTTGGCCAAGTGCATCATTGTCGAAGTTGGGCCCCTCTTCCTGTGCTTTAAAGGCGATTCCAACGTACCTGTTCAAATCTGTTTCCTGCTATTCTGCCTCGCTTTCAAGTGTGCCTCGTTGCCTTCCCTCAACAGATTTTTGGACGATAGTTGTCCTTTATTTCTCGGCCAGTTTGGGAATTGCTGTGCCCCTGAGCTCCATTTTTCAACTCGTTTTTTGTGAGCTGACCGCAAGTCCAAAATTTTGGTTCAGGACCTATACTGGTTCCCAGTGGGGGGCTGAGACTTTGGTTAATTCTTCTTCCTGCCGGGAAATTACAGTGTTATGTGCCCATCCAAATGCCTAACAGCTACCCTCTCATTGGTTCTCCCTCTTCCCTTTCATCCTCTGCCGAATTGGCAACCTGTGTGAACCAGGAGGTTAAAGGGGCTGTCTCTCCAAGTTAGGAGGTTGATAGTAAAGCAGATGGAAAGTCAAACCCGAGCACCAGGAGAGGGACTATTCGTTGAGTTTTAGAAACCTTTCGTATTCACAGTGTGTCCGTTCTCTAGGTTTCCCGTACATGTTATAGCTGTAGGAATATTCCCTTTAACCTGCAGAGTTGCGACCCATGGAATGTGTGCCAGGCATTTGTGATTTAAAGGGTCTGCATTTGCTCCCCCAATCTCACCAATCACCTCAGTCCCAAGTGTCCAGCCTTATGCCAAATCCAGCTTTCGTTGTACATAGGGTCATTCCAGGTTTCATCAGAGACCCTGAAGGAATTGTAAAGAATTTCCCAGTTTTTTTGTTTTGTTTTTGAAATTCCTTTTTATAGTGGCTTTGAGCTGATTCTCGCTGCCATGTTTATGCCAATCTAGACACACTTGATTCCCTTACGGAGACATATCAATACATAGGTTTTAAGATTCTTACTAGTCAGATATATTCCTCTGCGGGAAATATGGGGTTTTGAGTCCCTTTCACTGAGGAAGGTGTAGGTCTTGTCTATTCCATAGTTGGTTTTTGGAATGGTACCCGAGCTTATATCAAACTCTGGTTTTATGCATCACCCCACCTCTCCTTCACCCTTAAGCAGGCATAAGAGTGTTTCCTAAATGTGAGACTCTGTTCTCTTTCCTAACTCAGTTCAAGTGTAGCCATGTTTACAGGATCTTCATAAGTGATATCTTAATATAAGTTTCTTTTTCTGTGTGACTTATTTCACTTAGAAGCATCATACCTCAATCCACTCATTTTGCTGCTACTGGTCTTATGCCATTGATTGCATGGCTGAGGGATATTCCATCGTACAGAAGTACCACAATTTTTTGAACCATTTTTATATTTCCTGGGATATTTAAGGTGTACCCAAGTTGAGGTTTTTGTAAGCAGTGCAGCCCTAAATTTTGGGGTGGCTCTGTCTAATTGATTTTCAGGTTTCCCAAGGTATATTCCCTAGACTGGAAGTGCCCATGGCTCTGTTGATCTGTTGTTTACTTATTTTAGGGAACACAATGCACTCCTCCAGAGAGGCAGTTGGCAACGTACATCCCGCCCATCAGCATAACAAGGCTCCCTGTTCTCCAGGGCCTGTCTTACCTTTCTGGTTTTTACACATTTTGTGGATGTCCCTTTTGACAGGTGGGAAGTGATACTTCTTTGTAGTGCAGATTTGCATTGCCCGCTTGCTTGCTTGGCAAAATAGGGTGTATGCATTTTCTCCTGAATATATTCAGGAGAAAACGCATACGCCCTTTTTGGCCAAGTGCATCATTGTCGAAGTTGTGCCCCTCTTCCTGTGCTTTAAGTGCGATTCCAACGTACCTCTTGAAATCTAATTCCTGCTATTCTGCCTCGCTTTCAAGCCGCCTCGCTGCCTTCCCTAAACAGATATTTGGACGATAGTTGTCCTTTATTACTCGGCCAGTTTGTGAATTGCTGTGCCCCTGAGCTCCATTTTTCAACTCGTTTTTTGTGACCTGACCGCAAGTCCAAAATTTTGGTTCAGGACCTATGCTGGTTCCCGGTAGGGGGCTGAGACTTTGGTTAATTCTTCTTCCTGCTAGGAATTTAGAGTGATATATGCCAGTCCAAATGCCTAACAGCTACTCTCTCATTGGTTCTCCCTCTTCCCTTTCATCCTCTGCCAAATTGGAAACCTGTGCAAACCAGGAGGTTAAAGGGGCTGTCTCTCCAAGTTGGGAGGTTGATAGTAAAGCAGATGGAAAATCAAACCCGAGCACCAGGAGAGGGACTATTCGTTGAGTTTTAGAAACCTTTCGTATTCACAGTGTGTCCGTTCTCTAGGTTTCCCGTACATGTTATAGCTGCAGGAATATTCCCTTTAACCTGCAGAGTTGCGACCCATGGAATGGGTGCCAGGCATTTGTGATTTAAAGGGTCTGCATTTGCTCACCCAATCTCACCAGTCCTCTCAGTCCCAAGTGTCCAGCCTTATGCAAATCCAGCTGTCGTTGTACATAGGGTCATTACAGGTTTCATCAGAGACCCTGAAGGAATTGTAAAGAATTTCCCAGTTTTTTTGTTTTGTTTTTGAAATTCCTTTTTATAGTGGGTTTGAGCTGATTCTCGCTGCCATGTTTATGCCAGTCTAGACACACTTGATTCCCTTATGGAGACATATCAATACATAGGTTTTAAGATTCTTACTAGTCAGATATATTCCTCTGAGGGAAATACGGGATTTTGAGTCCCTTTCACTGAGGAAGGAGTAGGTCTTGTCTATTCCATAGTTGGTTTTTGGAATGGTACCCGAGCTTATATCAAACTCTGGTTTTATGCATCACCCCACCTCTCCTTCACCCTTAAGCAGGCATAAGAGTGTTTCCTAAATGTGAGACTCTGTTCTCTTTCCTAACTCAGTTCAAGTGTAGCCATGTTTACAGGATCTTCATAAGTGATATCTTATGATAAGTTTCTTTTTCTGTGTGACTTATTTCACTTAGAATCATCGTACCTGAATCCACCCATTTTGCTGCTACTGGTCTTATGACATTGATTTCATGGCTGAGGGATATTCCATCGTACATAAGTACCACAATTTTTTGAACCATTTTTATATTTCCTGGGATATTTAAGGTGTATCCAATTTGTGGTCCTTGTAAGCAGTGCAGCCCTATATTTTGGGGTGGTTCTGACTTATTGATTTTCAGTTTTCCCAAGGAATATTCCCTAGACTGGAAGTGCCCTTGGCTCTGTAGCTCTGTTGTTTACTTGTTTTAGGGAACACAATGCACTCCTCTAGAGAGGCAGTTGGCAATTTACATCCCGCCCATCAGCATAAAGAGGCTCCCTCTTCTCCAGGACCTGTCTTGCCTTTCTGGTTTTTACACATTTTGTGGATGTCCCTTTTGACCGGTGGGAAGTGATACTTCTTTGTAGTGCAGATTTGCATTGCCCGCTTGCTTGCTTGGCCAAAAAGGGCGTATGCATTTTCTCCTGAATATATTCAGGAAAAAACGCCTACGCCCTTTTTGGCCAAGTGCATCATTGTCGAAGTTGGGCCCCTCTTCCTGTGCTTTAAAGGCGATTCCAACGTACCTGTTCAAATCTGTTTCCTGCTATTCTGCCTCGCTTTCAAGTGTGCCTCGTTGCCTTCCCTCAACAGATTTTTGGACGATAGTTGTCCTTTATTTCTCGGCCAGTTTGGGAATTGCTGTGCCCCTGAGCTCCATTTTTCAACTCGTTTTTTGTGAGCTGACCGCAAGTCCAAAATTTTGGTTCAGGACCTATACTGGTTCCCAGTGGGGGGCTGAGACTTTGGTTAATTCTTCTTCCTGCCGGGAAATTACAGTGATATGTGCCCATCCAAATGCCTAACAGCTACCCTCTCATTGGTTCTCCCTCTTCCCTTTCATCCTCTGCCGAATTGGCAACCTGTGTGAACCAGGAGGTTAAAGGGGCTGTCTCTCCAAGTTAGGAGGTTGATAGTAAAGCAGATGGAAAGTCAAACCCGAGCACCAGGAGAGGGACTATTCGTTGAGTTTTAGAAACCTTTCGTATTCACAGTGTGTCCGTTCTCTAGGTTTCCCGTACATGTTATAGCTGTAGGAATATTCCCTTTAACCTGCAGAGTTGCGACCCATGGAATGTGTGCCAGGCATTTGTGATTTAAAGGGTCTGCATTTGCTCCCCCAATCTCACCAATCACCTCAGTCCCAAGTGTCCAGCCTTATGCCAAATCCAGCTTTCGTTGTACATAGGGTCATTCCAGGTTTCATCAGAGACCCTGAAGGAATTGTAAAGAATTTCCCAGTTTTTTTGTTTTGTTTTTGAAATTCCTTTTTATAGTGGCTTTGAGCTGATTCTCGCTGCCATGTTTATGCCAATCTAGACACACTTGATTCCCTTACGGAGACATATCAATACATAGGTTTTAAGATTCTTACTAGTCAGATATATTCCTCTGCGGGAAATATGGGGTTTTGAGTCCCTTTCACTGAGGAAGGTGTAGGTCTTGTCTATTCCATAGTTGGTTTTTGGAATGGTACCCGAGCTTATATCAAACTCTGGTTTTATGCATCACCCCACCTCTCCTTCACCCTTAAGCAGGCATAAGAGTGTTTCCTAAATGTGAGACTCTGTTCTCTTTCCTAACTCAGTTCAAGTGTAGCCATGTTTACAGGATCTTCATAAGTGATATCTTAATATAAGTTTCTTTTTCTGTGTGACTTATTTCACTTAGAAGCATCATACCTCAATCCACTCATTTTGCTGCTACTGGTCTTATGCCATTGATTGCATGGCTGAGGGATATTCCATCGTACAGAAGTACCACAATTTTTTGAACCATTTTTATATTTCCTGGGATATTTAAGGTGTACCCAAGTTGAGGTTTTTGTAAGCAGTGCAGCCCTAAATTTTGGGGTGGCTCTGTCTAATTGATTTTCAGGTTTCCCAAGGTATATTCCCTAGACTGGAAGTGCCCATGGCTCTGTTGATCTGTTGTTTACTTATTTTAGGGAACACAATGCACTCCTCCAGAGAGGCAGTTGGCAACGTACATCCCGCCCATCAGCATAACAAGGCTCCCTGTTCTCCAGGGCCTGTCTTACCTTTCTGGTTTTTACACATTTTGTGGATGTCCCTTTTGACAGGTGGGAAGTGATACTTCTTTGTAGTGCAGATTTGCATTGCCCGCTTGCTTGCTTGGCAAAATAGGGTGTATGCATTTTCTCCTGAATATATTCAGGAGAAAACGCATACGCCCTTTTTGGCCAAGTGCATCATTGTCGAAGTTGTGCCCCTCTTCCTGTGCTTTAAGTGCGATTCCAACGTACCTCTTGAAATCTAATTCCTGCTATTCTGCCTCGCTTTCAAGCCGCCTCGCTGCCTTCCCTCAACAGATATTTGGACGATAGTTGTCCTTTATTA
This sequence comes from Hyperoodon ampullatus, assembly GCF_949752795.1. Taxonomy (NCBI): domain Eukaryota; kingdom Metazoa; phylum Chordata; class Mammalia; order Artiodactyla; family Ziphiidae; genus Hyperoodon; species Hyperoodon ampullatus. The sequence continues at coordinate 26,973 of NW_027640551.1, forward strand.
CTCGGCCAGTTTGTGAATTGCTGTGCCCCTGAGCTCCATTTTTCAACTCGTTTTTTGTGACCTGACCGCAAGTCCAAAATTTTGGTTCAGGACCTATTCTGGTTCCCGGTAGGGGGCTGAGAATTTGGTTAATTCTTCTTCCTGCTAGGAATTTAGAGTGATATATGCCAGTCCAAATGCCTAACAGCTACTCTCTCATTGGTTCTCCCTCTTCCCTTTCATCCTCTGCCAAATTGGAAACCTGTGCAAACCAGGAGGTTAAAGGGGCTGTCTCTCCAAGTTGGGAGGTTGATAGTAAAGCAGATGGAAAATCAAACCCGAGCACCAGGAGAGGGACTATTCGTTGAGTTTTAGAAACCTTTCGTATTCACAGTGTGTCCGTTCTCTAGGTTTCCCGTACATGTTATAGCTGTAGGAATATTCCCTTTAACCTGCAGAGTTGCGACCCATGGAATGGGTGCCAGGCATTTGTGATTTAAAGGGTCTGCATTTGCTCACCCAATCTCACCAGTCCTCTCAGTCCCAAGTGTCCAGCCTTATGCAAATCCAGCTGTCGTTGTACATAGGGTCATTACAGGTTTCATCAGAGACCCTGAAGGAATTGTAAAGAATTTCCCAGTTTTTTTGTTTTGTTTTTGAAATTCCTTTTTATAGTGGGTTTGAGCTGATTCTCGCTGCCATGTTTATGCCAGTCTAGACACACTTGATTCCCTTATGGAGACATATCAATACATAGGTTTTAAGATTCTTACTAGTCAGATATATTCCTCTGAGGGAAATACGGGATTTTGAGTCCCTTTCACTGAGGAAGGAGTAGGTCTTGTCTATTCCATAGTTGGTTTTTGGAACGGTACCTGTGCTTATATCAAACTCTGGTTTTATGCATCACCCCACCTCTCCTTCCCCCTTAAGCAGGTATAAGAGTGTTTTCTAAATGTGAGACACTGTTCTCTTTCCTAACTCAGTTCAAGTGTAGCCATGTTTACAGGATCTTCATAAGTGGTATCTTATGATAAGTTTCTTTTTCTGTGTGACTTATTTCACTTAGAATCATCGTACCTGAATCCACCCATTTTGCTGCTACTGGTCTTATGACATTGATTTCATGGCTGAGGGATATTCCATCGTACGTAAGTACCACAATTTTTTGAACCATTTTTATATTTCCTGGGATATTTAAGGTGTACCCAAGTTGAGGTCCTTGTAAGCAGTGCAGCCCTAAATTTTGGTGTGGCTCTCTATTAATGATTTTCAGTTTTCCCAAGGTATATTCCCTAGACTGGACGTGCCCTTGGCTCTGTAGCTCTGTTCTTTACTTGTTTTAGGGAACACAATGCACTCCTCCAGAGAGGCAGTTGGCAAGTTACATCCCTCCCATCAGCATAACAAGGCTCCCTGTTCTCCAGGGCCTGTCTTGCCTTTCTGGTTTTTACACATCTTGTGGATGTCCGTTTTGAAAGGTGGGAAGTGATACTTCTTTGTAGTGCAGATTTGCATTTCCTGCTTGCTTGCTTGGCCAAAAAGGGCGTATGTGTTTTCTCCTGAATATATTCAGGAGAAAACGCATACGCCCTTTTTGGCCAAGTGCATCATTGTCGAAGTTGTGCCTCTCTTCCAGTGCTTAAAAGACGATTCTAACGTACCTCTTGAAATCTGTATCCTGCTATTCTGCCTCGCTTTCAAGTCCGCCTCGTTGCCTTCCCTCAACAGATTTTTGGACGATAGTTGTCCTTTATTACTCGGCCAGTTTGTGAATTGCTGTGCCCCTGAACTCCATTTTTCAACTCGTTTTTTGTGAGCTGACCGCATTCCAAAATTTTGGTTCAGGAGTTATACTGGTTCCCGGTGAGTGGCTGAGACTTTGCTTAATTCTTCTTCATGCCAGGAAATTAGAGTGATATTTGCCCGTCCAAATGCCTAACAGCTATTCTCTCATTGGTTCTCCCTCTTCCCTTTCATCCTCTGCCAAATTGGCAACCTGTGCGAACCAGGAGGTTAAAGGGGATGTCTCTCCAAGTTGGGAGTTTGATAGTAAAGCAGATGGAAAGTCAAACCGGAGCACCAGGAGAGGGACTATTCGTTGAGTTTTAGAAACCTTTCGTATTCACAGTGTGTCCGTTCTCTAGGTTTCCCGTACATGTTATAGATGTAGTAAAATTCCCTTTAACCTGGAGATTTGGGACCCATGGAATGGGTGCCAGGCATTTGTGCTTTAAAGGGTCTGCATTTGCTCACCCAATCTCACCAATCCTCTCAGTCCCAAGTGTCCAGGCTTATGCCACATCCAGCTGTCATTGTACATAGGGTCATTCCAGGTTTCATCAGAGACCCTGAAGGAATTGTAAAGAATTTCCCAGATTTTTGTTTTGTTTTTGAAATTCCTTTTTATACTGGTTTGAGCTGATTCTCGCTGCCATGTTTATGCCAGTCTAGACACACTTGATTCCCTTACGGAGACATATCAATACATAGGTTTTAAGATTCTTACTAGTCAGATATATTCCTCTGCGGGAAATATGGGGTTTTGAGTCCCTTTCACTGAGGAAGGTGTAGGTCTTGTCTATTCCATAGTTGGGTTTTGGAACGGTACCTGTGCTTATATAAAACTCTGGTTTTATGCATCACCCCACCTCTCCTTCCCCCTTAAGCAGGCATAAGCGTGTTTTCTAAATGTGAGACACTGTTCTCTTTCCTAACTCAGTTCAAATGTAGCCATGTTTACAGGATCTTCATAAGTGATATCTTATGATAAGTTTCTTTTTCTGTGTGACTTATTTCACTTAGAATCATCGTACCTGAATCCACCCATTTTGCTGCTACTGGTCTTATGACATTGATTTCATGGCTGAGGGATATTCCATCGTACATAAGTACCACAAATTTTTGAACCATTTTTATATTTCCTGGGATATTTAAGGTGTATCCAATTTGTGGTCCTTGTAAGCAGTGCAGCCCTATATTTTGGGGTGGTTCTGACTTATTGATTTTCAATTTTCCCAAGGAATATTCCTGAGACTGGAAGTGCCCTTGGCTCTGTAGCTCTGTTGTTTACTTGTTTTAGGGAACACAATGCACTCCTCCAGAGAGGCAGTTGGCAATTTACATCCCGCCCATCAGCATTAAGAGGCTCCTTGTTCTCCAGGACCAGTCTTGCCTTTCTGGTTTTTACACATTTTGTGGATGTCCCTTTTGACCGGTGGGAAGTGATACTTCTTTGTAGTGCAGATTTGCATTGCCCGCTTCCTTGCTTGGCCAAAAAGGGCGTATGCATTTTCTCCTGAATATATTCAGGAGAGAACGCATATGAACTTTTTGGCCAAGTGCATCATTGTCGAAGTTGTGCCCCTCTTCCTGTGCTTTAAAGGCGATTCCAACGTACCTCTTGAAATCTGTTTCCTGCTATTCTGTCTCGCTTTCAAGTCCGCCTCGTTGCCTTCCCTCAACAGATTTTTGGACGATAGTTGTCCTTTATTACTCGGCCAGTTTGCGAATTGCTGTGCCCCTGAGCTCCATTTTTCAACTCGTTTTTGGTGAGCTGACCGCAAGACCAAAATTTTGGTTCAGGACCTATACTGGTTCCTGGTGGGTGGCTGAGACTTTGGTTAATTCTTCTTCCTGCCGGGAAATTACAGTGATATGTTGCCGTCCAAATGCCTACAGCTACTCTCCCATTGGTTCTCCCTCTTCCCTTTCATCCTCTGCCAAATTGGCACCCTGTGCGAACCAGGAGGTTAAAGGGGCTGTCTCTCCAAGTTGGGAAGTTGATAGTAAAGCAGATGGAAAGTCAAACCGGAGTACCAGGAGAGGGACTATTCGTTGAGTTTTAGAAACCTTTCGTATTCACAGTGTGTCCGTTCTCTAGGTTTCCCGTCCATGTTATAACTGTAGTAATATTCCCTTCAACCTGGAGAGTTGGGACCCATGGAATGGGTGCCATGCATTATTGCTTTAAACGGTCTGCATTTGCTCACCCAATCTCACCAATCCTCTCAGTCCCAAGTGTCCAGCCTTATGCCCCATCCAGCTGTCGTTGTAGATAGGGTAATTCCAGGTTTCATCAGAGACCCTGAAGGAATTGTAAAGAATTTCCCAGTTTTTTTGTTTTGTTTTTGAAATTCATTTTTATAGTGGGTTTGAGCTGATTCTCGCTGCCATGTTTATGCCTGTCTAGACACACTTGATTCCAATACGGAGACATATCAATACATAGGTTTTAAGATTCTTACTAGTCAGATATATTCCTCTGCGGGAAATATGGGGTTTTGAGTCCCTTTCACTGAGGAAGTTGTAGGTCTTGTCTATTCCATAGTTGGGTTTTGGAACGGTACCTGTGCTTATATCTAACTCTGGTTTTATGAATCACACCACCTCTCTTTCCCCCTTAAGCAGGCATAAGAGTGTTTTCTAAATGTGAGACACTTTTCTCTTTCCTAACTCATTTCAAGTGTAGCCATGTTTACAGGATCTTCATAAGTGATATCTTATGATAAGTTTCTTTTTCTGTGTGACTTATTTCACTTAGAATCATCGTACCTGAATCCACCCATTTTGCTGCTACTGGTCTTATGACATTGACTTCATGGCTGAGGGATATTCCATCGTACGTAAGTACCACAATTTTTTGAATCATTTTTATATTTCCTGGGATATTTAAGGTGTACCCAAGTTGAGGTCCTTGTAAGCAGTGCAGCCCTAAATTTTGGGGTTGCTCTGTCTTATTGATTTTCAGTTTTCCCAAGGTATATTCCCTAGACTGGAAGTGCCCTTGGCTCTCTAGCTCTGTTCTTTACTTGTTTTAGGGAACACAGTGCACTCCTCCAGAGAGGCAGTTGGCAATTTACATGCCGCCCATAAGCATAACAAGGCTCCCTGATCTCCAGGGCCTGTCTTGCCTTTCTGGTTTTTACACATTTTGTGGATGTCCCTTTTGACCGGTGGGAAGTGATACTTCTTTGTAGTGCAGATTTGCATTGCCCGCTTGCTTGCTTGGCCAAAAAGGGCGTATGCGTTTTCTCCTGAATATATTCAGGAGAAAACGCATACAGCCTTTTTGGCCAAGTGCATCATTGTCGAAGTTGTGCCCCTCTTCCTGTGCTTTAAAGGCGATTCCAATGTACCTCTTGAAATCTCTTTCCTGCTATTCTGCTTCGCTTTCAAGTCCGCCTCGTTGCCTTCCCTCAACAGATTTTTGGACGATAGTTGTCCTTTATTACTCGGCCAGTTTGTGAATGGCTGTGCCCCTGAGCTCCATTTGTCAACTCGTTTTTGGTGAGGTGACCGCAAGTCCGAAATTTTGGTTCAGGCCCTATGCTGGTTCCCGGTGGGGGGCTGAGACTTTGGTTAATTCTTCTTCCTGCCGGGAAATTACAGTGATATGTGCCCGTTCAAATGCCTAACAGCTACTCTCTCATTGGTTCTCCCTCTTCCCTTTCATCCTCTGCCAAATTGGCAACCTGTGCGAACCAGGAGGTTAAAGGGGCTGTCTCTCCAAGTTGGGAGGATGATAGTAAAGCAGGTGTAAAGTGAAACCGGAGCACCAGGATAGGGACTATTCGTTGAGTTTTAGAAACCTTTCTTATTCACAGTGTGTCCGTTCTCTAGGTTTCCCGTACATGTTATAGCTGTAGTAATATTCCCTTCAACCTGGAGAGTTGGGACCCATGGAATGGGTGCCATGCATTATTGCTTTAAAGGGTCTTCATTTGCTCACCCAATCTCACCAATCGTCTCAGTCCCAGGTGTCCAGCCTTATGCCACATCCAGCAGTCGTTGTAGATAGGGTCATTCCAGGTTTCATCAGAGACCCTGAAGGAATTGTAAAGAATATCCCAGTTTTTTTGTTTTGTTTTTGAAATTCCTTTTTATAGTGGGTTTGAGCTGATTCTCGCTGCCATGTTTATGCCAGTCTAGACACACTTGATTCCCTTATGGAGACATATCAATACATAGGTTTTAAGATTCTTACTAGTGAGATATATTCCTCTGCGGGAAATATGGTGTTTTGAGTCCCTTTCACTGAGGAAGGTGTAGGTCTTGTCTATTCAATAGATGGTTTTTGGAACGATACCTGTGCTTATATCAAACTCTGGTTTTATGCATCACCCCACCTCTCCTTCCCCCTTAAGCAGGCATAAGAGTGTTTTCTAAATGTGAGACACTGTTCTCTTTCCTAACTCAGTTCAAGTGTAGCCATGTTTACAGGATCTTCATAAATGATATCTTATGATAAGTTTCTTTTTCTCTGTGACTTATTTCCCTTAGAATCATCGTACCTGAATCCACCCATTTTGCTGCTACTGGTCTTATGACATTGATTTCATGGCTGAAGGATATTCCATCGTACGTAAGTACCACAATTTTTTGAACCATTTTTATATTTCCTGGGATATTTAAGGTGTACCCAAGTTGAGGTCCTTGTAAGCAGTGCAGCCCTAAATTTTGGGGTGGCTGTGTCTTATTGATTTTCAGTTTTTCCAAGGTATATTCCCTAGACTGGAAGTGCCCTTGGCTCTGTAGCTCTGTTTTTTACTTGTTTTAGGGAACACAATGTACTCCTGCAGAGAGGCAGTTGGCAATTTACATCCCGCCCATCAGCATAACAAGGCTCCCTGTTCTGCAGGGCCTGTCTTGCCTTTCTGTTTTTTACATATTTTGTGGATGTCCCTTTTGACCAGTGGGAAGTGATACTTCTTTGTAGTGCAGTTTTGCATTGCCCGCTTGCTTGCTTGGGCAAAAAGGGCGTATGCGTTTTCTCCTGAATATATTCAGGAGAAAACACATACGCCCTTTTTGGCCAAGTGCATCATTGTCGAAGTTGTGCCCCTCTTCCTGTGCTTTAAAGGTGATTCCAACGTACCTCTTGAAATCTGTTTCCTGCTATTCTGCCTCGCTTTCAAGTCCGCCTCGTTGCCTTCCCTCAACAGATTTTTGGACGATAGTTGTCCTTTATTACTCGGCCAGTTTGTGAATTGCTGTGCCCCTGAGCTCCAATTTTCAACTCGTTTTTGGTGAGCTGACCGCAAGTCCGAAATTTTGGTTCAGGACCCATGCTGGTTCCCGGTGGGGGGCTTAGACTTTGGTTAATTCTTCTTCCTGCTGGGAAATTACAGTGATATGTGCCCGTTCAAATGCCTAACAGCTACTCTCTCATTGGTTCTCCCTCTTCCCTTTCATCCTCTGCCAAATTGGCAACCTGTGCGAACCAGGAGGTTAAAGGGGCTGTCTCTCCAAGTTGGGAGGTTGATAGTAAAGCAGATGGAAAGTCAAACCGGAGCACCAGGAGAGGGACAATTCGTTGAGTTTTAGAAACCTTTCGTATTCACAGTGTGTCCGTTCTCTAGGTTTTCCATACATGTTGCAGCTGTAGTAATATTCCCTTCAACCTGGAGAGTTGGGACCCATGGAATGTGTGCCAGGCATTGGTGCTTTAAAGGGTCTGCATTTGCACACCCAATCTCACCAATCCTCTCAGTCCCAAGTGTCCAGCCTTATGCCACAGCCAGCTGTCGTTGTAGATAGGGTCATTCCAGGTTTCATCAGAGACCCTGAAGGAATTGTAAAGAATTTCCCAGTTTTTTGTTTTGTTTTTGAAACTCCTTTTTATAGTGGGTTTGAGCTGATTCTCGCTGCCATGTTTATGCCAGTCTAGACACACTTGATTCCCTTACGGAGACATATCAATACATAGGTTTTAAGATTCTTACTAGTCAGATATATTCCTCTGCGGGAAATATGGGGTTTTGAGTCCCTTTCACTGAGGAAGGTGTAGGTCTTGTGTATTCCATAGTTGGTTTTTGGCACAGTACCTGTGCTTATATTAAACTCTGGTTTTATGCAGCACCCCACCTCTCCTTCCCCCTTAAGCAGGCATAAGAGTGTTTTCTAAATGTGAGACACTGTTCTCTTTCGTAACTCAGTTCAAGTGTAGCCATGTTTACAGGATCTTCATAAGTGATATCTTATGATTAGTTTCTTTTTCTGTGTGACTTATTTCACTTAGGATCATCGTACCGGAATCCACCCATTTTGCTGCTACTGGTCTTATGACATTGATTTCATGGCTGAGGGATATTCCATCGTACGTAAGTACCACAATTTTCTGAACCATTTTTATATTTCCTGGGATATTTAAGGTGTTCCGAAGTTGAGGTCCTTGTAAGCAGTGCAGCCCTAAATTTTGGGGTGGCTCTGTCTTATTTATTTTCAGTTTTTCCAAGGTATATTCCCTAGACTGGAAGTGCCCTTGGCTCTGTAGCTCTGTTGTTTACTTGTTTTAGGGAACACAATGCACTCCTCCAGAGAGGCAGTTGGCAATTTACATCCCGCCCATCAGCATAACAAGGCTCCCTGTTCTCCAGGGCCTGTCTTGCCTTTCTGGTTTTTACACATTTTGTGGATGTCCCTTTTGACCGGTGGGAAGTGATACTTCTTTGTAGTCCAGATTTGCATTGACCGCTTGCTTGCTTGGCCAAAAAGGGCGTATGCGTTTTCTCCTGAATATATTCAGGAGAAAACGCATACACCCTTTTTGGCCAAGTGCATCATTGTCGAAGTTGTGCCCCTCTTCCTGTGCTTTAAAGGCGATTCCAACGTACCTCTTGCAATCTGTTTCCTGCTATTCTGCCTCGCTTTCAAGTCCGCCTCGTTGCCTTCCCTCAACAGATTTTTGGACGATAGTTGTCTTTTATTACTCGGCCAGTTTGTGAATTGCTGTGCCCCTGAGCTCCATTTTTCAACTCTTTTTTGGTGAGCTGACCGCAAGTCCAAATCTTCGGTTCAGGACCTATACTGGTTCCCGGTGGGGGGCTGAGACTTTGTTTAATTATTCTTCCTGCCGGGAAATTACAGTGATATGTGCCCGTCCAAATGCCTAACAGCTAATCTCTCATTGGTTCTCCCTCTTCCCTTTCATCCTCTGCCAAACTGGCAACCTGTGCGAACCAGGAGGTTAAAGGGGCTGTCTCTCCAAGTTGGGAGGTTGATAGTAAAGCAGATGGAAAGTCAAACCGGAGCACCAGGAGAGGGACTGTTCGTTGAGTTTTAGAAACCTTTCGTATTCACAGTGTGTCCGTTCTCTAGTTTTCCCGTACATGTTATAGCTGTAGTAATATTCCCTTCAACCTGGAGAGTTGGGACCCATGGAATGGGTGCCATGCATTATTGCTTTAAAGGGTCTGCATTTGCTAACCCAATCTCACCAATTCTCTCAGTCACAAGTGTCCAGCCTTATGCCACATCCAGCTGTCGTTGTAGATAGGGTAATTCCAGGTTTCATCAGAGACCCTGAAGGAATTGTAAAGAATTTCCCAGTTTTTTTGTTTTGTTTTTGAAATTCCTTTTTATAGTGGGTTTGAGCTGATTCTCGCTGCCATGTTTATGCCAGTCTAGACACACTTGATTCCCTTACGGAGACATATCAATACATAGGTTTTAAGATTCTTACTACTCAGATATATTCCTCTGCGGGAAATATGGGGTTTTGAGTCCCTTTCACTGAGGAAGGTGTAGGTCTTGTCTATTCAATAGTTGGTTTTTGGAACGGTACCTGTGTTTATATCAAACTCTGGTTTTATGCATCACCCCACCTCTCCTTCCCCCTTAAGCAGGCATAAGAGTGTTTTCTAAATGTGAGACACTGTTCTCTTTCCTAACTCAGTTCAAGTGTAGCCATGTTTACAGGATCTTCATAAGTGATATCTTATGATGAATTTCTTTTTCTGTGTGACTTATTTCACTTAGAATCATCGTACCTGAATCCACCCATTTTGCTGCTACTGGTCTTATGACATTGACTTCATGGCTGAGGGATATTCCATCGTACGTAAGTACCACAATTTTTTGAACCATTTCTATATTTCCTGGGATATTTAAGGTGTACCCAATTTGAGGTCCTTGTAAGCAGTGCAACCCTAAATGTTGGGGTGGCTCTGTCTTATTGATTTTCAGTTTTCCCAAGGTATATTCCCTAGACTGGAAGTGCCCTTGGCTCTGTAGCTCTGTTGTTTACTTGTTTTAGGGAACACAATGCACTCCTCCAGAGAGGCAGTTGGCAATTTACATCCCGCCCATCAGCATAACAAGGCTCCTTGTTCTCCAGGGTCTGTCTTGCCTTTCTGGTTTTTACACAATTTGTGGATGTCCCTTTTGACCAGTGGGAAGTGATACTTCTTTGTAGTGCAGATTTGCATTGCCCGCTTGCTTGCTTCTCCAAAAAGGGCCTATGCGTTTTCTCCTGAATATATTCAGGAGAAAACGCATACGCACTTTTTCGCCAAGTGCATCATTGTCGAAGTAGTGCCCCTCTTCCTGTGCTTTAAAGGCGATTCCAACGTACCTCTTGAAATCTGTTTCCTGCTACTCTGCCTCGCTTTCAAGTCCGCCTCGTTGCCTGCCCTCAACAGATTTTTGGACGATAGTTGTCCTTTATTACTCGGCCAGTTTGGGAATTGCTGTGCCCCTGAGCTCCATTTTTCAACTCGTTTTTTGTGAGCAGACCGCAAGTCCAAAATTTTGGTTCAGGACCTATACTGGTTCCCGGTGGGGGGCTGAGACTTTGGTTAATTCTTCTTCCTGCCAGGAAATCACAGTGATATGTGCCCGTCCAAATGCCTAACAGCTACTCTCTCATTGGTTCTCCCACTTCCCTTTCATCCTCTGCCAAATTGGCAACCTGTGTGCACCAGGAGGTAAAAGGGGCTGTCTCTCCAAGTTGGGCGGTTGATAGTAAAGCAGATGGAAAGTCAAACCGGAGCACCAGGAGAGGGACTATTCGTTGAGTTTAAGAAACCTTTCGTATTCACAGTGTGTCCGTTCTCTAGGTTTCCCGTACATGATATAACTGTAGTAATATTCCCTTCAACCTGGAGAGTTGGGACTCATGGAATGGGTGCCATGCATTATTGCTTTAAAGGGTCTGCATTTGCTCACCCAATCTCACCAATCCTCTCAGTCCCAAGTGTCCAGCCTTATGCCACATCCAGCTGTCGTTGTAGATAGGGTCATTACAGTGTTCATCAGAGACCCTGAAGGAATTGTAAAGAATTTCCTAGTTTTTCTGTTTTGTTTTTGAAATTCCTTTTTATAGTGGGTTTGAGCTGATTCTCGCTGCCATGTTTATGCCAGTCTAGACACACTTGATTCCCTTACGGAGACATATCAATACATAGGTTTTAAGATTCTTACTAGTCAGATATATTCCTCTGCGGGAAATATGCGGTTTTGAGTCCCTTTCACTGAGGAAGGTGTAGGTCTTTTCTATTCCATAGTTGGTTTTTGGAACGGTACCTGTGCTTATATCAAACTCTGGTTTTATGCATCACCCCACCTCTCCTTCCCCCTTAAGCAGGCATAAGAGTGTTTTCTAAATGTGAGACACAGTTCTCTTTCCTAACTCAGTTCAAGTGTAGCCATGTGTACAGGATCTTCATAAGTGATATCTTATGATAAGTTTCTTTTTCTGTGTGACTTATTTCACTTAGAATCATCGTACCTGAATCCACCCATTTTGCTGCTACTGGTCTTATGTCATTGATTTCATGGCTGAGGGATATTCCATCGTACGTAAGTACCACAATTTTTTGAACCATTTTTATATTTCCTGGGATATTTAAGGTGTACCTAAGTTGAGGTCCTTGTAAGCAGTGCAGCCCTAAATTTTGCGGTGGCTCTGGCTTATAGATTTTCAGTTTTCCCAAGGAATATTCCCTAGACTGGAAGTGCCCTTGGCTCTGTAGCTCTGTTGTTTACGTGTTTTAGGGAACACAATGCACTCCTCCAGAGAGGCAGTTGGCAATTTACATCCCGCCCATCAGCATAACAAGGCTCCCTATTCTCCAGGGCCTGTCTTGCCTTTCTGGATTTTACACATTTTGTGGATGTCCCTTTTACTGGTGGGAAGTGATACGTCTTTGTAGTGCGGATTTGCATTGCCCGCTTCCTTGCTTGGCCAAAAAGGGCGTATGTGTTTTCTCCTGAATATATTCAGGAGAAAACGCATACGCCCTTTTTGGCCAAGTGCATCATTGTCGAAGTTGTGCCCCTCTTCCTGTGCTTTAAAGGCGATTCCAACATACCTCTTGAAATCTGTTTCCTGCTATTCTGCCTCGCTTTCAAGTCCGCCTCGTTGCCTTCCCTCAACAGATTTTTGGACGATAGTTGTCCTTTATTACTCGGCCAGTTTGTGAATTGCTGTGCCCCTGAGCTCCATTTTTCAACTCGTTTTTGGTGAGCTGACCGCAAGTCCAAAATTTTGGTTCAGGACCTATGCTGGTTCCCGGTGGGGGGCTGAGACTTTGGTTAATTCTTCTTCCTGCCCGGAAATTACAGTGATATGTGCCCGTCCAAATGCCTATCAGCTACTCTCTCATTGGTTCTCCCTCTTCTCTTTCATCCTCTGCCAAATTGGAAACCTGTGCGAACCAGGAGGTTAAAGGGGCTGTCTCTCCAAGTTGGGAGGTTGATAGTAAAGCAGATGGAAAGTCAAACCGGAGCACCAGGAGAGGGACTATTCGTTGAGTTTTAGAAACCTTTCGTATTCACAGTGTGTCCGTTCTCTAGGTTTCCCGTACATGTTATAGCTGTAGTAACATTCCCTTCAACCTGGAGAGTTGGGACCCATGGAATGGGTGCCAGGCATTTGTTCTTTAAAGGGTCTGCATTTGCTCACCCAATCTCACCAATACTGTCAGTCCCAAGTGTCCAGCCTTATGCCACATCCAGCTGTCATTGTAGATAGGGTCATTCCAGGTTTCATCAGAGACCCTGAAGGAATTGTAAAGAATTTCCCAGATTTTTGTTTTGTTTTTGAAATTCCTTTTTATACTGGTTTGAGCTGATTCTCGCTGCCATGTTTATGCCAGTCTAGACACACTTGATTCCCTTACGGAGACATATCAATACATAGGTTTTAAGATTCTTACTAGTCAGATATATTCCTCTGCGGGAAATATGGGGTTTTGAGTCCCTTTCACTGAGGAAGGTGTAGGTCTTGTGTATTCCATAGTTGGGTTTTGGAACGGTACCTGTGCTTATATAAAACTCTGGTTTTATGCATCACCCCACCTCTCCTTCCCCCTTAAGCAGGCATAAGCGTGTTTTCTAAATGTGAGACACTGTTCTCTTTCCTAACTCAGTTCAAATGTAGCCATGTTTACAGGATCTTCATAAGTGATATCTTATGATAAGTTTCTTTTTCTGTGTGACTTATTTCACTTAGAATCATCGTACCTGAATCCACCCATTTTGCTGCTACTGGTCTTATGACATTGATTTCATGGCTGAGGGATATTCCATCGTACATAAGTACCACAATTTTTTGAACCATTTTTATATTTCCTGGGATATTTAAGGTGTATCCAATTTGTGGTCCTTGTAAGCAGTGCAGCCCTATATTTTGGGGTGGTTCTGACTTATTGATTTTCAGTTTTCCCAAGGAATATTCCCGAGACTGGAAGTGCCCTTGGCTCTGTAGTTCTGTTGTTTACTTCTTTTAGGGAACACAATGCACTCCTCCAGAGAGGCAGTTGGCAATTTACGTCCCGCCCATCAGCATAAAGAGGCTCCTTGTTCTCCAGGACCAGTCTTGCCTTTCTGGTTTTTACACATTTTGTGGATGTCCCTTTTGACCGGTGGGAAGTGATACTTCTTTGTAGTGCAGATTTGCATTGCCGGCTTCCTTGCTTGGCCAAAAAGGGCGTATGCGTTTTCTCCTGAATATATTCAGGAGAGAAAGCATATGACCTTTTTGGCCAAGTGCATCATTGTCGAAGTTGTGCCCCTCTTCCTGTGCTTTAAAGGCGATTCCAACGTACCTCTTGAAATCTGTTTCCTGCTATTCTGTCTCGCTTTCAAGTCCGCCTCGTTGCCTTCCCTCAACAGATTTTTGGACGATAGTTGTCCTTTATTACTCGGCCAGTTTGCGAATTGCTGTGCCCCTGACCTCCATTTTTCAACTCGTTTTTGGTGAGCTGACCGCAAGACCAAAATTTTGGTTCAGGACCTATACTGCTTCCTGGTGGGTGGCTGAGACTTTGGTTAATTCTTCTTCCTGCCGGGAAATTACAGCGATATGTTGCCGTCCAAATGCCTTACAGCTACTCTCTCATTGGTTCTCCCTCTTCCCTTTCATCCTCTGCCAAATTGGCACCCTGTGCGAACCAGGAGGTTAAAGGGGCTGTCTCTCCAAGTTGGGAGGTTGATAGTAAAGCAGATGGAAAGTCAAACCGGAGTACCAGGAGAGGGACTATTCGTTGAGTTTTAGAAACCTTTCGTATTCACAGTGTGTCCGTTCTCTAGGTTTCCCGTACATGTTATAACTGTAGTAATATTCCCTTCAACCTGGAGAGTTGGGACCCATGGAATGGGTGCCATGCATTATTGCTTTAAAGGGTCTGCATTTGCTCACCCAATCTCAACAATCCTCTCAGTCCCAAGTGTCCAGCCTTATGCCCCATCCAGCTTTCGTTGTAGATAGGGTCATTACAGGTTTCATCAGAGACCCTGAAGGAATTGTAAAGAATTTCCCAGTTTTTTCGTTTTGTTTTTGAAATTCCTTTTTAGAGTGGGTTTGAGCTGATTCTCGCTGCCATGTTTATGCCAGTCTAGACACACTTGATTCCCTTATGGAGACATATCAATACATAGGTTTTAAGATTCTTACTAGTGAGATATATTCCTCTGCGGGAAATATGGGGTTTTGAGTCCCTTTCACTGAGGAAGGTGTAGGTCTTGTCTATTCAATAGATGGTTTTTGGAACGGTACCTGTGCTTATATCAAACTCTGGTTTTATGCATCACCCCACCTCTCCTTCCCCCTTAAGCAGGCATAAGAGTGTTTTCTAAATGTGAGACACTGTTCTCTTTCCTAACTCAGTTCAAGTGTAGCCATGTTTACAGGATCTTCATAAATGATATCTTATGATAAGTTTCTTTTTCTCTGTGACTTATTTCCCTTAGAATCATCGTACCTGAATCCACCCATTTTGCTGCTACTGGTCTTATGACATTGATTTCATGGCTGAAGGATATTCCATCGTACGTAAGTACCACAATTTTTTGAACCATTTTTATATTTCCTGGGATATTTAAGGTGTACCCAAGTTGAGGTCCTTGTAAGCAGTGCAGCCCTAAATTTTGGGGTGGCTGTGTCTTATTGATTTTCAGTTTTTCCAAGGTATATTCCCTAGACTGGAAGTGCCCTTTGCTCTGTAGCTCTGTTCTTTACTTGTTTTAGGGAACACAATGTACTCCTCCAGAGAGGCAGTTGGCAATTTACATCCCGCCCATCAGCATAACAAGGCTGCCTGTTCTCCAGGGCCTGTCTTGCCTTTCTGTTTTTTACATATTTTGTGGATGTCCCTTTTGACCGGTGGGAAGTGATACTTCTTTGTAGTGCAGTTTTGCATTGCCCGCTTGCTTGCTTGGGCAAAAAGGGCGTATGCGTTTTCTCCTGAATATATTCAGGAGAAAACACATACGCCCTTTTTGGCCAAGTGCATCATTGTCGAAGTTGTGCCCCTCTTCCTGTGCTTTAAAGGTGATTCCAACGTACCTCTTGAAATCTGTTTCCTGCTATTCTGCCTCGCTTTCAAGTCCGCCTCGTTGCCTTCCCTCAACAGATTTTTGGACGATAGTTGTCCTTTATTACTCGGCCAGTTTGTGAATTGCTGTGCCCCTGAGCTCCAATTTTCAACTCGTTTTTGGTGAGCTGAACGCAAGTCCGAAATTTTGGTTCAGGACATATGCTGGTTCCCGGTGGGGGGCTTAGACTTTGGTTAATTCTTCTTCCTGCTGGGAAATTACAGTGATATGTGCCCGTTCAAATGCCTAACAGCTACTCTCTCATTGGTTCTCCCTCTTCCCTTTCATCATCTGCCAAATTGGCAACCTGTGCGAACCAGGAGGTTAAAGGGGCTGTCTCTCCAAGTTGGGAGGATGATAGTAAAGCAGATGGAAAGTCAAACCGGAGCACCAGGAGAGGAACTAGTAGTTGAGTTTTAGAAACCTTTCATATTCACAGTGTGTCCTTACTCTAGGTTTCCCGTACATGTTATAGCTGTAGTAATATTCCCTTCAACCTGGAGATTTGGGACCCATGGAATGGGTTCCAGGCATTTGTGCTTTAAAGGGTCTGCATTTGCTCACCCAATCTCACTAATCCTCTCAGTCCCAAGTGTCAAGCCTTATGCCACATCCAGCTGTCGTTGTAGATAGGGTCTTTCCAGGTTTCATCAGAGACCCTGAAGGAATTGGAAAGAATTTCCCAGTTTTTTCGTTTTGTTTTTGAAATTCCTTTTTAGAGTGGGTTTGAGCTGATTCTCGCTGCCATGTTTATGCCAGTCTAGACACACTTGATTCCCTTACGGAGAAATATCAATACATAGGTTTTAAGATTCTTACTAGTGAGATATATTCCTCTGCGGGAAATATGGGGTTTTGAGTCCCTTTCACTGAGGAAGGTGTAGGTCTTGTCTATTCCATAGTTGATTTTTGGAACGGTACCTGTGCTTATATCAAACTCTGGTTTTATGCATCACCCCACCTCTCCTTCCCCCTTAAGCAGGCATAAGAGTGTTTTCTAAATGTGAGACACTGCTCTCTTTCCTAACTCAGTTCAACTGTAGCCATGTTTACAGGATCTTCATAAGTGATATCTTATGATAAGTTTCTTTTTCTGTGTGACTTATTTCACTTAGAATCATCGTACCTCAATCCACCCATTTTGCTGCTACTGGTCTTATGACATTGATTTCATGGCTGAGGGATATTCCATCGTACGTAAGTACCACAATTTTTTGAACCATTTTTATATTTCCTGGGATATTTAAGGTGTACCCAAGTTGAGGTCCTTGTAAGCAGTGCAGCCCTAAATTTTGGGGTGGCTCTGTCTTATTGATTTTCAGTTTTCCCTAGGTATATTCCCTAGACTGGAAGTGCCCTTGGCTCTGTAGCTCTGTTGTTTACTTGTTTTAGGGAACACAATGCACTCCTCCAGAGAGGCAGTTGGCAATTTACATCCCTTATCAGCATAACAAGGCTCCCTGTTCTCCAGGGCCTGTCTTGCCTTTCTGGTTTTTACACATTTTGTGGAAGTCCCTTTTGACTGGTGGGAAGTGATACTTCTTTGTAGTGCAGATTTGCATTGCCCGCTTTCTTGCTTGGCCAAAAAGGGCGTATGCGTTTTCTCCTGAATATATTCAGGAGAAAACGCATACGCCCTTTTTGGCCAAGTGCATCATTGTCGAAATTGTGCCCCTCTTCCTGTGCTTTAAAGGCGATTCCAACGTACCTCTTGAAATCTGTTTCCTGCTATTCTGCCTCGCTTTCAAGTCCGCCTCATTGCCTTCCCTCAACAGATTTTTGGACGATAGTTGTCCTTTATTACTCGGCCAGTTTGTGAATTGCTGTGCCCCTGAGCTCCATTTTTCAACTCGTTTTTGGTGAGCTGACTGCAAGTCCAAAATTTTGGTTCAGGACCTATACTGGTTCCCGGTGGGTGGCTGAGACCTTGGTTAATTCTTCTTCCTGCCGGGAAATTACAGTGATATGTGCCCGTCCAAATGCCTAACAGCTACTCTCTCATTGGTTCTCCCTCTTCCCTTTCATCCTCTGCCAAAATGACAACCTGTGCGAACCAGGAGGTTAAAGGGGCTGTCTCTCCAAGTTGGGAGGTTGATAGTAAAGCAGATGGAAAGTCAAACCGGAGCACCAGGAGAGGGACAATTCGTTGAGTTTTAGAAACCTTTCGTATTCACAGTGTGTCCGTTCTCTAGGTTTTCCATACATGTTGCAGCTGTAGTAATATTCCCTTCAACCTGGAGAGTTGGGACCCATGGAATGTGTGCCAGGCATTGGTGCTTTAAAGGGTCTGCATTTGCTCACCCAATCTCACCAATCCTCTCAGTCCCAAGTGTCCAGCCTTATGCCACAGCCAGCTGTCATTGTAGATAGGGTCATTCCAGGTTTCATCAGAGACCCTGAAGGAATTGTAAAGAATTTCCCAGTTTTTTTGTTTTGTTTTTGAAATTCCTTTTTATAGTGGGTTTGAGCTGATTCTCGCTGCCATGTTTATGCCAGTCTAGACACACTTGATTCCCTTACGGAGACATATCAATACATAGGTTTTAAGATTCTTACTAGTGAGATATATTCCTCTGCGGGAAATATGGTGTTTTGAGTCCCTTTCACTGAGGAAGGTGTAGGTCTTGTCTATTCAATAGATAGTTTTTGGAACGGTACCTGTGCTTATATCAAACTCTGGTTTTATGCATCACCCCACCTCTCCTTCCCCCTTAAGCAGTCATAAGAGTGTTTTCTAAATGTGAGACACTGTTCTCTTTCCTAACTCAGTTCAAGTGTAGCCATGTTTACAGGATCTTCATAAATGATATCTTATGATAAGTTTCTTTTTCTCTGTGACTTATTTCCCTTAGAATCATCGTACCTGAATCCACCCATTTTGCTGCTACTGGTCTTATGACATTGATTTCATGGCTGAGGGATATTCCATCGTACGTAAGTACCACAATTTTTTGAACCATTTTTATATTTCCTGGGATATTTAAGGTGTACCCAAGTTGAGGTCCTTGTAAGCAGTGCAGCCCTAAATTTTGGGGTGGCTCTGTCTTATAGATTTTCAGTTTTCCCAAGGAATATTCCCTAGACTGGAAGTGCCCTTGGCTCTGTAGCTCTGTTGTTTACTTGTTTTAGGGAACACAATGCACTCCTCCAGAGAGGCAGTTGGCAATTTACATCCCGCCCATCAGCATCACAAGGCTCCCAGTTCTCCAGGGCCTGTCTTGCCTTTCTGGATTTTACACATTTTGTGGATGTCCCTTTTACCGGTGGGAAGTGATACGTCTTTGTAGTGCAGATTTGCATTGCCCGCTTGCTTGCTTGGCCAAAAAGGGCGTATGTGTTTTCTCCTGAATATATTCAGGAGAAAACGCATACGCCCTTTTTGGCCAAGTGCATCATTGTCGAAGTTGTGCCCCTCTTCCTGTGCTTTAAAGGCGATTCCAATGTACCTCTTGAAATCTGTTTCCTGCTATTCTGCCTCGCTTTCAAGTCCGCTTCGTTGCGTTCCCTCAACAGATTTTTGGACGATAGTTGTCCTTTATTACTCGGCCAGTTTGTGAATTACTGTGCCCCTGAGCTCCATTTTTCAACTCGTTTTTGGTGAGCTGACCGCAAGTCCAAAATTTTGGTTCAGGACCTATGCTGGTTCCCGGTGGGGGGCTGAGACTTTGGTTAATTCTTCTTCCTGCCCGGAAATTACAGTGATATGTGCCCGTCCAAACGCCTATCAGCTACTCTCTCATTGGTTCTCCATCTTCTCTTTCATCCTCTGCCAAATTGGAAACCTGTGCGAACCAGGAGGTTAAAGGGGCTGTCTCTCCAAGTTGGGAGGTTGATAGTAAAGCAGATGGAAAGTCAAACCGGAGCACCAGGAGAGGGACTATTCGTTGAGTTTTAGAAACCTTTCGTATTCACAGTGTGTCCGTTCTCTAGGTTTCCCGTACATGTTATAGCTGTAGTAACATTCCCTTCAACCTGGAGAGTTGGGACCCATGGAATGGGTGCCAGGCATTTGTTCTTTAAAGGGTCTGCATTTGCTCACCCAATCTCACCAATACTGTCAGTCCCAAGTGTCCAGCCTTATGCCACATCCAGCTGTCGTTGTAGATAGGGTCATTCCAGGTTTCATCAGAGACCCTGAAGGAATTGTAAAGAATTTCCCAGTTTTATTGTATTGTTTTTGAAATTCCTTTTTATAGTGGGTTTGAGCTGATTCTCGCTGCCTTGTTTATGCCATTCTAGACACACTTGATTCCCTTACGGAGACATATCAATACATAGGTTTTAAGATTATTACTAGTCATATATATTCCTCTGCGGGAAATATGGTGTTTTGAGTCCCTTTCACTGAGGAAGGTGTAGGTCATGTCTATTCCATAGTTGGTTTTTGGAACGGTACCTGTGCTTATATCAAACTCTGGTTTTATGCATCACCCCACCTCTCCTTCCCCCTTAAGCAGGCATAAGAGTGTTTTCTAAATGCGAGACACTGTTCTCTTTCCTAACTCAGTTCAAGTGTAGCCATGTTTACAGGATCTTCATAAGTGATATCTTATGATAAGTTTCTTTTTCTCTGTGGCTTATTTCACTTAGAATCATCGTACCTGAATCCACCCATTTTGCTGCTACTGGTCTTATGACATTGATTTCATGGCTGAGGGATATTCCATCGTACGTAAGTACCACAATTTTTTGAACCATTTTTATATTTCCTGGGATATTTAAGGTGTACCCAAGTTGAGGTCCTTGTAAGCAGTGCAGTCCTAAATTTTGGGGTGGCTCTGTCTTATTGATTTTCATTTTTTCCAAGGTATATTCCCTAGACTGGAAGTGCCCTTGGCTCTGTAGCTCTGTTCTTTACTTGTTTTAGGGAACACAATGCACTCCTCCAGAGAGGCAGTTGGCAGTTTACATCCCGCCCATCAGCATAACAAGGCTCCCTGTTCTCCAGGGCCTGTCTTGCCTTTCGGGTTTTTACACATTTTGCGGATGTCCCTTTTGACCGGTGGGAAGTGATACTTCTTTGTAGTGCAGATTTGCATTGCCCGCTTGCTTGCTTGGCCAAAAAGGGTGTATGCGTTTTCTCCTGAATATATTCAGGAGAAAATGCATACGCCCATTTTGGCCAAGTGCATCATTGTCGAAGTTGTGCCCCTCTTCCTGTGCTTTAAAGGCGATTCCAACGTACCTCTTGAAATCTGTTTCCTGCTATTCTGCCTCGCTTTCAGGTCCACCTCGTTGCCTTCCATCAACAGATTTTTGGACGATAGTTGTCCTTTATTACTCGGCCAGTTTGTGAATTGCTGTGCCCCTGAGCTCCATTATTCAACTCGTGTTTGGTGAGCTGACCTCAAGTCCAAAATTTAGGTTCAGGACCTATACTGGTTCCCGGTGGGGGGCTGAGACTTTGGTTAATTCTTCTTCCTGCTGGGAAATTACAGTGATATGTGCCCGTCCAAATACCTAACTGCTACTCTCTCATTGGTTCACCCTCTTCCCTTTCATCCTCTGCCAAATTGGCAACCTGTGCGAACCAGGAGGTTAAAGGGGCTGTCTCTCCAAGTTGGGAGGTTGATAGTAAAGCAGATGGAAAGTCAAATCGGAGCACCAGGAGAGGGACTATTCCTTGAGTTTTAGAAACCATTCGCATTCACAGTGTGTCCGTTCTCTAGGTTTCCCGTGCATGTTATAACTGTAGTAATATTCCCTTCAACCTGGAGAGTTGGGACCCATGGAATGGGTGCCATGCATTATTGCTTTAAAGGGTCTGCATTTGCTCACCCAATCTCACCAATCCTCTCAGTCCCAAGCGTCCAGCCTTATGCCACATCCAGCTGTCATTGTAGATAGGGTCATTCCAGGTTTCATCAGAGACCCTGAAGGAATTGAAAAGAATTTCCCAGTTTTTTTGTTTTGTTTTTGAAATTCCTTTTTATAGTGGGTTTGAGCTGATTCTCGCTGCCATGTTTATGCCAGTCTAGACACACTTGATTCCCTTACGGAGACATATCAATACATAGGTTTTAAGATTCTTACTAGTGAGATATATTCCTCTGCGGGAAATATGGGGTTTTGAGTCCCTTTCACTGAGGAAGGTGTAGGTTTGTCTATTCCATAGTTGGTTTTTGGAACGGTACCTGTGCTTATATCAAACTCTGGTTTTATGCATCACCCCACCTCTCCTTCCCCCTTAAGCAGGCATAAGAGTGTTTTCTAAATGTGAGACACTGTTCTCTTTCCTAACTCAGTTCAAGTGTAGCCTTGTTTACAGGATCTTCATAAGTGATATCTTATGATAACTTTCTTTTTCTGTGTGACTTATTTCACTTAGAATCATCGTACCTGAATCCACCCATTTTGCTGCTACTGGTCTTATGACATTTATTTCATGGCTGAGGGATATTCCATCGTACGTAAGTACCACAATTTTTTGAACCATTTTTATATTTCCTGGGATATTTAAGGTGTACCCAAGTTGAGGTCCTTGTAAGCAGTGCAGCCCTAAATTTTGGGGTGGCTCTGTCTTATTGATCTTCAGTTTTCCCAAGGTATATTCCCTAGACTGGAAGTGCCCTTGGCTCTGTAGCTCTGTTGTTAACTTCTTTTAGGAAACACAATGCACTCCTCCAGAGAGGCAGTTGGCAATTTACATGCCGCCCATCAGCATAACAAGGCTGCCTGTTCTCCAGAGCCTGTCTTGCCTTTCTGGTTTTTACACATTTGTGGATGTCCCTTTTGACCGGTGGGAAGTGATACTTCTTTGTAGTGCAGATTTGCATTGCCCGCTTGCTTGCTTAGCCAAAAAGGGTGTATGCGTTTTCTCCTGAATATATTCAGGAGAAAACACATACGCCCTTTTTGGCCAAGTGCATCATTGTCGAAGTTGTGCCCCTCTTCCTGTGCTTTAAAGGCGATTCCAACGTACCTCTTGAAATCTGTTTCCTGCTATTCTGCCTCGCTTTCAAGTCCGCCTCGTTGCCTTCCCTCAACAGATTTTTGGACGATAGTTTTCCTTTATTACTCGGCCAGTTTGTGAATTGCTGTGCCCCTGAGCTCCATTTTTCAACTCGTTTTTGGTGAGCTGACCGCAAGTCCGAAATTTTGGTTCAGGACCTATGCTGGTTCCCGGTGGGGGGCTGAGACTTTGGTTAATTCCTCTTCCTGCCGGGAAATTACAGTGATATGTGCCCGTCCAAATGCCTAATAGCTACTCTCTCATTGGTTCTCCCTCTTCCCTTTCATCCTCTGCCAAATTGGCAACCTGTGCGAACCAGGAGGTTAAAGGGGCTGTCTCTCCAAGTTGGGAGGTTGATAGTAAAGCAGATGGAAAATCAAACCGGAGCACCAGGAGAGGGACTATTAGTTGAGTTTTAGAAACCTTTCGTATTCACAGTGTGTCCGTTCTCTAGGTTTCCCGTACATGTTATAGCTGTAGTAATATTCCCTTCAACCTGGAGGGTTGGTACCCATGGAATGGGTGCCAGGCATTTGTGCTTTAAAGGGTCTGCATTTGCTCACCCAATCACACAAATCGTCTCAGTCCCAAGAGTCCTTCCTTATGCCACATCCAGCTGTCGTTGTAGAAAAGGTCATTCCAGGTTTCATCAGACACCCTGAAGGAATTGTAAAGAATTTCCCAGTTTTTTTGTTTTGTTTTTGAAATTCCTTTTTATAGTGTGTTTGAGCTGATTCTCGCTGCCATGTTTATGCCAGTCTAGACACACTTGATTCCCTTACGGAGACATATCAATACATAGGTTTTAAGATTCTTACTAGTCAGATATATTCCTCTGCGGGAAATATGGTGTTTTGAGTCCCTTTCACTGAGGAAGGTGTAGGTCTTGTCTATTCCATAGTTGGTTTTTGGAACGGTACGTGTGCTTATATCAAACTCTGGTTTTATGCATCACCCCACCTCTCCTTCCCCCTTAAGCAGGCATAAGAGTGTTTTCTAAATGTGAGACACTGTTCTCTTTCCTAACTCAGTTCAAGTGTAGCCATGTTTACAGGATCTTCATAAGTGATATCTTATGCTAAGTTTCTTTTTCTGTGTGACTTATTTCACTTAGAATCATCGTACCTGAATCCACCCATTTTGCTGCTACTGGTCTTATGACATTGACTTCATGGCTGAGGGATATTCCATCGTACGTAAGTACCACAATTTTTGAACCATTTTTATATTTCCTGGGATATTTAAGGTGTACCCAAGTTGAGGTCCTTGTAGGCAGTGCAGCCCTAAATTTTGGGTGGCTCTGCCTTATTATTTTCAGTTTTCCCAAGGTATATTCCCTAGACTGGAAGTGCCCTTGGCTCTGTAGCTCTGTTGTTTACTTGTTTTAGGGAACACAATGCACTCCTCCAGAGAGGCAGTTGGCAATTTACATCCCGCCCAACTGCATAACAAGGCTCCCTGTTCTCCGGGGCCTGTCTTCCCTTTCTGGTTTTTACACATTTTGTGGAAGTCCCTTTTGACCGGTGGGAAGTGATACTTCTTTGTAGTGCAGATTTGCATTGCCCGCTTGCTTGCTTGGCCAAAAAGGGCGTATGCGTTTTCTCCTGAATATATTCAGGAGAAAACGCATACGCCCTTTTTGGCCAAGTGCATCATTGTCGAAGTTGTGCCCCTCTTCCTGTGCTTTAAAGGTGATTCCAACGTACCTCTTGAAATCTGTTTCCTGCGATTCTGCCTCGCTTTCAAGTCCGCCTCGTTGCCTTCCCTCAACAGATTTTTGGACGATAGTTGTCCTTTATTACTCGGCCAGTTTGTGAAGTGCTGTGCCCCTGAGCTCCAATTTTCAACTCGTTTTTGGTGAGCTGACCGCAAGTCCGAAATTTTGGTTCAGGACCTATGCTGGTTCCCGGCGGGGGGCTGAGACTTTGCTTAATTCCTCTTCCTGCCGGGAAATTACAGTGATATGTGCCCGTCCAAATGCCTAATAGCTACTCTCTCATTGGTTCTCCCTCTTCCCTTTCATCCTCTGCCTAATTGGCAACATGTGCGAACCAGGAGGTTAAAGGGGCTGTCTCTCCAAGTTGGGAGGTTGATAGTAAAGCAGATGGAAAGTTAAACCGGAGCACCAGGAGAGGGACTATTAGTTGAGTTTTAGAAACCTTTCGTATTCACAGTGTGTCCGTTCTCTACGTTTCCCGTACATGTTATAGCTGTAGTAATATTCCCTTCAACCTGGAGAGTTGGTACCCATGGAATGGGTGCCAGGCATTTGTGCTTTAAAGGGTCTGCATTTGCTCACCCAATCTCACAAATCGTCTCAGTCCCAAGTGTCCTTCCTTATGCCACATCCAGCTGTTGTTGTAGGAAAGGTCATTCCAGGTTTCATCAGAGACCCTGAAGGAATTGTAAAGAATTTCCCAGTTTTTTGTTTTGTTTTTGAAATTACTTTTTATAGTGTGTTTGAGCTGATTCTCGCTGCCATGTTTATGCCAGTCTAGACACACTTGATTCCCTTACGGAGACATATCAATACATAGGTTTTAAGATTCTTACTAGTCAGATATATTCCTCTGCGGGAAATATGGGGTTTTGAGTCCCTTTCACTGAGGAAGGTGTAGGTCTTGTCTATTCCATAGTTGGTTTTTGGAACGGTACCTGTGCTTATATCAAACTCTGGTTTTATGCATCACCCCACCTCTCCTTCCCCCTTAAGCAGGCATAAGAGTGTTTTCTAAATGTGAGACACTGTTCTCTTTCCTAACTCAGTTCAAGTGTAGCCATGTTTACAGGATCTTCATAAGTGATATCTTATGATAAGTTTCTTTTTCTGTGTGACTTATTTCACTTAGAATCATCGTACCTGAATCCACCCATTTTGCTGCTACTGCTCTTATGACATTGATTTCATGGCTGAGGGATATTCCATCGTACGTTAGTACCACAATTTTTTGAACCATTTTTATATTTCCTGGGATATTTAAGGTGTATCCAAGTTGAGGTCCTTGTAAGCAGTGCAGCCCTAAATTTTGGGGTGGCTCTGTCTTATTGATTTTCAGTTTTCCCAAGGTATATTCCCTAGACTGGAAGTGCCCTTGGCTCTGTAGCTCTGTTGTTTACTTGTTTTAGGGAACACAATGCACTCCTCCAGAGAGGTAGTTGGTAATTTACATCACGCCCATCAGCATAACAAGGCTCCCTGTTCTCCAGGGCCTGTCTTGCCTTTCTGGTTTTTACACATTTTGTGGATGTCCCTTTTGACCGGTGGGAAGTGATACTTCTTTGTAGTGCAGATTTGCATTGCCCGCTTGCTTTCTTGGCCAAAAAGGGCGTATGCCTTTTCTCCTGAATATATTCAAGAGAAAAAGCATACGCCCTTTTTGGCCAAGTGCATCATTGTCGAAGTTGTGCCCCTCTTCCTGTGCTTTAAAGGCGATTCCAACGTACCTCTTGAAATCTGTTTCCTGCTATTCCGCCTCGCTTTCAAGTCCACCTCGTTGCATTCCATCAACAGATTTTTGGACGATAGTTGTCCTTTTTTACTCGGCCTCTTTGTGAATTGCTGTGCCCCTGAGCTCCATTTTTCAACTCGTTTTTTGGTGAGCTGACCTCAAGTCCAAAATTTAGGTTCATGACATATACTGGTTCCCGGTGGGGGGATGAGACTTTGGTTAATTCTTCTTCCTGCTGGGAAATTACAGTGATATGTGCCCGTCCAAATACCTAACTGCTACTCTCTCATTGGTTCACCCTCTTCCCTTTCATCCTCTGCCAAATTGGCAACCTGTGCGAACCAGGAGGTTAAAGGGGCTGTCTCTCCAAGTTGGGAGGTTGATAGTAAAGCAGATGGAAAGTCAAATCGGAGCACCAGGAGAGGGACTATTCATTGAGTTTTAGAAACCATTCGCATTCACAGTGTGTCCGTTCTCTAGGTTTCCCGTGCATGTTATAACTGTAGTAATATTCCCTTCAACCTGGAGAGTTGGGACCCATGGAATGGGTGCCATGCATTATTGCTTTAAAGGGTCTGCATTTGCTCACCCAATCTCACCAATCCTCTCATTCCCAAGCGTCCAGCCTTATGCCACATCCAGCTGTGGTTGTAGATAGGGTCATTCCAGGTTTCATCAGAGACCCTGAAGGAATTGAAAAGAATTTCCCAGTTTTTTTGTTTTGTTTTTGAAATTCCTTTTTATAGTGGGTTTGAGCTGATTCTCACTGCCATGTTTATGCCAGTCTAGACACACTTGATTCCCTTACGGAGACATATCAATACATAGGTTTTAAGATTCTTACTAGTCAGATATATTCCTCTGCAGGAAATATGGTGTTTTGAGTCCCTTTCACTGAGGAAGGTGTAGGTCTTGTCTATTCCATAGTTGGTTTTTGGAACGGTACCTGTGCTTATATCAAACTCTGGTTTTATGCATCACCCCACCTCTCCTTCCCCCTTAAGCAGGCATAAGAGTGTTTTCTAAATGTGAGACACTGTTCTCTTTCCTAACTCAGTTCAAGTGTAGCCATGTTTACAGGATCTTCATAAGTGATATCTTATGATAAGTTTCTTTTTCTCTGTGACTTATTTCCCTTAGAATCATCGTACTTGAATCCACCCATTTTGCTGCTACTGGTCTTATGACATTGATTTCATGGCTGAGGGATATTCCATCGTACGTAAGTACCACAATTTTTTGAACCATTTTTATATTTCCTGGGATATTTAAGGTGTACCCAAGTTGAGGTACTTGTAAGCAGTGCAGCCCTAAATTTTGGGGTGGCTCTGTGTTATTGATTTTCAGTTTTCCAAGGAATATTCCCTAGACTGGAAGTGCCCTTGGCTCTGTTGCTCTGTTGTTTACTTCTTTTAGGGAACACAATGCACTCCTCCAGAGAGGCAGTTGGCAATTTACATCCCGCCCATCAGCATAACAAGGCTCCCTGTTCTCCAGGGCCTGTCTTGCCTTTCTGGTTTTTACACATTTTGTGGATGTCCCTTTTGACCGGTGGGAAGTGATACTTCTTTGTAGTGCGGATTTGCATTGCCCGCTTGCTTGCTTGGCCAAAAAGGGCGTATGCGTTTTCTCCTGAATATATTCAGGAGAAAACGCATACGCCCTTTTCGGCCAAGTGCATCATTGTCGAAGTTGTGCCCCTCTTCCTGTGCTTTAAAGGCGATTCCAACGTACCTCTTGAAATCTGTTTCCTGCTATTCTGCCTCGCTTTCAAATCCGCCTCGTTGCCTTCCCTCAACAGATTTTTGAACGATACTTGTCCTTTATTACT
Source organism: Hyperoodon ampullatus (assembly GCF_949752795.1). Taxonomy (NCBI): domain Eukaryota; kingdom Metazoa; phylum Chordata; class Mammalia; order Artiodactyla; family Ziphiidae; genus Hyperoodon; species Hyperoodon ampullatus. The sequence continues at coordinate 54,781 of NW_027640551.1, forward strand.
CGGCCAGTTTGTGAATTGCTGTGCCCCTGAGCTCCATTTTTCAACTCGTTTTTTGTGAGCTGACCGCAAGTCCAAAATTTTGGTTCAGGAACTATGCTGGTTCCCAGAGGGTGGCTGAGACTTTGGTTAATTCTTCTTCCTGCCGGGAAATTACAGTGATATGTGCCCGTCCAAATGCCTTACAGCTACTCTCTCATCGGTTCTCCGTCTTCCCTTTCATCCTCTGCCAAATTGGTAACCAGTGCGAACCAGGAGGTTAAAGGGGCTGTCTCTCCAAGTTGGGAGGTTGATAGTAAAGCAGATGGAAAATCAAACCGGAGCACCAGGAGAGGGACTATTCGTTGAGTTTTAGAAACCTTTCGATTTCACAGTGTGTCCGTTCTCTAGGTTTCCCATACATGTTATAGCTGTAGTAATATTCCCTTCAACCTGGAGAGTTGGGACCCATGGAATGGGTGCCATGCATTATTGCTTTAAAGGGTCTGCATTTGCTCAACTAATCTCACCAAACCTCTCAGTCAGAAGTGTCCAGCCTTATGCCACATCCAGCTGTCGTAGATAGGGTCATTCCAGGTTTCATTAGAGACCCTGAAGGAATTGTAAAGAATTTCCCAGTTTTTTTGTTTTGTTTTTGAAATTCCTTTTTATAGTGGGTTTGAGCTGATTCTCGCTGCCATGTTTATGCCAGTCTAGACACACTTGATTCCCTTACGGAGACATATCATTACATAGGTTTTAAGATTCTTACTAGTCAGATATATTCCTCTGCGGGAAATATGGGGTTTTGAGTCCCTTTCACTGAGGAAGGTGTAGGTCTTGTCTATTCCACAGTTGGTTTCTGGAACGGTACCTGTGTTTATATCAAACTCTGGTTTTATGCATCACCCCACCTCTCCTTCCCCCTTAAGCAGGCATAAGAGTGTTTTCTAAATGTGAGACACTGTTCTCTTTCCTAACTCAGTTCAAGTGTAGCCATGTTTACAGGATCTTCATAAGTGATATCTTATGCTAAGTTTCTTTTTCTGTGTGACTTATTTCACTTAGAATCATCGTACCTGAATCCACCCATTTTGCTGCTACTGGTCTTATGACATTGATTTCATGGCTGAGGGATATTCCATCATACGTAAGTATGACAATTTTTTGAACCATTTTTATATTTCCTGAGATATTTAAGGTGTACCCAAGTTGAGGTCCTTGTAAGCAGTGCAGCCCTAAATTTTGGGGTGTCTCTGTCTTATTGATTTTCATTTTTTCCAAGGTATATTCCCTAGACTGGAAGTGCCCTTGGCTCTGTAGCTCTGTTCTTTACTTGTTTTAGGGAACACAATGCACTCCTCCAGAGAGGCAGTTGGCAGTTTACATCCCGCCCATCAGCATAACAAGGCTCCCTGTTCTCCAGGGCCTGTCTTGCCTTTCGGGTTTTTACACATTTTGCGGATGTCCCTTTTGACCGGTGGGAAGTGATACTTCTTTGTAGTGCAGATTTGAATTGCCCGCTTGCTTGCTTGGCCAAAAAGGGCGTATGCGTTTTCTCCTGAATATATTCAGGAGAAAACGCATACGCCCATTTTGGCCAAGCGCATCATTGTCGAAGTTGTGCCCCTCTTCCTGTGCTTTAAAGGCGATTCCAACGTACCTCTTGAAATCTGTTTCCTGCTATTCTGCCTCGCTTTCAGGTCCACCTCGTTGCCTTCCCTCAACAGATTTTTGGACGATAGTTGTCCTTTATTACTCGGCCAGTTTGTGAATTGCTGTGCCCCTGAGCTCCATTATTCAACTCGTGTTTGGTGAGCTGACCGCAAGTCCAAAATTTTGGTTCATGACCTATACTGGTTCCCGGTGGGTGGCTGAGACTTTGGTTAATTCTTCTTCCTGCCGGGAAATTACAGTGATATGTGCCCATCAAAATGCCTAACAGCTACTCTCTCATTGGTTCTCCCACTTCCCTTTCATCCTCTGCCAAATTGGCAACATGTGCGAACCAGGAGGTTAAAGGGGCTGTCTCTCCAAGTTGGGAGGTTGATAGTAAAGCAGATGGAAAGTCAAACCGGAGCACCAGGAGAGGGACTATTCGTTGAGTTTTAGAAACCTTTCGTATTCACAGTGTGTCCTCATCTAGGTTTGCCGTACATGTTATAACTGTAGTAATATTCCCTTCAACCGGGAGAGTTGGGACCCATGGAATGGGTGCCATGCATTATTGCTTTAAAGGGTCTGCATTTGCTCACCCAATCTCACCAATCCTCTCAGTCCCAAGTGTCCAGCCTTATGCCACATCCAGCTGTCGTTGTAGATAGGGTCATTCCAGGTTTCATCAGAGACCCTGAAGGAATTGTAAAGAAATTCCTAGTTTTTTGTTTTGTTTTTGAAATTCCTTTTTATACTGGGTTTGAGCTGATTCTCGCTGCCATGTTTATGCCAGTCTAGACACACTTGATTCCCTTACGGAGACATATCAATACATAGGTTTTAAGATTCTTACTAGTCAGATATATTCCTCTGCGGGAAATATGGGGTTTTGAGTCCCTTTCACAGAGGAAGGTGTAGGTCTTGTCTATTCCATAGTTGGTTTTTGGAACGGTACCTGTGCTTATATCAAACTCTGGTTTTATGCATCACCCCACCTCTCCTTCCCCCTTAAGCAGGCATAAGAGTGTTTTCTAAATGTGAGGCACTGTTCTCTTTCCTAACTCAGTTCAAGTGTAGCCATGTGTACAGGATCTTCATAAGTGATATCTTATGATAAGTTTCTTTTTCTGTGTGACTTATTTCACTTAGAATAATCCTACCTGAATCCACCCATTTTGCTGCTACTGGTCTTATGACATTGATTTCATGGCTGAGGGATATTCCATCGTACGTAAGTACCACAATTTTTTGAACCACTTTTATATTTCCTGGGATATTTAAGGTGTACCCAAGTTGAGGTCCTTGTAAGCAGTGCAGCCCTAAATTTTGGGGTGGCTCTCTCTTATTGATTTTCAGTTTTCCCAAGGAATATTCCCTAGACTGGAAGTGCCCTTGGCTCTGTAGCTCTGTTGTTTACTTGTTTTAGGGAACACAATGCACTCCTCCAGAGAGGCAGTTGGCAATTTACATCCCGCCCATCAGCATAACAATGCTCCCTGTTCTCCAGGGCCTGTCTTGCATTTCTGGATATTACACATTTTGTGGATGTCCCTTTTACCGGTGGGAAGTGATACGCCTTTGTAGTGCAGATTTGCATTGCCCGCTTGCTTGCTTGGCCAAAAAGGGCGTATGTGTTTTCTCCTGAATATATTCAGGAGAAAACGCATATGCCTTTTTGGCCAAGTGCATCATTGTCGAAGTTGTGCCCCTCTTCCTGTGCTTTAAAGGCGATTCCAACGTACCTCTTGAAATCTGTTTCCCGCTATTCCGCCTCGCTTTCAAGTCCACCTCGATGCCTTCCCTCAACAGATTTTTGGACGATAGTTGTCCTTTTTTACTTGGCCTCTTTGTGAATTGCTGTGCCCCTGAGCTCCATTTTTCAACTCGTTTTTTGGTGAGCTGACCTCAAGTCCAAAATTTAGGTTCAGGACCTATACTGGTTCCCGGTGGGGGGCTGAGACTTTGGTTAATTCTTCTTCCTGCTGGGAAATTACAGTGATATGTGCCCGTCCAAATACCTAACTGCTACTCTCTCATTGGTTCACCCTCTTCCCTTTCATCCTCTGCCAAATTGGCAACCTGTGCGAACCAGGAGGTTAAAGGGGCTGTCTCTTCAAGTTGGGAGGTTGATAGTAAAGCAGATGGAAAGTCAAATCGGAGCACCAGGAGAGGGACTATTCGTTGAGTTTTAGAAACCATTCGCATTCACAGTGTGTCCGTTCTCTAGGTTTCCCGTGCATGTTATAACTGTAGTAATATTCCCTTCAACCTGGAGAGTTGGGACCCATGGAATGGGTGCCATGCATTATTGCTTTAAAGGGTCTGCATTTGCTCACCCAATCTCACCAATCCTCTCAGTCCCAAGCGTCCAGCCTTATGCCACATCCAGCTGTTGTTGTAGATAGGGTCATTCCAGGTTTCATCAGAGACCCTGAAGGAATTGAAAAGAATTTCCCAGTTTTTTTGTTTTGTTTTTGAAATTCCTTTTTATAGTGGGTTTGAGCTGATTCTCGCTACCATGTTTATGCCAGTCTAGACACACTTGATTCCCTTACGGAGACATATCAATACATAGGTTTTAAGATTCTTACTAGTCAGATATATTCCTCTGCGGGAAATATGGGGTTTTGAGTCCCTTTCACTGAGGAAGGTGTAGGTCTTGTCTATTCCATAGTTGGTTTTTGGAACGGTACCTGTGCTTATATCAAACTCTGGTTTTATGCATCACCCCACCTCTCCTTCCCCCTTAAGCAGGCATAAGAGTGTTTTCTAAATGTGAGACACTGTTCTCTTTCCTAACTCAGTTCAAGTGTAGCCATGTTTACAGGATCTTCATAAGTGATATCTTATGCTAAGTTTCTTTTTCTGTGTGACTTATTTCACTTAGAATCATCGTACCTGAATCCACCCATTTTGCTGCTACTGGTCTTATGACATTGATTTCATGGCTGAGGGATATTCCATCGTACGTAAGTACCACAATTTTTTGAACCATTTTTATATTTCCTGGGATATTTAAGGTGTACCCAAGTTGAGGTCCTTGTAAGCAGTGCAGCCCTAAATTTCGGGGTGGCTCTGTCTTATTGATTTTCAGTTTTCCCAAGGTATATTCCCTAGACTGGAAGTGCCCTTGTCTCTGTAGCTCTGTTGTTTACTTGTTTTAGGGAACACAATGCACTCCTCCATAGAGGCAGTTGGCAATTACATCCCACCCATCAGCATAACAAGGCTCCCTGTTCTCCAGGGCCTGTCTTGCCTTTCTGGTTTTTACACATTTTGTGGATGTCGCTTTTGACCGGTGGGAAGTGATACTTCTTTGTAGTCCAGATTTGCATTGCCCGCTTGCTTGCTTGGCCAAAAAGGGCGTAAGCGTTTTCTCCTGAATATATTCAGGAGAAAACGCATACGCCCTTTTTGGCCAAGTGCATCATTGTCGAAGTTGTGCCCCTCTTCCTGTGCTTTAAAGGCGATTCCAACGTACCTCTTGAAATCTGTTTCCTGCTATTCTGCCTCGCTTTCAAGTCTGCCACGTTGCCTTCCCTCAACAGATTTTTGGACGATAGTTGTCCATTATTACTCGGCCAGTTTGTGAATTGCTGTGCCCCTGAGCTCCATTTTTCAACTCGTTTTTGGTGAGCTGACCGCAAGTCCAAAATTTAGGTTCAGGACCTATACTGGTTCCCGGTGGGTGGCTGAGACATTTGTTAATTCTTCTTCCTACCGGGAAATTACAGTGATATGTGCCCGTCCAAATGCCTAACAGCTTCTCTCTCATTGGTTGTCCCTCTTCCCTTTCAACCTCTGCCATATTGGCAACCTGTGCGAACCAGGATGTTAAAGGGGCTGTCTCTCCAAGTTGGGAGGTAGATAGTAAAGCAGATGGAAAGTCAAACCGGAGCACCAGGAGAGGGACTATTCGTTGAGTTTTAGAAACCTTTCGATTTCACAATGTGTCCGTTCTCTAGGATTCCCATACATGTTAGAGCTGTAGTAATATTCCCTTCAACCTGGAGAGTTGGGACCCATGGAATGGGTGCCATGCATTATTTCTTTAAAGGGTCTGCATTTGCTCAACCAATCTCACCAAACCTCTCAGTCACAAGTGTCCAACCTTATGCCACATCCAGCTGTCATTGTAGATAGGGTCATTCCAGGTTTCATCAGAGAACCTGAAGGAATTGTAAAGAATTTCCCAGTTTTTTTGTTTTGTTTTTGAAATTCCTTTTTATAGTGGGTTTGAGCTGATTCTCGCTGCCATGTTTATGCCAGTCTAGACACACTTGATTCCCTTACGGAGACATATCAATACATAGGTTTTAAGATGCTTACTAGTCAGATATATTCCTCTGTGGGAAATATGGGGTTTTGAGTCCCTTTCACTGAGGAAGGTGTAGGTCTTGTCTATTCCATAGTTGGTTTTTGGAACGGTACCTGTGCGTATATCAAACTCTGGTTTTATGCATCACCCCACCTCTCCTTCTCCCTTAAGCAGGCATAAGTGTGTTTTCTAAATGTGAGTCCCTGTTTTCTTTCCTAACTCAGTTCAAGTGTAGCCATGTTTACAGGATCTTCATAAGTGATATCTTATGATAAGTTTCTTTTTCTGTGTGACTTATTTCACTTAGAATCATCGTACCTGAATCCACCCATTTTGCTGCTACTGGTCTTATGACATTGATTTCATGGCTGAGGGATATTCCATCATACGAAAGTATGACAATTTTTTGAACCATTTTTATATTTCCTGAGATATTTAAGGTGTACCCAAGTTGAGGTCCTTGTAAGCAGTGCAGCCCTAAATTTTGGGGTGTCTCTGTCTTATTGATTTTCATTTTTTCCAAGGTATATTCCCTAGACTGGAAGTGCCCTTGGCTCTGTAGCTCTGTTCTTTACTTGTTTTAGGGAACACAATGCACTCCTCCAGAGAGGCCGTTGGCAGTTTACATCCCGCCCATCAGCATAACAAGGCTCCCTGTTCTCCAGGGCCTGTCTTGCCTTTCGGGTTTTTACAAATTTTGCGGATGTCCCTTTTGACCGGTGGGAAGTGATACTTCTTTGTAGTGCAGATTTGCATTGCCCGCTTGCTTGCTTGGCCAAAAAGGGCGTATGTGTTTTCTCCTTAATATATTCAGGAGAAAACGCATATGCCTTTTTGGCCAAGTGCATCATTGTCGAAGTTGTGCCCCTCTTCCTGTGCTTTAAAGGCGATTCCAACGTACCTCTTGAAATCTGTTTCCTGCTATTCTGCCTCGCTTTCAAGTCCGCCTCGTTGCCTTCCCTCAACAGATTTTTGGACGATAGTTGTCCTTTATTACTCTGCCAGTTTGTGAATTGCTGTGCCCCTGAGCTCCATTTTTCAACTCGTTTTTGGTGAGCGGACCGCAAGTCCAAAATTTTGGTTCGGGACCTATACTGGTTCCCGGTGGGTGGCTGAGACTTTGCTTAATTCTTCTTCATGTCGGGAAATTCCAGTGATATGTGCCGTCCAAATGCCTAACAGCTACTCTCTCATTGGTTCTCCCTCTTCCCTTTCATCCTCTGCCAAATTGGCAACCTGTGCGAACCAGGAGGTTAAAGGGGCTGTCTCTCCAAGTTGGGAGGTAGATAGTAAAGCAGATGGAAAGTCAAACCAGAGCACCAGGACAGGGACTATTCGTTGAGTTTTAGAAACCTTTCGTATTCACAGTGTGTCTGTTCTCTAGGTTTCCCGTACATGTTATAGCTGTAGTAATATTCCCTTCAACCTGGAGAGTTGGGACACATGGAATGGGTACCAGGCATTTGTGCTTTAAAGGGTCTGCATTTGCTCACCCAATCTCACCAATCGTCTCAGTAGCAAGTGTCCCTCCTTATGACACATCCAACTGTCATTGTAGATAGGGTCATTCCTGGTTTCATCAGAGACCCTTAAGGAATTGTAAAGAATTTCCCAGTTTTTTTGTTTTGTTTTTGAAATTCCTTTTTATAGTGGGTTTGAGCTGATTCTCGCTGCCATGTTTATGCCAGTCTAGACACACTTGATTCCCTTATGGAGAAATATCAATATATAGGTTTTAAGATTCTTACTAGTCAGATATATTCCTCTGCGGGAAATATGGGGTTTTGAGTCCCTTTCACTGACGAAGGTGTAGGTCTTGTCTATTACATAGTTGGTTTTTGGAACAGTACCTGTGCTTATATAAAACTCTGGTTTTATGCAGCACCCCAACTCTCCTTCCCCCTTAAGCAGGCATAAGAGTGTTTTCTAAATGTGAGACACTGTTCTCTTTCCTAACTCAGTTCAAGTGTAGCCATGTTTACAGGATCTTCATAAGTGATATCTTATGATAAGTTTCTTTTTCTGTGTGACTTATTTCACTTAGGATCATCGTACCTGAATCCACCCATTTTGCTGCTACTGGTCTTATGACATTGATTTCATGGCTGAGGGATATTCCATCGTACGTAAGTACCACAATTTTTTGAACCATTTTTATATTTCCTGGGATATTTAAGGTGTACCCAAGTTGAGGTCCTTGTAAGCAGTGCAGCCCTAAATTTCGGGGTGGCTCTGTCTTATTGATTTTCAGTTTTCCCACGGTATATTCCCTAGACTGGAAGTGCCCTTGGCTCTGTAGCTCCGTTGTTTACTTGTTTTAAGTAACACAATGCACTCCTCCAGAGAGGCAGTTGGCAATTTACATCCCGCCCATCAGCATAACAAGGCTCCCTGTTCTCCAGGGCCTGTCTTGCCTTTCTGGTTTTTACACATTTTGTGGATGTCCCTTTTGACCGGTGGGAAGTGATACTTCTTTGTAGTACAGATTTGCATTGCCCGCTTGCTTGCTTGGCCAAAAAGGGCGTATGCGTTTTCTCCTGAATATATTCAGGAGAAAACGCATACGCCCTTTTTGGCCAAGTGCATCATTGTCGAAGTTGTGCCCCTCTTCCTGTGCTTTAAAGGCGATTCCAACGTACTTCTTGAAATCTGTTTCCTGCTATTCTGCCTCGCATTCAAGTCCGCCTCGTTGCCTTCCCTCAACAGATTTTTGGACGATAGTTGTCCTTTATTACTCGGCCAGTTTGTGAATTGCTGTGCCTCTGAGCTCCATTATTCAACTCGTGTTTGGTGAGCTGACCGCAAGTCCAAAATTTTGGTTCAGGAGCTATACTGCTTCCCTGTGGGTGGCTGAGACTTTGGTTAATTCTTCTTCCTGCCGTGAAATTACAATGATATGTGCCCGTCCAAATGCCTAACAGCTAATCTCTCATTGGTTCTCCCTCTTCCCTTTCATCCTCTGCCAAATTGGCAACCTGTGCGAACCAGGAGGTTAAAGGGGCTGTCTCTCCAAGTTGGGAGGTTGATAGTAAAGCAGATGGAAAGTCAAACCGGAGCACCAGGAGAGGGACAGTTCGTTGAGTTTTAGAAACCTTTCGTATTCACAGTGTGTCCGTTCTCTAGGTTTCCCGTACATGTTATAGCTGTAGTAATATTCCCTTCAACCTGGAGAGTTGGGACCCATGGAATGGGTGCCAGGCATTTGTGCTTTAAAGGGTCTGCATTTGATCACCCAATCTCACAAATCGTCTCAGTCCCAAGTGTCCCTCCTTATGCCACATCCAGCTGTCATTGTAGATAAGGTCATTCCAGGTTTCATCAGAGACCCTGAAGGAATTGTAAGGAATTTCCTAGTTTTTTTGTTTTGGTTTTGAAATTCCTTTTTAGAGTGGGTTTGAGCTGATTCTCGCTGCCATGTTTATGCCAGTCTAGACACACTTGATTCCCTTACGCAGACATATCAATACATAGGTTTTAAGATTATTACTAGTCAGATATATTCCTCTGAGGGAAATATGGGGTTTTGAGTCCCTTTCACTGAGGAAGGTGTAGGTCTTGTCTATTCCATAGTTGGTTTTTGGAACGGTACCTGTGCTTCTATCAAACTCTGGTTTTATGCATCACCCCACCTCTCCTTCCCCCTTAAACAGGCATAAGAGTGTTTTCTAAATGTGAGACACTGTTATCTTTCCTAACTCAGTTCAAGTGTAGCCATGTTTACAGGATCTTCATAAGTGATATCTTATGATAAGTTTCTTTTTCTGTGTGACTTATTTCACTTAGAATCATCGTACCTGAATCCACCCATTTTGCTGCTACTGGTCTTATGACATTGATTTCATGGCTGAGGGATATTCCATCGTACGTAAGTACCGCAATTATCTGAACCATTTTTATATTTCCTGGGATATTTAAAGTGTACCCAAGTTGAGGTCCTTGTAAGCAGTGCAGCCCTAAATTTTGGGGTGGCTCTGTCTTATTGATTTTCATTTTTCCCAAGGTATATTCCCTAGACTGGAAGTGCCCTTGGCTCTGTAGCTCTGTTGTTTACTTGTTTTAGGGAACACAATGCACTCCTCCAGAGAGGCAGTTGGCTGTTTACATCCCGCCCATCAGCATAACAAGGCTCCCTGTTCTCCAGGGCCTGTCTTGCCTTTCTGGTTTTTACACATTTTGTGGATGTCCCTTTTGACCGGTGGGAAGTGATACTTCTTTGTAGTGCAGATTTGCATTGCCTGCTTGCTTGCTTGGCCAAAAAGGGCGTATGCGTTTTCTCCTGAATATATTCAGGAGAAAATGCATACGCCCATTTTGGCCAAGTGCATCATTGTCGAAGTTGTGCCCTTCTTCCTGTGCTTTAAAGGCGATTCCAACGTACCTCTTGAAATCTGTTTCCTGCTATTTTGCCTCGCTTTCAGGTCCGCCTCGTTGCCTTCCCTCAACAGATTTTTGGATGATAGTTGTCCTTTATTACTCGGCCAGTTTGTGAATTGCTGTGCCCCTGAGCTCCATTATTCAACTCGTGTTTGGTGAGCTGACCGCAAGTCCAAAATTTTGGTTCAGGACCTATACTGGTTCCCGGTGGGTGGCTGAGTCTTTGGTTAATTCTTCTTCCTGCCGGGAAATTACAGTGATATGTGCCCGTCCAAATGCCTAACAGCTACTCTCTCATTGGTTCTCCCACTTCCCTTTCATCCTCTGCCAAATTGGCAACCTGTGCGAACCAGGAGGTTAAAGGGGCTGTCTCTCCAAGTTGGGAGGTTGAGAGTAAAGCAGATGGAAAGTCAAACCGGAGCACCAGGAGAGGGACTATTCGTTGAGTTTTAGAAACCTTTCGTATTCACAGTGTGTCCGTTCTCTAGGTTTCCCGTACATGTTATAACTGTAGTAATATTCCCTTCAACCTGGAGAGTTGGGACCCATGGAATGGGTGCCATGCATTATTGCTTTAAAGGGTCTGCATTTGCTCACCCAATCTCACAAATCCTCTCAGTCCCAAGTGTCCAGCCTTATGCCACATCCAGTTGTTGTTGTAGATAGGTTCATTCCAGGTTTCATCAGAGACCCTGAAGGAATTGTAAAGAATTTTCTAGGTTTTTTGTTTTGTTTTTGAAATTCCTTTTTATACTGGGTTTGAGCTGATTCTCGCTGCCATGTTTATGCCAGTCTAGACACACTTGATTCCCTTACGGAGACATATCAATACATAGGTTTTAAGATTCTTACTAGTCAGATATATTCCTCTGCGGGAAATATGGGGTTTTGAGTCCCTTTCACTGAGGAAGGTGTAGGTCTTTTCTATTCCATAGTTGGTTTTTGGAAGGGTACCTGTGCTTATATCAAACTCTGGTTGTATGCATCACCCCACCTCTCTTTCCCCTTTAAGCAGGCATAAGAGTGTTTTCTAAATGTGAGACACTGTTCTCTTTCCTAACTCAGTTCAAGTGTAGCCATGTGTACAAGATCTTCATAAGTGATATCTTATGATAAGTTTCTTTTTCTGTGTGACTTATTTCACTTAGAATCATCGTACCTGAATCCACCCATTTTGCTGCTACTGGTCTTATGACATTGATTTCATGGCTGAGGGATATTCCATCGTACGTAAGTACCGCAATTTTCTGAACCATTTTTATATTTCCTGGGATATTTAAAGTGTACCCAAGTTGAGGTCCTTGTAAGCAGTGCAGCCCTAAATTTTGGGGTGGCTCTGTCTTATTGATTTTCATTTTTCCCAAGGTATATTCCCTAGACTGGAAGTGCCCTTGGCTCTGTAGCTCTGTTGTTTACTTGTTTTAGGGAACACAATGCACTCCTCCAGAGAGGCAGTTGGCTGTTTACATCCCGCCCATCAGCATAACAAGGCTCCCTGTTCTCCAGGGCCTGTCTTGCCTTTCTGGTTTTTACACATTTTGTGGATGTCCCTTTTGACCGGTGGGAAGTGATACTTCTTTGTAGTGCAGATTTGCATTGCCTGCTTGCTTGCTTGGCCAAAAAGGGCGTATGCGTTTTCTCCTGAATATATTCAGGAGAAAATGCATACGCCCATTTTGGCCAAGTGCATCATTGTCGAAGTTGTGCCCTTCTTCCTGTGCTTTAAAGGCGATTCCAACGTACCTCTTGAAATCTGTTTCCTGCTATTTTGCCTCGCTTTCAGGTCCGCCTCGTTGCCTTCCCTCAACAGATTTTTGGATGATAGTTGTCCTTTATTACTCGGCCAGTTTGTGAATTGCTGTGCCCCTGAGCTCCATTATTCAACTCGTGTTTGGTGAGCTGACCGCAAGTCCAAAATTTTGGTTCAGGACCTATACTGGTTCCCGGTGGGTGGCTGAGTCTTTGGTTAATTCTTCTTCCTGCCGGGAAATTACAGTGATATGTGCCCGTCCAAATGCCTAACAGCTACTCTCTCATTGGTTCTCCCACTTCCCTTTCATCCTCTGCCAAATTGGCAACCTGTGCGAACCAGGAGGTTAAAGGGGCTGTCTCTCCAAGTTGGGAGGTTGAGAGTAAAGCAGATGGAAAGTCAAACTGGAGCACCAGGAGAGGGACTATTCGTTGAGTTTTAGAAACCTTTCGTATTCACAGTGTGTCCGTTCTCTAGGTTTCCCGTACATGTTATAACTGTAGTAATATTCCCTTCAACCTGGAGAGTTGGGACCCATGGAATGGGTGCCATGCATTATTGCTTTAAAGGGTCTGCATTTGCTCACCCAATCTCACAAATCCTCTCAGTCCCAAGTGTCCAGCCTTATGCCACATCCAGCTGTTGTTGTAGATAGGTTCATTCCAGGTTTCATCAGAGACCCTGAAGGAATTGTAAAGAATTTTCTAGGTTTTTTGTTTTGTTTTTGAAATTCCTTTTTATACTGGGTTTGAGCTGATTCTCGCTGCAATGTTTATGCCAGTCTAGACACACTTCATTCCCTTACGGAGACATATCAATACATAGGTTTTAAGATTCTTACTAGTCAGATATATTCCTCTGCGGGAAATATGGGGTTTTGAGTCCCTTTCACTGAGGAAGGTGTAGGTCTTTTCTATTCCATAGTTGGTTTTTGGAAGGGTACCTGTGCTTATATCAAACTCTGGTTGTATGCATCACCCCACCTCTCTTTCCCCTTTAAGCAGGCATAAGAGTGTTTTCTAAATGTGAGACACTGTTCTCTTTCCTAACTCAGTTCAAGTGTAGCCATGTGTACAGGATCTTCATAAGTGATATCTTATGATAAGTTGCTTTTTCTGTGTGACTTATTTCACTTAGAATCATCATTCCTGAATCTACCCATTTTGCTGCTACTGGTCTTATGACATTGATTTCATGGCTGAGGGATATTCCATCGTACGTAAGTACCACAATTTTTTGAACCATTTTTATATTTCCTGGGATATTTAATGTGTACCCAAGTTGAGGTCCTTGTAAGCAGTGCAGCCCTAAATTTTGGGGTGGCTCTGTCTTATTGATTTTCAGTTTTCCCAAGGAATATTCCCTAGACTGGAAGTGCCCTTGGCTCTGTAGCTCTGTTGTTTACTTGTTTTAGGGAACACAATGCACTCCTCCAGAGAGGCAGTTGGCAATTTACATCCCGCCCATCAGCATAACAAGGCTCCCTCTTCTCCAGGGCCTGTCTTGCCTTTCTGGATTTTACACATTTTGTGGATGTCCCTTTTACCGGTGGGAAGTGATACGTCTTTGTAGTGCAGATTTGCATTGCCCGCTTGCTTGCTTGGCCAAAAAGGGCGTATGCGTTTTCTCCTGAATATATTCAGGAGAAAACGCATACGCCCTTTTGGCCAAGTGCATCATTGTCGAAGTTGTGCCCCTCTTCCTGTGCTTTAAAGGCGATTCCAACGTACCTCTTGAAATCTGTTTCCAGCTATTCTGCCTCGCTTTCAAGTCCGCCTCGTTGCCTTCCCTCAACAGATTTTTGGACGATAGTTATCCTTTATTACTCGGCCTGTTTGTGAATTGCTGTGCCCCTGAGCTCCATTTTTCAACTCGTTTTTGGTGAGCTGACCGCAAGTCCCAAATTTTGGTTCGGGACCTATCCTGGTTCCCGGTGGGTGGCTGAGACTTTGGTTAATTCTTCTTCCTGCCGGGAAATTCCAGTGATATGTGCCCGTCCAAATGCCTAACAGCTACTCTCTCATTGGTTCTCCCTCTTCCCTTTCATCCTCTGCCAAATTGGCAACCTGTGCGAACCAGGAGGTTAAAGGGGCTGTGTCTCCAAGTTGGGAGGTTGATAGTAAAGCAGATGGAAAGTCAAACCAGAGCACCAGGACAGGGACTATACGTTGAGTTTTAGAAACCTTTCGTATTCACAGTGTGTCTGTTCTCTAGGTTTCCCGTACATGTTATAGCTGTAGTAATATTCCCTTCAACATGGAGAGTTGGGACCCATAGAATGGGTGCCAGACATTTGTGCTTTAAAGGGTCTGCATTTGCTCACCCAATCTCACCAATCCTCTCAGTCCCAAGTGTCCCTCGTTATGCCACATCCAGCTGTCATTGTAGATAGGATCATTCCAGGTTTCATCAGAGACCCTGAAGGAATTGTAAAGAATTTCCCAGTTTTTTGTTTTGTTTTTGAAACTCCTTTTTATAGTGGGTTTGAGCTGATTCTCACTGCCATGTTTATGCCAGTCTAGACACACTTGATTCCCTTATGGAGACATATCAATATATAGGTTTTAAGATTCTTACTAGTCAGATATATTCCTCTGCGAGAAATATGGGGTTTTGAGTCCCTTTCACTGAGGAAGGTGTAGGTCTTGTCTATTCCATAGTTGGTTTTTGGAACACTACCTGTGCTTATATTAAAATCTGGTTTTATGCAGCACCCCAACTCTCCTTCCCCCTTAAGCAGGCATAAGAGTGTTTTCTAAATGTGAGACACTGTTCTCTTTCCTAACTCAGTTCAAGTGTAGCCATGTTTACAGGATCTTCATAAGTGATATCTTATGATAAGTTTCTTTTTCTGTGTGACTTATTTCACTTAGGATCATCGTACCTGAATCCACCCATTTTGCTGCTACTGGTCTTATGACATTGATTTCATGGCTGAGGGATATTCCATCGTACGTAAGTACCACAATTTTCTGAACCATTTTTATATTTCCTGGGATATTTAAGGTGTACCCAAGTTGAGGTCCTTGTAAGCAGTGCAGCCCTAAATTTTGGGGTGGCTCTGTCTTATTGATTTTCAGTTTTCCCAAGGTATATTCCCTAGACTGGAAGTGCCCTTGGCTCTGTAGCTCCGTTGTTTACTTGTTTTAGGTAACACAATGCACTCCTCCAGAGAGGCAGTTGGCAATTTACATCCCGCCCATCAGCATAACAAGGCTCCCTGTTCTCCAGGGCCTGTCTTGCCTTTCTGGTTTTTACACATTTTGTGGATGTCCCTTTTGACCTGTGGGAAGTGATACTTCTTTTTAGTGCAGATTTGCATTGCCCGCTTGCTTGCTTGGCCAAAAAGGGCGTATGCGTTTTCTCCTGAGTATATTCAGGAGAAAACGCATACGCCCTTTTTGGCCAAGTGCATCATTGTCGAAGTTGGGCCCCTCTTCCTGTGCTTTAAAGGCGATTCCAACGTACCTCTTGAAATCTGTTTCCTGGTATTCTGCCTCGCTTTCAAGTCCGCCTCGTTGCCTTCCCTCAACAGATTTTTGGACGATACTTGACCTTTATTACTCTGCCAGTTTGTGAATTGCTGTGCCCCTGAGCTCCATTTTTCAACTCGTTTTTGGAGAGCTGACCGCAAGTCCAAAATTTTGGTTCAGGACCTATACTGGTTCCCGGTGGGTTGCTGAGCCTTTGGTTAATTCTTCTTCCTGCGGGGAAGTTAGAGTGAGATGTGCCCGTCCAAATGCCTAACAGCTACTCTCTCATTGGTTCTCCCTCTTCCCTTTCATCCTCTGCCAAATTGGCAACCTGTGTGAACCAGGAGGTTAAAGGGGCTGTCTCTCCAAGTTGGGAGGTTGATAGTAAAGCAGATGGAAAGTCAAATCGGAGCACCAGGAGAGGGACTATTCGTTGAGTTTTAGAAACCTTTCGTATTCACAGTGTGTCCGTTCTCTAGGTTTCCCGTACATGTTATAGCTGTAGTAATATCCCCTTCAACCTGGAGAGTTGGGACCCATGGAATTGGTGCCATGCATTATTGCTTTAAATGGTCTGCATTTGCTCACCCAATCTCACCAATCGACTCAGTCTCAAGTGTCCCTCATTATGCAACATCCAGCTGTCGTTGTAGATAGGGTCATTCCAGGTTTCATCAGGGACCCGGAAGGAATTGTAAAGAATTTCCCAGTTTTTTTTGTTTTGTTTTTGAAATTCCTTTTTATAGTGGGTTTGAGCTGATTCTCGCTGCCATGTTTATGCCAGTCTAGACACACTTGATTCCCTTATGGAGACATATCAATACATAGGTTTTAAGATTCTTACTAGTCAGTTATATTCCTCTGAGGGAAATATGGGGTTTTGAGTCCCTTTCACTGAGGAAGGAGTAGGTCTTGTGTATTCCATTGTTGGTTTTTGGAACGGTACATGTGCTTATATCAAACTCTGGTTTTATGCATCACCCCACCTCTCCTTCCACCTTAAGCAGGCATAAGAGTGTTTTCTAAATATGAGATACTGTTCTCTTTCCTAACTCAGTTCAAGTGTAGCCATGTTTACAGGATGTTCATAAGTGATATCTTATGATAAGTTTCTTTTTCTGTGTGACTTATTTCACTTAGAATCATCGTACATGAATCCACCCATTTTGCTGCTACTGGTCTTATGACATTGATTTCATGGCTGAGGGATATTCCATCGTATGTAAGTACCAGAATTTTTTGAACCATTTTTATATTTCCTGGGATACTTAAGGTGTATCCAAGTAGAGGTCCTTGTAAGCAGTGCAGCCCTAAATTTTGGGGTGGCTCTGTCTTATTGATTTTCAGTTTTCCCAAGGTATATTCCCTAGACTGGAAGTGCCCTTGGCTCTGTAGCTCTGTTCTTTACTTGTTTTAGGGAACAGAATGCACTCCTCCAGAGAGGAAGTTGGCAATTTACATCCCGCCCATCAGCATAACAAGGCTCCCTGTTCTCCAGGGCCTGTCTTTCCTTTCTGGTTTTTACACGTTTTGTGGATGTCCCTTTTGACCGGTGGGAAGTGATACTTCTTTGTAGTGCAGATTTGCATTGCCCACTTGCTTGCTTGGCCAAAAAGGGCGTATGCGTTTTCTCCTGAATATATTCAGGAGAAAACACATACGCCCTTTTTGGCCAAGTGCATCATTGTCGAAGTTGTGCCCCTCTTCCTGTGCTTTAAAGGCGATTCCAACGTACCTCTTGAAATCTGTTTCCTGCAATTCTGCCTCGCTTTCAGGTCCGCCTCGTTGCCTTCCCTCAACAGATTTTTGGACGATAGTTGTCCTTTATTACTCGGCCAGTTTGTGAATTGCTGTGCCCATGAGCTCCATTTTTCAACTCGTTTTTGGTGAGCTGACCGCAAGTCCAAAATTTTGGTTCAGGACCTATACTGGTTCCCGGTGGGTGGCTGAGACTTTGGTTAATTCTTCTTCCTGCCGGAAAATTACAGTGATATGTGCCCGTCCAAATGCCTAACAGCTACTCTCTCATTGGTTCTCCCTCTTCCCTTTCATCCTCTGCCAAATTGGCAACATGTGCGAACCAGGAGGTTAAAGGGGCTGTCTCTCCATGTTGGGACGTTGATAGTAAAGCAGATGGAAAGTCAAACCGGAGCACCAGGAGAGGGACTATTCGTTGAGTTTTAGAAACCTTTGGTATTCACAGTGTGTCCGTTCTCTAGGTTTCCCGTACATGTTATATCTGTAGTAATATTCCCTTCTACCTGGAGAGTTGGGACCCATGGAATGTGTGCCATGCATTATTGCTTTAAAGGGTCTGCATTTGCTCACCC
The DNA here is from genome assembly GCF_949752795.1 of Hyperoodon ampullatus. Lineage (NCBI taxonomy): Eukaryota > Metazoa > Chordata > Mammalia > Artiodactyla > Ziphiidae > Hyperoodon > Hyperoodon ampullatus. The sequence goes on from NW_027640551.1 coordinate 72,658, forward strand.
AATCTCACCAATCGTCTCAGTCCCAAGTGTCCAGCCTTATGCCACATCCAGCTGTCGTTGTAGATAGGGTCATTCCAGGTTTCATCAGAGACCCTGAAGGAATTGTAAAGAATTTCCCAGTTTTTTTTGTTTTGTTTTTGAAATTCCTTTTTATAGTGGGTTTGAGCTGATTCTCGCTGCCATGTTTATGCCAGTCTAGACACACTTGATTCCCTTACGGAGACATATAATTTCATAGGATTTAAGATTCTTTCTAGTCAGATATATTCCTCTGCGGGAAATATGGGGTTTTGAATCCCTTTCACTGAGGAACGTGTAGGTCTTGTCTATTCCATAGTTGGTTTTTGGAACGGTACCTGTGTTTATATCAAACTCTGGTTTTATGCATCACCCCACCTCTCCTTCCCCCTTAAGCAGGCATAAGAGTGTTTTCTAAATGTGAGACACTGTTCTCTTTCCTAACTCAGTTCAAGTGTAGCCATGTTTACAGGTTCTTCATAAGTGATATCTTAGGATAAGGTTCTTTTTCTGTGTGACTCATTTCACTTAGAATCATCGTACCTGAATCCAACCATTTTGCTGCTACTGGTCTTATGACATTGATTTCATGGCTGAGGGATATTCCATCGTACGTAAGTACCACAATTTTTTGAAACATGTTTATATTTCCTGGGATATTTAAGGTGTACCCAAGTTGAGGTCCTTGTAAGCAGTGCAGCCTTAAATTTTGGGGTGGCTGTGTCTTATTGATTTTCAGTTTTCCCAAGGTATATTCCCTAGACTGGAAGTGCCCTTGTCTCTGTAGCTCTGTTGTTTACTTGTTTTAGGGAACACAATGCACTACTCAAGAGAGGCAGTTGGCAATTTACATCCCGCCCATCAGCATAACAAGGCTCCCTGTTCTCCAGGGCCTGTCTTGCCTTTCTGGTTTTTACACATTTTGTGGATGTCCCTTTTGACCGGTGGGAAGTGATACTTATTTGTAGTGCAGATTTGCATTGCCCGCTTGCTTGCTTGGCCAAAAAGGGCGTATGCGTTTTCTCCTGAATATATTCAGGAGAAAACGCATACGCCCTTTTTGGCCAAGTGCATCATTGTCGAAGTTGTGCCCCTCTTCCTGTGCTTTAAAGGCGATTCCAACGTACCTCTTGAAATCTGTTTCCTGCTATGCTGCCTCGCTTTCAATCCGCCTCGTTGCCTTCCCTCAACAGATTTTTGGACGATAGTTGTCTTTATTACTCGGACAGTTTGTGAATTGCTGTGCCCCTTAGCTCCATTTTTCAACTCGTTTTTTGTGAGCTGACCGCATGTCCAAAATTTTGGTTCAGGAAATATGCTGGTTCCCATTGGGTGGCTGAGACTTTGGTTAATTCTTCTTCCTGCCGGGAATTTAGAGTGATATGTGCCCGTCCAAATGCCTAACAGCTACTCTCTCATTGGTTCTCCCTCTTCCCTTTCATCCTCTGCCAAATTGGAAACCTGTGCGAACCAGGAGGTTAAAGGGGCTGTCTCTCCAAGTTGGGAGATTGATAGTAAAGCAGATTGAAAGTCAAACCGGAGCATCAGGAGAGGGACTATTCATTGAGTTTTAGAAAACTTTTGTATTCACAATGTGTCCGTTCTCTAGGTTTCTTGTACATGTTATAGCTGTAGTAATATTCCCTTCAACCTGGAGAGTTGGGACCCATGGAATGGGTGCCAGGCATTTGTGATTTAAAGGGTGTGCATTTGCTCACGCAATCTCACCAATCTTCTCACTCCCATGTGTCCAGCCTTATGCCACATCCAGCTGTCGTTGTAGATAGGGTCATAGCAGGTTTCATCAGAGACCTTGAAGGAATTGTAAAGAATTTCCCAGTTTTTTTGTTTTGTTTTTGAAATTCCTTTTTATAGTGGGTTTGAGCTGATCCTCGCTGCCATTTTTATGCCTGTCTAGACACACTTGATTCCCTTACGGAGACATATCAATACATAGGTTTTAAGATTCTTACTTGTCAGATATATTCCTCTGCGAGAAATATGGGGTTTTGAGTACCTTTCACTGGGGAAGGTGTAGGTCTTGTCTATTCCATAGTTGGTTTTTGGAACGGTACCTGTGCTTATATCAAACTCGGGTTTTATGCATCACCCCACCTCTCCATCCCCCTTCAGCAGGCATAAGAGTGTTTTCTAAATATGAGACTCTGTTCTCTTTCCTAACTCAATTCAACTGTAGCCATGTTTACAGGATCTTCATAAGTGATATCTTTTGATAAGTTTCTGGTTCTGTGTGACTTATTTCACTTAGAATCATCGTACCTGAATCTACCCATTTTGCTGCTACTGGTCTTATGACATTGATTTCATGGCTGAGGGATATTCCATCGTACGTAAGTACCACAATTTTTTGAACCATTTTTATATTTCCTGGGATATTTAAGGTGTACCCAAGTTGAGGTCCTTGTAAGCAGTGCAGCCCTAAATTTTGGGTGGCTCTGTCTTATTGATTTTCAGTTTTCCCAATGTATATTCCCTAGACTGGAAGTGCCCTTGGCTCTGTAGCTCTGTTCTTTACTTGTTTTAGGGAACACAATGCACTCCTCCAGAGAGGCAGTTGGCAATTTACATCCCGCCCATCAGCATATCAAGGCTCCCTATTCTCCAGGGCCTGTTTTGCCTTTCTGGTTTTTACACATTTTGTGGATGTCCCTTTTGACCGGTTGGAAGTGATATTTCTTTGTAGTGCAGATTTGCATTGCCCGCTTGCTTGCTTGGCCAAAAAGGGCGTATGCGTTTTCTCCTGAATATATTCAGGAGAAAACGCATACGCCCTTTTTGGCCAAGTGCATCATTTTCGAAGTTGTGCCCCTCTTCCTGTGCTTTAAAGGTGATTGCAACATACCTCTTGAAATCTGTTTCCTGCTATTCTGCCTCGCTTTCAAGTCTGCCTCGTTGCCTTCCCTCAACAGATTTTTGGACGATAGTTGTCCTTTATTACTCTGGCAGTTTGTGAAATGCTGTGCCCCTGAGCTCCATTTTTCAACTCGTTTTTTGTGAGCTGACCACATGTCCAAAATTTTGGTTCAGGACCTATGCTGGTTCCCGGTGGGTGGCTTAGACTTTGGTTAATTCTTCTTCCTGCCGGGAAATTAGAGTGATATGTGCCCGTCCATAAGCCTAACAGCTACTCTCTCATTGGTTCTCCCTCTTCCCTTTCATCCTCTGCCAAATTGGCAACCTGTGCGAACCAGGAGGTTAAAGGGGCTGTCTCTCCAAGTTGGAAGGTTGATAGTAAAGCAGATGGAAAGTCAAACTTGAGTACCAGAATAGGGACTATTCGTTGAGTTTTTGAAACCTTTCTTATTCACAGTGTGTCCGTTCTAAAGGTTTCCCATACATGTTAAAGCTGTAGTAATATTCCCTTCAACCTGGAGTGTTGGGACCCTTGGAATGGGTGCCAGGCATTTGTGCTTTAAAGGGTCTGCATTTGCTCACCCAATCTCACCAATCGTCTCAGTCCCAAGTGTCCAGCCTTATGCCACATCCAGCTGTCGTTGTAGATAGGGTCATTCCAGGTTTCATCAGAGACCCTGAAGGAATTGTAAAGAATTTCTCAGTGTTTTTGTTTTGTTTTTGAAATTCCTTTTTATCGTGGGTTTGAGCTGATTCTCGCTGCCATGTTTATGCCAGTCTAGACACACTTGATTGCCTTACGGAGACATATCAATACATAGGTTTTAAGATTCTTACTAGTCAGATATATTCCACTGTGGGAAATATAGGGTTTTGAGTCCCTTTCAGTGAGGAATGTGTAGTTCTTGTCTATTCCATAGTTGGTTTTTGGAACGGTACGTGTGCTTATATCAAACTCTGGTTTTATGCATCACCCCACCTCTCCTTCCCCCTTAAGCAGGCATAAGAGTGTTTTCTAAATGAGAGACACTGTTCTCTTTCCTAACTCAGTTCAAGTGTAACCATGTTTACAGGAACTTCATAAGTGATATCTTATGATAAGTTTCTTTTTCTGTGTGAATTATTTCACTTAGAATCATCGTACCTGAATCTACCCATTTTGCTGCTACTGGTCTTATGACATTGATTTCATGGCTGAGGGATATTCCATCGTACGTAAGTACCACAATTTTTTGAACCATTTTTATATTTCCTGGGATATTTAAGGTGTACCCAAGTTGAGGTCCTTGTAAGCAGTGCAGCCCTAAATTTTGGGGTGGCTCTGTCTTATTGATTTTCAGTTTTCCCAAGGTATATTCCCTAGACTGGAAGTGTCCTTGGCTCTGTAGCTCTGTTGTTTACTTGTTTTAGGGAACACAATGCACTCCGCCAGAGAGGCAGATGGCAATTTACATCCCGCCCATAAGCATAACAAGGCTCCCTGTTCTCCAGGGCCTGTCTTGCCTTTCTGGTTTTTACACATTTTGTGGATGTCCCTTTTGACCGGTGGGAAGTGATGCTTCTTTGTAGTGCAGATTTGCATTGCCCGCTTGCTTGCTTGCCCTAAAAGGGCGTATGCGTTTTCTCCTGAATATATTCAGGAGAAAACGAATATGCCCTTTTTGGCCAAGTGCATCATTGTCGAAGTTGTGCCCCTCTTCTTGTGCTTTAAAGGCGATTCCAACATACCTCTTGAAATCTGTTTCCTGCTATTCTGCCTCACTTTCAAGTCCGCCACGTTGCCTTCCCTGAACAGATTTTTGGACGATAGTGGTTCTTTATTACTCAGCCAGTTTGTGAATTGCTGTGCCCCTGAGCTCCATTTTTCAACTCGTTTTTTGTGAGCTGACCGCAAGTCCAAAATTTTGGTTCAGGACCTATGCTGGTTCCCAGTGGGGGGCTGAGACTTTGGTCAATTCTTCTTCCTGCTGTGAAGTTAGAGTGATATGTGCCCGTAAAAATGCCTAACAGCTACTCTCTCATTGGTTCTCCCTCTTCCCTTTCATCCTCTGCCAAATTGGCAACCTGTGCGAACTAGGAGGTTAAAGGGGCCGCCTCTCCAAGTTGGGAGGTTGATAGTAAAGCAGATGGAAAGTCAAACCGGAGCACCAGGAGAGGGACTTTTCGTTGTGTTTTAGAAACCTTTCGTATTCACAGTGTGTCCGTTCTCTAGGTTTCCCGTACATGTTATAGCTGTAGTAATATTCTCTTCAACCTGGAGAGTTGGGACCCATGGAATGGGTGCCAGGCCTTTGTGCTTTAAAGGGTCTGCATTTGCTCACCCAATCTCACAAATCGTCTCAGTCCCAAGTGTCCCTCCTTATGCCACATCCAGCTGTCATTGTAGATAGGGTCATTCCAGGTTTCATCAGAGACCCTGAAGGAATTGTAAAGAATTTCCCATTTTTTTGTTTTGTTTTTGAAATTCCTTTTTATAGTGGGTTTGAGCTGATTCTCGCTGCCATGTTAATGCCAGTCTAGACACACTTGATTCCCTTAAGGAGACATATCAATACATAGGTTTTAAGATTCTTACTAGTCAGATATATTCCTCTGTGGGAAATATGGTGTTTTGAGTCCCTTTCACTGAGGAAGGTGTAGGTCTTGTCTATTCCATAGTTGGTTTTTTGAACGGTACCTGTGCTTATATCAAACTCTGGTTTTATGCATCACCCCACCTCTCCTTCCCCCTTAAGCAGGCATAAGAGTGTTTTCTAAATGTGAGACACTGTTCTCTTTCCTAACTCAGTTCAAGTGTAGCCATGTTTACAGGATCTTCATAAGTGATATCATATGACAAGTTTCTTTTTCTGTGTGACTTATTTCACTTAGAATCATCGTACCTGAATCCACCCATTTTGCTGCTACTGGTCTTATGACATTTATTTCATGGATGAGGGATATTCCACCGTACGTAAGTACCACAATTTTTTGAACCATTTTTATATTTCCTGGGATATTTAAGCTGTACCCAAGTTGAGGTCCTTGTAAGCAGTGCAGCCCTAAATTTTGGGGTGGCTCTGTCTTATTCATTTTCAGTTTTCCCAAGGTATATTCCCTAGACTGGAAGTGCCCTTGGCTCTGTAGCTCTGTTGTTTACTTGTTTTAGGGAACACAATGCACTGCTACAGAGAGGCAGTTGGCAGTTTACATCCCGCCCATCAGCATAACAAGGCTCCCTGTCCTCCAGGGCCTGCTTGCCTTTCTGGTTTTTACACATTTTGTGGATGTCCCTTTTGACCGGTGGGAAGTGATACTTCTTTGTAGTGCAGATTTGCATTGCCCGCTTTCTTGCTTGGCCAAAAAGGGCGTATGCGTTTTCTCCTGAATATATTCAGGAGAAAACGCATACGCCCTTTTTGGCCAAGTGCATCATTGTCGAAGTTGTGCCCCTCTTCCTGTGCTTTAAAGGCGATTCCAACGTACCTCTTGAAATCTGTTTCCTGCTATTCTGCCTCGCTTTCAAGTCCGCCTCGTTGCCTTCCCTCAACAGATTTTTGGACGATAGTTGTCCTTTATTACTCGGCCAGTTTGTGAATTGCGGTGCCCCTGAGCTCCATTTTTCAACTCGTTTTTGGTGAGGTGACCGCAACTCCAAAATTTTGGTTCAGGACCTATACTGGTTCCCGGAGAGTTGCTGAGTCTTTGGTTAATTCTTCTTCCTTCCGGGAAATTACGGTGATATGTGCCCGTCCAAATGCCTAACATCTACTCTCTCATTTGTTCTCCCTCTTCCCTTTCATCCTCTGCAAAATTGGAAACCTGTGCGAACCAGGAGGTTAAAGGGGCTGTCTCTCCAAGTTGGGAAATTGATAGTAAAGCAGATGGAAAGTCAAACCGGAGCACCAGGAGAGGGACTATTCGTTGAGTTTTAGAAACCTTTCGTATTCACAGTGTGTCCGTTCTCTAGGTTTCCCGTACATGTTATAACTGTAGTAATATTCCCTTCAACCTGGAGAGTTGGGACCCATGCAATGGGTGCCATGCATTATTGCTTTTAAGGGTCTGCATTTGCTTAACAAATCTCACCAATCCTCTCAGTCCCAAGTGTCCAGCCTTATGCCACATCCAGCTGTCGTTGTAGATAGGGTCATTCCAGGTTTCATCAGAGACCCTGAAGGAATTGTAAAGAATTTCCCAGTTTTTTTGTTTTGTTTTTGAAACTCCTTTTTATAGTGGGTTTGAGCTGATTCTCGCTGCCATGTTTATGCCAGTCTAGACACACTTGATTCCCTTACGGAGACATATCAATACATAGGTTTTAAGATTCTTACTAGTCAGATATATTCCTCTGCGGGAAATATGGGGTTTTGAGTCCCTTTCACTGAGGAAGGTGTAGGTCTTGTCTATGCCATAGTTGGTTTTTGGAACGGTACGTGTGCTTATATCAAACTCTGGTTTTATGCATCACCCCACCTCTCCTTTCCCTTAAGCAGGCATAAGAGTGTTTTCTAAATGTGAGACACTGTTCTATTTCCTAACTCAGTTCAAGTGTAGCCATGTTTACAGGATCTTCATAAGTGATATCTTATGATAAGTTTCTTTTTCTGTGTGACTTATTTCATTTAGAATCATCGTACCTGAATCCACCCATTTTGCTGCTACTGGTCTTATGACATTGATTTCATGGCTGAGGGATATTCCATCGTACGTAAGTACCACAATTTTTTGAACCATTTTTATATTTCTTGGGATATTTAAGGTGTACCCAAGTTGATGTCCTTGTAAGCAGTGCAGCCCTAAATTTTGGGGTGGCTCTGTCTTATTGATTTTCAGTTTTCCCAAGGTATATTCCCTAGACTGGAAGTGCCCTTGGCTCTGTAGCTCTGTTCTTTACTTGTTTCAGGGAACACAATGTACTCCTCCAGAGAGGCAGTTGGCAATTTACATGCCGCCCATCAGCACAACAAGGCTCCCTGTTCTCCAGGGCCTGTCTTGCCTTTCTGGTTTTTACACATTTTGTGGATATCCCTTTTGACCGGTGGGAAGTGATACTTCTTTGTAGTGCAGATTTGCATTGCCCGTTTGCTTGCTTGGCCAAAAAGGGCGTATGCGTTTTCTCCTGAATATATTAAGGAGAAAATGCATACGCCCTTTTTAGCCAAGTGCATCATTGTCGAAGTTGTGCCCCTCTTCCTGTGCTTTAAAGGCGATTCCAACGTACCTCTTGAAATCTGTTTCCTGCTATTCTGCCTCGCTTTCAAGTCCGCCTCGTTGCCTTCCCTCAAAAGATTTTTGGACGATACCTGTCCTTTATTACTTGGCCAGTTTGTGAATTGCTGTGCCCCTGAGCTCCATTTTTCAACTCGTTTTTTGTGAGCTGACTGCAAGTCCAAAATTTTGGTTCAGGACCTATGCTGGTTCCCGGTGGGGGGCTGAGACTTTGGTTAATTCTTCTTCCTGCCGGGAAGTTAGAGTGATATGTGCCCGTCCAAATACCTAACAGCTACTCTCTCATTGGTTCTCCCTCTTCCCTTTCATCCTCTGCCAAATTGGCAACCTGTACGAACCAGGAGGTTAAAGGGGCAGTCTCTCCAATTTGGAAAGTTGATAGTAAAGCAGATGGAAAGTCAAATCGGAGCACCAGGAGAGGGACTATTCGTTGAGTTTTAGAAACCTTTCGTATTCACAGTGTGTCTGTTCTCTAAGTTTTCTGAACATGTTATAGCTGTAGTAATATTCCCTTCAACCTGGAGAGTTGGGACCCATGGAATGGGTGTCAGGCCTTTGTGCTTTAAATGGTCTGCATTTGCTCACCCAATTTCACCAATCCTCTCAGTCCCAAGTTTCCAGCCTTATGCCACATCCAGCTGTCGTTGTAGATAGGGTCATTCCAGGTTTCATCAGAGACCCTGAAGGAATTGTAAAGCATTTCCCTGTTTTCTTGTTTTGTTTTTGAAATTCCTTTTTATACTGGGTTTGAGCTGATTCTCGCTGCCATGTTTATGCCAGTCTAGACACACATGATTCCCTTACGGAGACATATCAATACATAGGTTTTAAGATTCTTACTATTCAGATATATTCCTCTGCGGGAAATATGGGGTTTTGAGTCCCTTTCACTGAGGAAGGTGTAGTTCTTGTCTATTCCATAGTTGGTTTTTGGAACGGTACCTGTGCTTATATCAAAATCTGGTTTTATGCATCACCCCACCTCTCCTTCCCCCTTACGCAGGCATAAGAGTGTTTTCTAAATGTGAGACACTGTTCTCTTTCCTAACTCAGTTCAAGTGTAGCCATGTTTACAGGATCTTCATAAGTGATATCTTATGATAAGTTTCTTTTTCTGTGTGACTTATTTCACTTAGAATCATCGTACCTGAATCCACCCATTTTGCTGCTACTTGTCTTATGACATTGATTTCATGGCTGAGGGATATTCCATCGTACGTAAGTACCACAATTTTTTGAACCATTTTAATATTTCCTGGGATATTTAAGGTGTACCCAAGTTGAGGTCCTTGTAAGCAGTGCAGCCCTAAATTTTGGCGTGGCTCTGTCTTATTGATTTTCAGTTTTCCCAAGGTATATTCCCTAGACTGGAAGTGTCCTTGGCTCTGTAGCTCTGTTCTTTACTTGTTTTAGGGAACACAATGTACTCCTCCAGAGAGGCAGTTGGCAATTTACATCCCGCCCATCAGCATAACAAGGCTCCCTGTTCTCCAGGGCCTGTCTTGCCTTTCTGGTTTTTACACATTTTGTGGATGTCCCTTTTGACCGGTGGGAAGTGATACTTCTTTGTAGTGCAGATTTGCATTGCCCGCTTGCTTGCTTGGCCAAAAAGGGGGTATGCGTTTTCTCCTGAATATATTCAGGTGAAAACGCATATGCTCTTTTTGGCCAAGTGCATCATTGTCGAAGTTGTGCCCCTCTTCCTGTGCTTTAAAGGCGATTCCAAGGTACCTCTTGAAATCTGTTTCCTGCTATTCAGCCTCGCTTTCAAGTCAGCCTCCTAGCCTTACCTCAACAGATTTTTGGACGATCCTTATCCTTTATTACTGGCCAGTTTGTGAATTGCTGTGCCCCTGAGCTCCATTTTTCAACTCGTTTTTGGTGAGCTGACAGCAAGTCCAAAATTTTGGTTCAAGACCTACACTGATTCCCGGAGGGTGGCTGAGATTTTGGTTAATTCTTCTTCCTGCCGGGAAGTAAGAGTGATATGTTCAAGTCCAAATGCCTAACAGCTACTCTCTCTTTGGTTCTCCCCCTTCCCTTTCATCCTCTGCAAAATTGGCAACCTGTGCGAACCAGGAGGTTAAAGGGGCTGTCTCTCCAAGTTGGGAGGTTGATAGTAAAGCAGGTGGAAAGTCAAACCAGAGCACCAGGAGAGGGACAATTCGTTGAGTTTTAGAAACCTTTCGTATTCACAGTGTGTCCATTCTCTAGGTTTCCCATACTTGTTAGAGCTGTAGTAATATTCCCTTCAACCTGGAGAGTTGGGACCCATGGAATGGGTGCCAGGCATTTGTGCTTTAAAGGGTCTGCATTTGCTCACCCAATCTCACCAATCGTCTCAGTCCCAACTGTCCAGCCTTATTTCACATCCAGCTGTCATTGTAGATAGGATCTTTCCAGGTTTCATCAGAGACCCTGAAAGAATTGTAAAGAATTTCGCAGTTTTTTTGATTTGTTTTCGAAATTCCTTTTTATAGTGGGTTTGAGCTGATTCTCGCTGCCATGTTTATGCCAGTCTAGACACACTTGATTCCCATACGGAGAAATTTCAATACATAGGTTTTAAGATTCTTACTAGTCAGATATATTCCTCTGCGGGAAATATGGGGTTTTGAGTCCCTTTCACTGAGGAAGGTGTAGGTCTTGTCTATTCCATAGTTGGTTTTTGGAACGGTACCTGTGCTTATATCAAACTCTGGTTTTATGCATCACCCCACCTCTCCTTCCCCCTTAAGCAGGCATAAGAGTGTTTTCTAAATGTGAGACACTGTTCTCTTTCCTAAATCAGTTCAAGTGTAGCCATGTTTACAGGATCTTCATTAGTGATATCTTATGATAAGTTTCTTTTTCTGTGTGACTTATTTCACTTAGAATCATCGTACCTGAATCCACCCATTTTGCTGCTACTGGTCTTATGACATTGATTTCATGGCTGAGGGATATTCCATCGTACGTAGGTACCACAATTTTTTGAACCATTTTAATATTTCCTGGGATATTTATGGTGTACCCAAGTTGAGATCCTTGTAAGCAGTGCAGCCCTAAATATTGGGCTTGCTCTGTCTTATTGATTTTCAGTTTTCCCAAGGTATATTTCCTAGACTGGAAGTGCCCTTGGCTCTGTAGCTCTGTTCTTTCCTTGTTTTAGGAAACACAATGCACTCCTCCATAGAGGCAGTTGGCAATTTACATCCCGCGCATCAGCATAACAAGGCTCCCTGTTCTCCAGGGCCTGTCTTGCCTTTCTGGTTTTTACACATTTTGTGGATGTCCCTTTTGACCGGTGGGAAGTGATACTTCTTTGTAGTGCAGATTTGCATTGCCCGCTTGCTTGCTTGGCCAAAAAGGGCGTATGCGTTTTCTCCTGAATATATTAAGGAGAAAACGCATACGCCCTTTTTAGCCAAGTGCATCATTGTCGAAGTTGTGCCCCTCTTCCTGTGCTTTAAAGGCGAATCCAACGTACATGTTGAAATGTGTTTCCTGCTATTCTGCCTCGCTTTCCAGTCCGCCTCGTTGCCTTCCCTCAACAGATTTTTGGATGTTAGTTGTCCTTTATTAATCGGCCAGTTTGTGAATTGCTGTGCCCCTGAGCTCCATTTTTCAACTCGTTTTTGGTGAGCTGACCGCAAGTCCAAGATTTTGGTTCAGGACCTATACTGGTTCCCGGTGGGTGGCTGAGACTTTGGTTAATTCTTCTCCCTGCCTTGAAATTACAGTGATATGTGCCCGTCCAAATGCCTGACAGCTACTCTCTCATTGGTTCTCCCTCTTCCCTTTCATCCTCTGCCAAATTGGCAACCTGTGTGAACCAGGAGGTTAAAGGGGCTGTCTCTCCAATAGGGAGGTTGATAGTAAAGCAGATGGAAAGTCAAACAGGAGCACCAGGAGAGGGACTATTCGTTGAGTTTTAGAAACCTTTCGTATTCACAGTGTGTCTGTTCTCTAGGTTTCCCGTACATGTTATAGCTGTAGTAATATTCCCTTCAACCTGGAGAGTTGGGACCCATGGAATGGGTGCCATGCATTATTGCTTTAAAGGGTCTGCATTTGCTCTCCCAATCTCACCAATCGTCTCAGTCCCAAGTGTCCCTCCTTATGCCACATCCAGCTGTCGTTGTAGATAGGGTCATTCCAGGATTCATCAGAGACCCTGAAGGAATTGTAAAGAATTTCCCAGTTTTTTTGTTTTGTTTTTGAAATTCCTTTTTATAGTGGGTTTGAGCTGATTCTCGCTGCCATGTTTATGCCAGTCTAGACACACTTGATTCCCTTACGCAGACATATCAATACATAGGTTTTAAGATTTTTACTAGTCAGATATGTTCCTCTGCGGGAAATATGGGGTTTTGAGTCCCTTTCACTGAGGAAGGTGTAGGTCTTGTCTATTCCATAGTTGGTTTTTGGAACGGTACCTGTGCTTATATCAAACTCTGGTTTTATGCATCACCCCACCTCTCCTTCCCCCTTAAGCAGGCATAAGAGTGTTTTCTAAATGTGAGACACTGTTCTCTTTCCTAACTCAGTTCAAGTGTAACCATGTTTACAGGATCTTCATAAGTGATATCTTATGATAAGTTTCTTTTTCTGTGTGACTTATTTCACTTAGAATCATCGTACCTCAATCCACCCATTTTGCTGCTACTGGTCTTAAGATATTGATTTCATGGCTGAGGGATATTCCATCGTACGTAAGTACCACAATTTTTTGAACCATTTTTATATTTCCTGGGATATTTAAGGTGTACCCAAGTTGAGGTCCTTGTAAGCAGTGCAGCCCTAAATTTTGGGGTGGCTCTGTCTTATTGATTTTCAGTTTTCCCAAGGTATATTCCCTAGACTGGAAGTGCCCTTGGCTCTGTAGCTCTGTTCTTTACTTGTTTTAGGGAACACAATGTACTCCTCCAGAGAGGCAGTTGGCAATTTACATCCCGCCCATCAGCATAACAAGGCTCCCTGTTCTCCAGGGCCTGTCTTGCCTTTCTGGTTTTTACACATTTTGTGGATGTCCCTTTTGACCGGTGGGAAGTGATACTTCTTTGTAGTGCAGATTTGCATTGCCCGCTTGCTTGCTTGGGCAAAAAGGGCGTATGCGTTTTCTCCTGAATATATTCAGGAGAAAACGCATACGCCCTTTTTGGCCAAGTGCATCATTGTCGAAGTTGTGCCCCTCTTCCTGTGCTTTAAAGGCGATTCCAACGTACCTCTTGAAATCTGTTTCCTGCTATTCTGCCTCGCTTTCAAGTGCGCCTCGTTGCCTTCCCTCAACAGATTTTTGGACGATAGTTGTCCTTTATTACTCGGCCAGTTTGTGAATTGCTGTGCCCCTGAGCTCCATTTTTCAACTCGTTTTTGGTGAGGTGACCGCAACTCCGAAATTTTGGTTCAGGACCTATACTGGTTCCCGGAGAGTTGCTGAGTCTTTGGTTAATTCTTCTTCCTTCCGGGAAATTACGGTGATATGTGCCCGTCCAAATGCCTAACAGCTACTCTCTCATTTGTTCTCCCTCTTCCCTTTCATCCTCTGCAAAATTGGAAACCTGTGCGAACCAGGAGGTTAAAGGGGCTGTCTCTCCAAGTTGGGAAATTGATAGTAAAGCAGATGGAAAGTCAAACCGGAGCACCAGGAGAGGGACTATTTGTTGAGTTTTAGAAACCTTTCGTATTCACAGTGTGTCCGTTCTCTAGGTTTCCCGTACATGTTATAACTGTAGTAATATTCCCTTCAACCTGGAGAGTTGGGAACCATGCAATGGGTGCCATGCATTATTACTTTTAAGGGTCTGCATTTGCTTACCAAATCTCACCAATCCTCTCAGTCCCAAGTGTCCAGCCTTATGCCACATCCAGCTGTCGTTGTAGATAGGGTCATTCCAGGTTTCATCAGAGACCCTGAAGGAATTGTAAAGAATTTCCCAGTTTTTTTGTTTTGTTTTTGAAACTCCTTTTTATAGTGGGTTTGAGCTGATTCTCGCTGCCATGTTTATGCCAGTCTAGACACACTTGATTCCCTTACGGAGACATATCAATACATAGGTTTTAAGATTCTTACTAGTCAGATATATTCCTCTGCGGGAAATATGGGGTTTTGAGTCCCTTTCACTGAGGAAGGTGTAGGTCTTGTCTATGCCATAGTTGGTTTTTGGAACGGTACGTGTGCTTATATCAAACTCTGGTTTTATGCATCACCCCACCTCTCCTTTCCCTTAAGCAGGCATAAGAGTGTTTTCTAAATGTGAGACACTGTTCTATTTCCTAACTCAGTTCAAGTGTAGCCATGTTTACAGGATCTTCATAAGTGATATCTTATGATAAGTTTCTTTTTCTGTGTGACTTATTTCATTTAGAATCATCGTACCTGAATCCACCCATTTTGCTGCTACTGGTCTTATGACATTGATTTCATGGCTGAGGGATATTCCATCGTACGTAAGTACCACAATTTTTTGAACCATTTTTATATTTCTTGGGATATTTAAGGTGTACCCAAGTTGATGTCCTTGTAAGCAGTGCAGCCCTAAATTTTGGGGTGGCTCTGTCTTATTGATTTTCAGTTTTCCCAAGGTATATTCCCTAGACTGGAAGTGCCCTTGGCTCTGTAGCTCTGTTCTTTACTTGTTTCAGGGAACACAATGTACTCCTCCAGAGAGGCAGTTGGCAATTTACATGCCGCCCATCAGCACAACAAGGCTCCCTGTTCTCCAGGGCCTGTCTTGCCTTTCTGGTTTTTACACATTTTGTGGATATCCCTTTTGACCGGTGGGAAGTGATACTTCTTTGTAGTGCAGATTTGCATTGCCCGTTTGCTTGCTTGGCCAAAAAGGGCGTATGCGTTTTCTCCTGAATATATTAAGGAGAAAATGCATACGCCCTTTTTAGCCAAGTGCATCATTGTCGAAGTTGTGCCCCTCTTCCTGTGCTTTAAAGGCGATTCCAACGTACCTCTTGAAATCTGTTTCCTGCTATTCTGCCTCGCTTTCAAGTCCGCCTCGTTGCCTTCCCTCAAAAGATTTTTGGACGATACCTGTCCTTTATTACTTGGCCAGTTTGTGAATTGCTGTGCCCCTGAGCTCCATTTTTCAACTCGTTTTTTGTGAGCTGACTGCAAGTCCAAAATTTTGGTTCAGGACCTATGCTGGTTCCCGGTGGGGGGCTGAGACTTTGGTTAATTCTTCTTCCTGCCGGGAAGTTAGAGTGATATGTGCCCGTCCAAATACCTAACAGCTACTCTCTCATTGGTTCTCCCTCTTCCCTTTCATCCTCTGCCAAATTGGCAACCTGTACGAACCAGGAGGTTAAAGGGGCAGTCTCTCCAATTTGGAAAGTTGATAGTAAAGCAGATGGAAAGTCAAATCGGAGCACCAGGAGAGGGACTATTCGTTGAGTTTTAGAAACCTTTCGTATTCACAGTGTGTCTGTTCTCTAAGTTTTCTGAACATGTTATAGCTGTAGTAATATTCCCTTCAACCTGGAGAGTTGGGACCCATGGAATGGGTGTCAGGCCTTTGTGCTTTAAATGGTCTGCATTTGCTCACCCAATTTCACCAATCCTCTCAGTCCCAAGTTTCCAGCCTTATGCCACATCCAGCTGTCGTTGTAGATAGGGTCATTCCAGGTTTCATCAGAGACCCTGAAGGAATTGTAAAGCATTTCCCTGTTTTCTTGTTTTGTTTTTGAAATTCCTTTTTATACTGGGTTTGAGCTGATTCTCGCTGCCATGTTTATGCCAGTCTAGACACACATGATTCCCTTACGGAGACATATCAATACATAGGTTTTAAGATTCTTACTATTCAGATATATTCCTCTGCGGGAAATATGGGGTTTTGAGTCCCTTTCACTGAGGAAGGTGTAGTTCTTGTCTATTCCATAGTTGGTTTTTGGAACGGTACCTGTGCTTATATCAAAATCTGGTTTTATGCATCACCCCACCTCTCCTTCCCCCTTACGCAGGCATAAGAGTGTTTTCTAAATGTGAGACACTGTTCTCTTTCCTAACTCAGTTCAAGTGTAGCCATGTTTACAGGATCTTCATAAGTGATATCTTATGATAAGTTTCTTTTTCTGTGTGACTTATTTCACTTAGAATCATCGTACCTGAATCCACCCATTTTGCTGCTACTTGTCTTATGACATTGATTTCATGGCTGAGGGATATTCCATCGTACGTAAGTACCACAATTTTTTGAACCATTTTAATATTTCCTGGGATATTTAAGGTGTACCCAAGTTGAGGTCCTTGTAAGCAGTGCAGCCCTAAATTTTGGAGTGGCTCTGTCTTATTGATTTTCAGTTTTCCCAAGGTATATTCCCTAGACTGGAAGTGTCCTTGGCTCTGTAGCTCTGTTCTTTACTTGTTTTAGGGAACACAATGTACTCCTCCAGAGAGGCAGTTGGCAATTTACATCCCGCCCATCAGCATAACAAGGCTCCCTGTTCTCCAGGGCCTGTCTTGCCTTTCTGGTTTTTACACATTTTGTGGATGTCCCTTTTGACCGGTGGGAAGTGATACTTCTTTGTAGTGCAGATTTGCATTGCCCGCTTGCTTGCTTGGCCAAAAAGGGGGTATGCGTTTTCTCCTGAATATATTCAGGTGAAAACGCATACGCTCTTTTTGGCCAAGTGCATCATTGTCGAAGTTGTGCCCCTCTTCCTGTGCTTTAAAGGCGATTCCAAGGTACCTCTTGAAATCTGTTTCCTGCTATTCAGCCTCGCTTTCAAGTCAGCCTCCTAGCCTTACCTCAACAGATTTTTGGACGATCCTTATCCTTTATTACTGGCCAGTTTGTGAATTGCTGTGCCCCTGAGCTCCATTTTTCAACTCGTTTTTGGTGAGCTGACAGCAAGTCCAAAATTTTGGTTCAAGACCTACACTGATTCCCGGAGGGTGGCTGAGATTTTGGTTAATTCTTCTTCCTGCCGGGAAGTAAGAGTGATATGTTCAAGTCCAAATGCCTAACAGCTACTCTCTCTTTGGTTCTCCCCCTTCCCTTTCATCCTCTGCAAAATTGGCAACCTGTGCGAACCAGGAGGTTAAAGGGGCTGTCTCTCCAAGTTGGGAGGTTGATAGTAAAGCAGGTGGAAAGTCAAACCAGAGCACCAGGAGAGGGACAATTCGTTGAGTTTTAGAAACCTTTCGTATTCACAGTGTGTCCATTCTCTAGGTTTCCCATACTTGTTAGAGCTGTAGTAATATTCCCTTCAACCTGGAGAGTTGGGACCCATGGAATGGGTGCCAGGCATTTGTGCTTTAAAGGGTCTGCATTTGCTCACCCAATCTCACCAATCGTCTCAGTCCCAACTGTCCAGCCTTATTTCACATCCAGCTGTCATTGTAGATAGGATCTTTCCAGGTTTCATCAGAGACCCTGAAAGAATTGTAAAGAATTTCGCAGTTTTTTTGATTTGTTTTCGAAATTCCTTTTTATAGTGGGTTTGAGCTGATTCTCGCTGCCATGTTTATGCCAGTCTAGACACACTTGATTCCCATACGGAGAAATTTCAATACATAGGTTTTAAGATTCTTACTAGTCAGATATATTCCTCTGCGGGAAATATGGGGTTTTGAGTCCCTTTCACTGAGGAAGGTGTAGGTCTTGTCTATTCCATAGTTGGTTTTTGGAACGGTACCTGTGCTTATATCAAACTCTGGTTTTATGCATCACCCCACCTCTCCTTCCCCCTTAAGCAGGCATAAGAGTGTTTTCTAAATGTGAGACACTGTTCTCTTTCCTAAATCAGTTCAAGTGTAGCCATGTTTACAGGATCTTCATTAGTGATATCTTATGATAAGTTTCTTTTTCTGTGTGACTTATTTCACTTAGAATCATCGTACCTGAATCCACCCATTTTGCTGCTACTGGTCTTATGACATTGATTTCATGGCTGAGGGATATTCCATCGTACGTAGGTACCACAATTTTTTGAACCATTTTAATATTTCCTGGGATATTTATGGTGTACCCAAGTTGAGATCCTTGTAAGCAGTGCAGCCCTAAATATTGGGCTTGCTCTGTCTTATTGATTTTCAGTTTTCCCAAGGTATATTTCCTAGACTGGAAGTGCCCTTGGCTCTGTAGCTCTGTTCTTTCCTTGTTTTAGGAAACACAATGCACTCCTCCATAGAGGCAGTTGGCAATTTACATCCCGCGCATCAGCATAACAAGGCTCCCTGTTCTCCAGGGCCTGTCTTGCCTTTCTGGTTTTTACACATTTTGTGGATGTCCCTTTTGACCGGTGGGAAGTGATACTTCTTTGTAGTGCAGATTTGCATTGCCCGCTTGCTTGCTTGGCCAAAAAGGGCGTATGCGTTTTCTCCTGAATATATTAAGGAGAAAACGCATACGCCCTTTTTAGCCAAGTGCATCATTGTCGAAGTTGTGCCCCTCTTCCTGTGCTTTAAAGGCGAATCCAACGTACATGTTGAAATGTGTTTCCTGCTATTCTGCCTCGCTTTCCAGTCCGCCTCGTTGCCTTCCCTCAACAGATTTTTGGATGTTAGTTGTCCTTTATTAATCGGCCAGTTTGTGAATTGCTGTGCCCCTGAGCTCCATTTTTCAACTCGTTTTCGGTGAGCTGACCGCAAGTCCAAGATTTTGGTTCAGGACCTATACTGGTTCCCGGTGGGTGGCTGAGACTTTGGTTAATTCTTCTCCCTGCCTTGAAATTACAGTGATATGTGCCCGTCCAAATGCCTGACAGCTACTCTCTCATTGGTTCTCCCTCTTCCCTTTCATCCTCTGCCAAATTGGCAACCTGTGTGAACCAGGAGGTTAAAGGGGCTGTCTCTCCAATAGGGAGGTTGATAGTAAAGCAGATGGAAAGTCAAACAGGAGCACCAGGAGAGGGACTATTCGTTGAGTTTTAGAAACCTTTCGTATTCACAGTGTGTCTGTTCTCTAGGTTTCCCGTACATGTTATAGCTGTAGTAATATTCCCTTCAACCTGGAGAGTTGGGACCCATGGAATGGGTGCCATGCATTATTGCTTTAAAGGGTCTGCATTTGCTCTCCCAATCTCACCAATCGTCTCAGTCCCAAGTGTCCCTCCTTATGCCACATCCAGCTGTCGTTGTAGATAGGGTCATTCCAGGATTCATCAGAGACCCTGAAGGAATTGTAAAGAATTTCCCAGTTTTTTTGTTTTGTTTTTGAAATTCCTTTTTATAGTGGGTTTGAGCTGATTCTCGCTGCCATGTTTATGCCAGTCTAGACACACTTGATTCCCTTACGCAGACATATCAATACATAGGTTTTAAGATTTTTACTAGTCAGATATGTTCCTCTGCGGGAAATATGGGGTTTTGAGTCCCTTTCACTGAGGAAGGTGTAGGTCTTGTCTATTCCATAGTTGGTTTTTGGAACGGTACCTGTGCTTATATCAAACTCTGGTTTTATGCATCACCCCACCTCTCCTTCCCCCTTAAGCAGGCATAAGAGTGTTTTCTAAATGTGAGACACTGTTCTCTTTCCTAACTCAGTTCAAGTGTAACCATGTTTACAGGATCTTCATAAGTGATATCTTATGATAAGTTTCTTTTTCTGTGTGACTTATTTCACTTAGAATCATCGTACCTCAATCCACCCATTTTGCTGCTACTGGTCTTAAGATATTGATTTCATGGCTGAGGGATATTCCATCGTACGTAAGTACCACAATTTTTTGAACCATTTTTATATTTCCTGGGATATTTAAGGTGTACCCAAGTTGAGGTCCTTGTAAGCAGTGCAGCCCTAAATTTTGGGGTGGCTCTGTCTTATTGATTTTCAGTTTTCCCAAGGTATATTCCCTAGACTGGAAGTGCCCTTGGCTCTGTAGCTCTGTTCTTTACTTGTTTTAGGGAACACAATGTACTCCTCCAGAGAGGCAGTTGGCAATTTACATCCCGCCCATCAGCATAACAAGGCTCCCTGTTCTCCAGGGCCTGTCTTGCCTTTCTGGTTTTTACACATTTTTTGGATGTCCCTTTTGACCGGTGGGAAGTGATACTTCTTTGTAGTGCAGATTTGCATTGCCCGCTTGCTTGCTTGGGCAAAAAGGGCGTATGCGTTTTCTCCTGAATATATTCAGGAGAAAACGCATACGCCCTTTTTGGCCAAGTGCATCATTGTCGAAGTTGTGCCCCTCTTCCTGTGCTTTAAAGGCGATTCCAACGTACCTCTTGAAATCTGTTTCCTGCTATTCTGCCTCGCTTTCAAGTGCGCCTCGTTGCCTTCCCTCAACAGATTTTTGGACGATAGTTGTCCTTTATTACTCGGCCAGTTTGTGAATTGCTGTGCCCCTGAGCTCCATTTTTCAACTCGTTTTTGGTGAGGTGACCGCAACTCCGAAATTTTGGTTCAGGACCTATACTGGTTCCCGGAGAGTTGCTGAGTCTTTGGTTAATTCTTCTTCCTTCCGGGAAATTACGGTGATATGTGCCCGTCCAAATGCCTAACAGCTACTCTCTCATTTGTTCTCCCTCTTCCCTTTCATCCTCTGCAAAATTGGAAACCTGTGCGAACCAGGAGGTTAAAGGGGCTGTCTCTCCAAGTTGGGAAATTGATAGTAAAGCAGATGGAAAGTCAAACCGGAGCACCAGGAGAGGGACTATTTGTTGAGTTTTAGAAACCTTTCGTATTCACAGTGTGTCCGTTCTCTAGGTTTCCCGTACATGTTATAACTGTAGTAATATTCCCTTCAACCTGGAGAGTTGGGAACCATGCAATGGGTGCCATGCATTATTACTTTTAAGGGTCTGCATTTGCTTACCAAATCTCACCAATCCTCTCAGTCCCAAGTGTCCAGCCTTATGCCACATCCAGCTGTCGTTGTAGATAGGGTCATTCCAGGTTTCATCAGAGACCCTGAAGGAATTGTAAAGAATTTCCCAGTTTTTTTGTTTTGTTTTTGAAACTCCTTTTTATAGTGGGTTTGAGCTGATTCTCGCTGCCATGTTTATGCCAGTCTAGACACACTTGATTCCCTTACGGAGACATATCAATACATAGGTTTTAAGATTCTTACTAGTCAGATATATTCCTCTGCGGGAAATATGTGGTTTTGAGTCCCTTTCACTGAGGAAGGTGTAGGTCTTGTCTATGCCATAGTTGGTTTTTGGAACGGTACGTGTGCTTATATCAAACTCTGGTTTTATGCATCACCCCACCTCTCCTTTCCCTTAAGCAGGCATAAGAGTGTTTTCTAAATGTGAGACACTGTTCTCTTTCCTAACTCAGTTCAAGTGTAGCCATGTTTACAGGATCTTCATAAGTGATATCTTATGATAAGTTTCTTTTTCTGTGTGACTTATTTCATTTAGAATCATCGTACCTGAATCCACCCATTTTGCTGCTACTGGTCTTATGACATTGATTTCATGACTGAGGGATATTCCATCGTACGTAAGTACCACAATTTTTTGAACCATTTTTATATTTCTTGGGATATTTAAGGTGTACCCAAGTTGATGTCCTTGTAAGCAGTGCAGCCCTAAATTTTGGGGTGGCTGTGACTTATTGATTTTCAGTTTTCCCAAGGTATATTCCCTAGACTGGAAGTGCCCTTGGCTCTGTAGCTCTGTTCTTTACTTGTTTTAGGGAACACAATGTACTCCTCCAGAGAGGCAGTTGGCAATTTATATGCCGCCCATCAGCACAACAAGGCTCCCTGTTCTCCAGGGCCTGTCTTGCCTTTCTGGTTTTTACACATTTTGTGGATATCCCTTTTGACCGGTGGGAAGTGATACTTCTTTGTAGTGCAGATTTGCATTGCCCGCTTGCTTGCTTGGCCAAAAAGGGCGTATGCGTTTTCTCCTGAATATATTAAGGAGAAAACGCATACGCCCTTTTTAGCCAAGTGCATCATTGTCGAAGTTGTGCCCCTCTTCCTGTGCTTTAAAGGCGAATCCAACGTACATGTTGAAATGTGTTTCCTGCTATTCTGCCTCGCTTTCCAGTCCGCCTCGTTGCCTTCCCTCAACAGATTTTTGGATGTTAGTTGTCCTTTATTAATCGGCCAGTTTGTGAATTGCTGTGCCCCTGAGCTCCATTTTTCAACTCGTTTTTGGTGAGCTGACCGCAAGTCCAAGATTTTGGTTCAGGACCTATACTGGTTCCCGGTGGGTGGCTGAGACTTTGGTTAATTCTTCTCCCTGCCTTGAAATTACAGTGATATGTGCCCGTCCAAATGCCTGACAGCTACTCTCTCATTGGTTCTCCCTCTTCCCTTTCATCCTCTGCCAAATTGGCAACCTGTGTGAACCAGGAGGTTAAAGGGGCTGTCTCTCCAATAGGGAGGTTGATAGTAAAGCAGATGGAAAGTCAAACAGGAGCACCAGGAGAGGGACTATTCGTTGAGTTTTAGAAACCTTTCGTATTCACAGTGTGTCTGTTCTCTAGGTTTCCCGTACATGTTATAGCTGTAGTAATATTCCCTTCAACCTGGAGAGTTGGGACCCATGGAATGGGTGCCATGCATTATTGCTTTAAAGGGTCTGCATTTGCTCTCCCACTCTCACCAATCGTCTCAGTCCCAAGTGTCCCTCCTTATGCCACATCCAGCTGTCGTTGTAGATAGGGTCATTCCAGGTTTCATCAGAGACCCTGAAGGAATTGTAAAGAATTTCCCAGTTTTTTTGTTTTGTTTTTGAAATTCCTTTTTATAGTGGGTTTGAGCTGATTCTCGCTGCCATGTTTATGCCAGTCTAGACACACTTGATTCCCTTACGCAGACATATCAATACATAGGTTTTAAGATTTTTACTAGTCAGATATGTTCCTCTGCGGGAAATATGGGGTTTTGAGTCCCTTTCACTGAGGAAGGTGTAGGTCTTGTCTATTCCATAGTTGGTTTTTGGAACGGTACCTGTGCTTATATCAAACTCTGGTTTTATGCATCACCCCACCTCTCCTTCCCCCTTAAGCAGGCATAAGAGTGTTTTCTAAATGTGAGACACTGTTCTCTTTCCTAACTCAGTTCAAGTGTAACCATGTTTACAGGATCTTCATAAGTGATATCTTATGATAAGTTTCTTTTTCTGTGTGACTTATTTCACTTAGAATCATCGTACCTGAATCCACCCATTTTGCTGCTACTGGTCTTAAGATATTGATTTCATGGCTGAGGGATATTCCATCGTACGTAAGTACCACAATTTTTTGAACCATTTTAATATTTCCTGGGATATTTAAGGTGTACCCAAGTTGAGGTCCTTGTAAGCAGTGCAGCCCTAAATTTTGGAGTGGCTCTGTCTTATTGATTTTCAGTTTTCCCAAGGTATATTCCCTAGACTGGAAGTGTCCTTGGCTCTGTAGCTCTGTTCTTTACTTATTTTAGGGAACACAATGTACTCCTCCAGAGAGGCAGTTGGCAATTTACATCCCGCCCATCAGCATAACAAGGCTCCCTGTTCTCCAGGGCCTGTCTTGCCTTTCTGGTTTTTACATATTTTGTGGATGTCCCTTTTGACCGGTGGGAAGTGATACTTCTTTGTAGTGCAGATTTGCATTGCCCGCTTGCTTGCTTGGCCAAAAAGGGGGTATGCGTTTTCTCCTGAATATATTCAGGTGAAAACGCATACGCTCTTTTTGGCCAAGTGCATCATTGTCGAAGTTGTGCCCCTCTTCCTGTGCTTTAAAGGCGATTCCAAGGTACCTCTTGAAATCTGTTTCCTGCTATTCTGCCTCGCTTTCAAGTCAGCCTCCTAGCCTTACCTCAACAGATTTTTGGACGATCCTTATCCTTTATTACTGGCCAGTTTGTGAATTGCTGTGCCCCTGAGCTCCATTTTTCAACTCGTTTTTGGTGAGCTGACAGCAAGTCCAAAATTTTGGTTCAAGACCTACACTGATTCCCGGAGGGTGGCTGAGATTTTGGTTAATTCTTCTTCCTGCCGGGAAGTAAGAGTGATATGTTCAAGTCCAAATGCCTAACAGCTACTCTCTCTTTGGTTCTCCCCCTTCCCTTTCATCCTCTGCCAAATTGGCAACCTGTGCGAACCAGGAGGTTAAAGGGGCTGTCTCTCCAAGTTGGGAGGTTGATAGTAAAGCAGGTGGAAAGTCAAACCAGAGCACCAGGAGAGGGACAATTTGTTGAGTTTTAGAAACCTTTCGTATTCACAGTGTGTCCATTCTCTAGGTTTCCCATACTTGTTAGAGCTGTAGTAATATTCCCTTCAACCTGGAGAGTTGGGACCCATGGAATGGGTGCCAGGCATTTGTGCTTTAAAGGGTCTGCATTTGCTCACCCAATCTCACCAATCGTCTCAGTCCCAACTGTCCAGCCTTATTTCACATCCAGCTGTCATTGTAGATAGGATCTTTCCAGGTTTCATCAGAGACCCTGAAAGAATTGTAAAGAATTTCGCAGTTTTTTTGATTTGTTTTCGAAATTCCTTTTTATAGTGGGTTTGAGCTGATTCTCGCTGCCATGTTTATGCCAGTCTAGACACACTTGATTCCCTTACGGAGAAATTTCAATACATAGGTTTTAAGATTCTTACTAGTCAGATATATTCCTCTGCGGGAAATATGGGGTTTTGAGTCCCTTTCACTGAGGAAGGTGTAGGTCTTGTCTATTCCATAGTTGGTTTTTGGAACGGTACCTGTGCTTATATCAAACTCTGGTTTTATGCATCACCCCACCTCTCCTTCCCCCTTAAGCAGGCATAAGAGTGTTTTCTAAATGTGAGACACTGTTCTCTTTCCTAAATCAGTTCAAGTGTAGCCATGTTTACAGGATCTTCATTAGTGATATCTTATGATAAGTTTCTTTTTCTGTGTGACTTATTTCACTTAGAATCATCGTACCTGAATCCACCCATTTTGCTGCTACTGGTCTTATGACATTGATTTCATGGCTGAGGGATATTCCATCGTACGTAGGTACCACAATTTTTTGAACCATTTTAATATTTCCTGGGATATTTATGGTGTACCCAAGTTGAGATCCTTGTAAGCAGTGCAGCCCTAAATATTGGGCTTGCTCTGTCTTATTGATTTTCAGTTTTCCCAAGGTATATTTCCTAGACTGGAAGTGCCCTTGGCTCTGTAGCTCTGTTCTTTCCTTGTTTTAGGAAACACAATGCACTCCTCCATAGAGGCAGTTGGCAATTTACATCCCGCGCATCAGCATAACAAGGCTCCCTGTTCTCCAGGGCCTGTCTTGCCTTTCTGGTTTTTACACATTTTGTGGATGTCCCTTTTGACCGGTGGGAAGTGATACTTCTTTGTAGTGCAGATTTGCATTGCCCGCTTGCTTGCTTGGGCAAAAAGGGCGTATGCGTTTTCTCCTGAATATATTCAGGAGAAAACGCATACGCCCTTTTTGGCCAAGTGCATCATTGTCGAAGTTGTGCCCCTCTTCCTGTGCTTTAAAGGCGATTCCAACGTACCTCTTGAAATCTGTTTCCTGCTATTCTGCCTCGCTTTCAAGTGCGCCTCGTTGCCTTCCCTCAACAGATTTTTGGACGATAGTTGTCCTTTATTACTCGGCCAGTTTGTGAATTGCTGTGCCCCTGAGCTCCATTTTTCAACTCGTTTTTGGTGAGGTGACCGCAACTCCGAAATTTTGGTTCAGGACCTATACTGGTTCCCGGAGAGTTGCTGAGTCTTTGGTTAATTCTTCTTCCTTCCGGGAAATTACGGTGATATGTGCCCGTCCAAATGCCTAACAGCTACTCTCTCATTTGTTCTCCCTCTTCCCTTTCATCCTCTGCAAAATTGGAAACCTGTGCGAACCAGGAGGTTAAAGGGGCTGTCTCTCCAAGTTGGGAAATTGATAGTAAAGCAGATGGAAAGTCAAACCGGAGCACCAGGAGAGGGACTATTTGTTGAGTTTTAGAAACCTTTCGTATTCACAGTGTGTCCGTTCTCTAGGTTTCCCGTACATGTTATAACTGTAGTAATATTCCCTTCAACCTGGAGAGTTGGGACCCATGCAATGGGTGCCATGCATTATTGCTTTTAAGGGTCTGCATTTGCTTACCAAATCTTACCAATCCTCTCAGTCCCAAGTGTCCAGCCTTATGCCACATCCAGCTGTCGTTGTAGATAGGGTCATTCCAGGTTTCATCAGAGACCCTGAAGGAATTGTAAAGAATTTCCCAGTTTTTTTGTTTTGTTTTTGAAACTCCTTTTTATAGTGGGTTTGAGCTGATTCTCGCTGCCATGTTTATGCCAGTCTAGACACACTTGATTCCCTTACGGAGACATATCAATACATAGGTTTTAAGATTCTTACTAGTCAGATATATTCCTCTGCGGGAAATATGGGGTTTTGAGTCCCTTTCACTGAGGAAGGTGTAGGTCTTGTCTATGCCATAGTTGGTTTTTGGAACGGTACGTGTGCTTATATCAAACTCTGGTTTTATGCATCACCCCACCTCTCCTTTCCCTTAAGCAGGCATAAGAGTGTTTTCTAAATGTGAGACACTGTTCTCTTTCCTAACTCAGTTCAAGTGTAGCCATGTTTACAGGATCTTCATAAGTGATATCTTATGATAAGTTTCTTTTTCTGTGTGACTTATTTCATTTAGAATCATCGTACCTGAATCCACCCATTTTGCTGCTACTGGTCTTATGACATTGATTTCATGGCTGAGGGATATTCCATCGTACGTAAGTACCACAATTTTTTGAACCATTTTTATATTTCTTGGGATATTTAAGGTGTACACAAGTTGATGTCCTTGTAAGCAGTGCAGCCCTAAATTTTGGGGTAGCTCTGACTTATTGATTTTCAGTTTTCCCAAGGTATATTCCCTAGACTGGAAGTGCCCTTGGCTCTGTAGCTCTGTTCTTTACTTGTTTTAGGGAACACAATGTACTCCTCCAGAGAGGCAGTTGGCAATTTATATGCCGCCCATCAGCACAACAAGGCTCCCTGTTCTCCAGGGCCTGTCTTGCCTTTCTGGTTTTTACACATTTTGTGGATATCCCTTTTGACCGGTGGGAAGTGATACTTCTTTGTAGTGCAGATTTGCATTGCCCGCTTGCTTGCTTGGCCAAAAAGGGCGTATGCGTTTTCTCCTGAATATATTAAGGAGAAAACGCATACGCCCTTTTTAGCCAAGTGCATCATTGTCGAAGTTGTGCCCCTCTTCCTGTGCTTTAAAGGCGAATCCAACGTACATGTTGAAATGTGTTTCCTGCTATTCTGCCTCGCTTTCCAGTCTGCCTCGTTGCCTTCCCTCAACAGATTTTTGGATGTTAGTTGTCCTTTATTAATCGGCCAGTTTGTGAATTGCTGTGCCCCTGAGCTCCATTTTTCAACTCGTTTTTGGTGAGCTGACCGCAAGTCCAAGATTTTGGTTCAGGACCTATACTGGTTCCCGGTGGGTGGCTGAGACTTTGGTTAATTCTTCTCCCTGCCTTGAAATTACAGTGATATGTGCCCGTCCAAATGCCTGACAGCTACTCTCTCATTGGTTCTCCCTCTTCCCTTTCATCCTCTGCCAAATTGGCAACCTGTGTGAACCAGGAGGTTAAAGGGGCTGTCTCTCCAATAGGGAGGTTGATAGTAAAGCAGATGGAAAGTCAAACAGGAGCACCAGGAGAGGGACTATTCGTTGAGTTTTAGAAACCTTTCGTATTCACAGTGTGTCTGTTCTCTAGGTTTCCCGTACATGTTATAGCTGTAGTAATATTCCCTTCAACCTGGAGAGTTGGGACCCATGGAATGGGTGCCATGCATTATTGCTTTAAAGGGTCTGCATTTGCTCTCCCAATCTCACCAATCGTCTCAGTCCCAAGTGTCCCTCCTTATGCCACATCCAGCTGTCGTTGTAGATAGGGTCATTCCAGGATTCATCAGAGACCCTGAAGGAATTGTAAAGAATTTCCCAGTTTTTTTGTTTTGTTTTTGAAATTCCTTTTTATAGTGGGTTTGAGCTGATTCTCGCTGCCATGTTTATGCCAGTCTAGACACACTTGATTCCCTTACGCAGACATATCAATACATAGGTTTTAAGATTTTTACTAGTCAGATATGTTCCTCTGCGGGAAATATGGGGTTTTGAGTCCCTTTCACTGAGGAAGGTGTAGGTCTTGTCTATTCCATAGTTGGTTTTTGGAACGGTACCTGTGCTTATATCAAACTCTGGTTTTATGCATCACCCCACCTCTCCTTCCCCCTTAAGCAGGCATAAGAGTGTTTTCTAAATGTGAGACACTGTTCTCTTTCCTAACTCAGTTCACGTGTAACCATGTTTACAGGATCTTCATAAGTGATATCTTATGATAAGTTTCTTTTTCTGTGTGACTTATTTCACTTAGAATCATCGTACCTCAATCCACCCATTTTGCTGCTACTGGTCTTAAGATATTGATTTCATGGCTGAGGGATATTCCATCGTACGTAAGTACCACAATTTTTTGAACCATTTTTATATTTCCTGGGATATTTAAGGTGTACCCAAGTTGAGGTCCTTGTAAGCAGTGCAGCCCTAAATTTTGGGGTGGCTCTGTCTTATTGATTTTCAGTTTTCCCAAGGTATATTCCCTAGACTGGAAGTGCCCTTGGCTCTGTAGCTCTGTTCTTTACTTGTTTTAGGGAACACAATGTACTCCTCCAGAGAGGCAGTTGGCAATTTACATCCCGCCCATCAGCATAACAAGGCTCCCTGTTCTCCAGGGCCTGTCTTGCCTTTCTGGTTTTTACACATTTTGTGGATGTCCCTTTTGACCGGTGGGAAGTGATACTTCTTTGTAGTGCAGATTTGCATTGCCCGCTTGCTTGCTTGGGCAAAAAGGGCGTATGCGTTTTCTCCTGAATATATTCAGGAGAAAACGCATACGCCCTTTTTGGCCAAGTGCATCATTGTCGAAGTTGTGCCCCTCTTCCTGTGCTTTAAAGGCGATTCCAACGTACCTCTTGAAATCTGTTTCCTGCTATTCTGCCTCGCTTTCAAGTGCGCCTCGTTGCCTTCCCTCAACAGATTTTTGGACGATAGTTGTCCTTTATTACTCGGCCAGTTTGTGAATTGCTGTGCCCCTGAGCTCCATTTTTCAACTCGTTTTTGGTGAGGTGACCGCAACTCCGAAATTTTGGTTCAGGACCTATACTGGTTCCCGGAGAGTTGCTGAGTCTTTGGTTAATTCTTCTTCCTTCCGGGAAATTACGGTGATATGTGCCCGTCCAAATGCCTAACAGCTACTCTCTCATTTGTTCACCCTCTTCCCTTTCATCCTCTGCAAAATTGGAAACCTGTGCGAACCAGGAGGTTAAAGGGGCTGTCTCTCCAAGTTGGGAAATTGATAGTAAAGCAGATGGAAAGTCAAACCGGAGCACCAGGAGAGGGACTATTCGTTGAGTTTTAGAAACCTTTCGTATTCACAGTGTGTCCGTTCTCTAGGTTTCCCGTACATGTTATAACTGTAGTAATATTCCCTTCAAACTGGAGAGTTGGGACCCATGCAATGGGTGCCATGCATTATTGCCTTTAAGGGTCTGCATTTGCTTACCAAATCTCACCAATCCTCTCAGTCCCAAGTGTCCAGCCTTATGCCACATCCAGCTGTCGTTGTAGATAGGGTCATTCCAGGTTTCATCAGAGACCCTGAAGGAATTGTAAAGAATTTCCCAGTTTTTTTGTTTTGTTTTTGAAACTCCTTTTTATAGTGGGTTTGAGCTGATTCTCGCTGCCATGTTTATGCCAGTCTAGACACACTTGATTCCCTTACGGAGACATATCAATACATAGGTTTTAAGATTCTTACTAGTCAGATATATTCCTCTGCGGGAAATATGGGGTTTTGAGTCCCTTTCACTGAGGAAGGTGTAGGTCTTGTCTATGCCATAGTTGGTTTTTGGAACGGTACGTGTGCTTATATCATACTCTGGTTTTATGCATCACCCCACCTCTCCTTTCCCTTAAGCAGGCATAAGAGTGTTTTCTAAATGTGAGACACTGTTCTCTTTCCTAACTCAGTTCAAGTGTAGCCATGTTTACAGGATCTTCATAAGTGATATCTTATGATAAGTTTCTTTTTCTGTGTGACTTATTTCATTTAGAATCATCGTACCTGAATCCACCCATTTTGCTGCTACTGGTCTTATGACATTGATTTCATGGCTGAGGGATATTCCATCGTACGTAAGTACCACAATTTTTTGAACCATTTTTATATTTCTTGGGATATTTAAGGTGTACCCAAGTTGATGTCCTTGTAAGCAGTGCAGCCCTAAATTTTGGGGTGGCTCTGACTTATTGATTTTCAGTTTTCCCAAGGTATATTCCCTAGACTGGAAGTGCCCTTGGCTCTGTAGCTCTGTTCTTTACTTGTTTTAGGGAACACAATGTACTCCTCCAGAGAGGCAGTTGGCAATTTATATGCCGCCCATCAGCACAACAAGGCTCCCTGTTCTCCAGGGCCTGTCTTGCCTTTCTGGTTTTTACACATTTTGTGGATATCCCTTTTGACCGGTGGGAAGTGATACTTCTTTGTAGTGCAGATTTGCATTGCCCGCTTGCTTGCTTGGCCAAAAAGGGCGTATGCGTTTTCTCCTGAATATATTAAGGAGAAAACGCATACGCCCTTTTTAGCCAAGTGCATCATTGTCGAAGTTGTGCCCCTCTTCCTGTGCTTTAAAGGCGAATCCAACGTACATGTTGAAATGTGTTTCCTGCTATTCTGCCTCGCTTTCCAGTCCGCCTCGTTGCCTTCCCTCAACAGATTTTTGGATGTTAGTTGTCCTTTATTAATCGGCCAGTTTGTGAATTGCTGTGCCCCTGAGCTCCATTTTTCAACTCGTTTTTGGTGAGCTGACCGCAAGTCCAAGATTTTGGTTCAGGACCTATACTGGTTCCCGGTGGGTGGCTGAGACTTTGGTTAATTCTTCTCCCTGCCTTGAAATTACAGTGATATGTGCCCGTCCAAATGCCTGACAGCTACTCTCTCATTGGTTCTCCCTCTTCCCTTTCATCCTCTGCCAAATTGGCAACCTGTGTGAACCAGGAGGTTAAAGGGGCTGTCTCTCCAATAGGGAGGTTGATAGTAAAGCAGATGGAAAGTCAAACAGGAGCACCAGGAGAGGGACTATTCGTTGAGTTTTAGAAACCTTTCGTATTCACAGTGTGTCTGTTCTCTAGGTTTCCCGTACATGTTATAGCTGTAGTAATATTCCCTTCAACCTGGAGAGTTGGGACCCATGGAATGGGTGCCATGCATTATTGCTTTAAAGGGTCTGCATTTGCTCTCCCAATCTCACCAATCGTCTCAGTCCCAAGTGTCCCTCCTTATGCCACATCCAGCTGTCGTTGTAGATAGGGTCATTCCAGGATTCATCAGAGACCCTGAAGGAATTGTAAAGAATTTCCCAGTTTTTTTGTTTTGTTTTTGAAATTCCTTTTTATAGTGGGTTTGAGCTGATTCTCGCTGCCATGTTTATGCCAGTCTAGACACACTTGATTCCCTTACGCAGACATATCAATACATAGGTTTTAAGATTTTTACTAGTCAGATATGTTCCTCTGCGGGAAATATGGGGTTTTGAGTCCCTTTCACTGAGGAAGGTGTAGGTCTTGTCTATTCCATAGTTGGTTTTTGGAACGGTACCTGTGCTTATATCAAACTCTGGTTTTATGCATCACCCCACCTCTCCTTCCCCCTTAAGCAGGCATAAGAGTGTTTTCTAAATGTGAGACACTGTTCTCTTTCCTAACTCAGTTCACGTGTAACCATGTTTACAGGATCTTCATAAGTGATATCTTATGATAAGTTTCTTTTTCTGTGTGACTTATTTCACTTAGAATCATCGTACCTCAATCCACCCATTTTGCTGCTACTGGTCTTAAGATATTGATTTCATGGCTGAGGGATATTCCATCGTACGTAAGTACCACAATTTTTTGAACCATTTTTATATTTCCTGGGATATTTAAGGTGTACCCAAGTTGAGGTCCTTGTAAGCAGTGCAGCCCTAAATTTTGGGGTGGCTCTGTCTTATTGATTTTCAGTTTTCCCAAGGTATATTCCCTAGACTGGAAGTGCCCTTGGCTCTGTAGCTCTGTTCTTTACTTGTTTTAGGGAACACAATGTACTCCTCCAGAGAGGCAGTTGGCAATTTACATCCCGCCCATCAGCATAACAAGGCTCCCTGTTCTCCAGGGCCTGTCTTGCCTTTCTGGTTTTTACACATTTTGTGGATGTCCCTTTTGACCGGTGGGAAGTGATACTTCTTTGTAGTGCAGATTTGCATTGCCCGCTTGCTTGCTTGGGCAAAAAGGGCGTATGCGTTTTCTCCTGAATATATTCAGGAGAAAACGCATACGCCCTTTTTGGCCAAGTGCATCATTGTCGAAGTTGTGCCCCTCTTCCTGTGCTTTAAAGGCGATTCCAACGTACCTCTTGAAATCTGTTTCCTGCTATTCTGCCTCGCTTTCAAGTGCGCCTCGTTGCCTTCCCTCAACAGATTTTTGGACGATAGTTGTCCTTTATTACTCGGCCAGTTTGTGAATTGCTGTGCCCCTGAGCTCCATTTTTCAACTCGTTTTTGGTGAGGTGACCGCAACTCCGAAATTTTGGTTCAGGACCTATACTGGTTCCCGGAGAGTTGCTGAGTCTTTGGTTAATTCTTCTTCCTTCCGGGAAATTACGGTGATATGTGCCCGTCCAAATGCCTAACAGCTACTCTCTCATTTGTTCACCCTCTTCCCTTTCATCCTCTGCAAAATTGGAAACCTGTGCGAACCAGGAGGTTAAAGGGGCTGTCTCTCCAAGTTGGGAAATTGATAGTAAAGCAGATGGAAAGTCAAACCGGAGCACCAGGAGAGGGACTATTCGTTGAGTTTTAGAAACCTTTCGTATTCACAGTGTGTCCGTTCTCTAGGTTTCCCGTACATGTTATAACTGTAGTAATATTCCCTTCAAACTGGAGAGTTGGGACCCATGCAATGGGTGCCATGCATTATTGCCTTTAAGGGTCTGCATTTGCTTACCAAATCTCACCAATCCTCTCAGTCCCAAGTGTCCAGCCTTATGCCACATCCAGCTGTCGTTGTAGATAGGGTCATTCCAGGTTTCATCAGAGACCCTGAAGGAATTGTAAAGAATTTCCCAGTTTTTTTGTTTTGTTTTTGAAACTCCTTTTTATAGTGGGTTTGAGCTGATTCTCGCTGCCATGTTTATGCCAGTCTAGACACACTTGATTCCCTTACGGAGACATATCAATACATAGGTTTTAAGATTCTTACTAGTCAGATATATTCCTCTGCGGGAAATATGGGGTTTTGAGTCCCTTTCACTGAGGAAGGTGTAGGTCTTGTCTATGCCATAGTTGGTTTTTGGAACGGTACGTGTGCTTATATCATACTCTGGTTTTATGCATCACCCCACCTCTCCTTTCCCTTAAGCAGGCATAAGAGTGTTTTCTAAATGTGAGACACTGTTCTCTTTCCTAACTCAGTTCAAGTGTAGCCATGTTTACAGGATCTTCATAAGTGATATCTTATGATAAGTTTCTTTTTCTGTGTGACTTATTTCATTTAGAATCATCGTACCTGAATCCACCCATTTTGCTGCTACTGGTCTTATGACATTGATTTCATGGCTGAGGGATATTCCATCGTACGTAAGTACCACAATTTTTTGAACCATTTTTATATTTCTTGGGATATTTAAGGTGTACCCAAGTTGATGTCCTTGTAAGCAGTGCAGCCCTAAATTTTGGGGTGGCTCTGACTTATTGATTTTCAGTTTTCCCAAGGTATATTCCCTAGACTGGAAGTGCCCTTGGCTCTGTAGCTCTGTTCTTTACTTGTTTTAGGGAACACAATGTACTCCTCCAGAGAGGCAGTTGGCAATTTATATGCCGCCCATCAGCACAACAAGGCTCCCTGTTCTCCAGGGCCTGTCTTGCCTTTCTGGTTTTTACACATTTTGTGGATATCCCTTTTGACCGGTGGGAAGTGATACTTCTTTGTAGTGCAGATTTGCATTGCCCGCTTGCTTGCTTGGCCAAAAAGGGCGTATGCGTTTTCTCCTGAATATATTAAGGAGAAAACGCATACGCCCTTTTTAGCCAAGTGCATCATTGTCGAAGTTGTGCCCCTCTTCCTGTGCTTTAAAGGCGAATCCAACGTACATGTTGAAATGTGTTTCCTGCTATTCTGCCTCGCTTTCCAGTCCGCCTCGTTGCCTTCCCTCAACAGATTTTTGGATGTTAGTTGTCCTTTATTAATCGGCCAGTTTGTGAATTGCTGTGCCCCTGAGCTCCATTTTTCAACTCGTTTTTGGTGAGCTGACCGCAAGTCCAAGATTTTGGTTCAGGACCTATACTGGTTCCCGGTGGGTGGCTGAGACTTTGGTTAATTCTTCTCCCTGCCTTGAAATTACAGTGATATGTGCCCGTCCAAATGCCTGACAGCTACTCTCTCATTGGTTCTCCCTCTTCCCTTTCATCCTCTGCCAAATTGGCAACCTGTGTGAACCAGGAGGTTAAAGGGGCTGTCTCTCCAATAGGGAGGTTGATAGTAAAGCAGATGGAAAGTCAAACAGGAGCACCAGGAGAGGGACTATTCGTTGAGTTTTAGAAACCTTTCGTATTCACAGTGTGTCTGTTCTCTAGGTTTCCCGTACATGTTATAGCTGTAGTAATATTCCCTTCAACCTGGAGAGTTGGGACCCATGGAATGGGTGCCATGCATTATTGCTTTAAAGGGTCTGCATTTGCTCTCCCAATCTCACCAATCGTCTCAGTCCCAAGTGTCCCTCCTTATGCCACATCCAGCTGTCGTTGTAGATAGGGTCATTCCAGGTTTCATCAGAGACCCTGAAGGAATTGTAAAGAATTTCCCAGTTTTTTTGTTTTGTTTTTGAAATTCCTTTTTATAGTGGGTTTGAGCTGATTCTCGCTGCCATGTTTATGCCAGTCTAGACACACTTGATTCCCTTACGCAGACATATCAATACATAGGTTTTAAGAATTTACTAGTCAGATATGTTCCTCTGCGGGAAATATGGGGTTTTGAGTCCCTTTCACTGAGGAAGGTGTAGGTCTTGTCTATTCCATAGTTGGTTTTTGGAACGGTACCTGTGCTTATATCAAACTCTGGTTTTATGCATCACCCCACCTCTCCTTCCCCCTTAAGCAGGCATAAGAGTGTTTTCTAAATGTGAGACACTGTTCTCTTTCCTAACTCAGTTCAAGTGTAACCATGTTTACAGGATCTTCATAAGTGATATCTTATGATAAGTTTCTTTTTCTGTGTGACTTATTTCACTTAGAATCATCGTACCTCAATCCACCCATTTTGCTGCTACTGGTCTTAAGATATTGATTTCATGGCTGAGGGATATTCCATCGTACGTAAGTACCACAATTTTTTGAACCATTTTTATATTTCCTAGGATATTTAAGGTGTACCCAAGTTGAGGTCCTTCTAAGCAGTGCAGCCCTAAATTTTGGGGTGGCTCTGTCTTATTGATTTTCAGTTTTCCCAAGGTATATTCCCTAGACTGGAAGTGCCCTTGGCTCTGTAGCTCTGTTCTTTACTTGTTTTAGGGAACACAATGTACTCCTCCAGAGAGGCAGTTGGCAATTTACATCCCGCCCATTAGCATAACAAGGCTCCCTGTTCTCCACGGCCTGTCTTGCCTTTCTGGTTTTTACACATTTTGTGGATGTCCCTTTTGACCGGTGGGAAGTGATACTTCTTTGTAGTGCAGATTTGCATTGCCCGCTTGCTTGCTTGGGCAAAAAGGGCGTATGCGTTTTCTCCTGAATATATTCAGGAGAAAACGCATACGCCCTTTTTGGCCAAGTGCATCATTGTCGAAGTTGTGCCCCTCTTCCTGTGCTTTAAAGGCGATTCCAACGTACCTCTTGAAATCTGTTTCCTGCTATTCTGCCTCGCTTTCAAGTGCGCCTCGTTGCCTTCCCTCAACAGATTTTTGGACGATAGTTGTCCTTTATTACTCAGCCAGTTTGTGAATTGCTGTGCCCCTGAGCTCCATTTTTCAACTCGTTTTTGGTGAGGTGACCGCAACTCCGAAATTTTGGTTCAGGACCTATACTGGTTCCCGGAGAGTTGCTGAGTCTTTGATTAATTCTTCTTCCTTCCGGGAAATTACGGTGATATGTGCCCGTCCAAATGCCTAACAGCTACTCTCTCATTTGTTCTCCCTCTTCCCTTTCATCCTCTGCAAAATTGGAAACCTGTGCGAACCAGGAGGTTAAAGGGGCTGTCTCTCCAAGTTGGGAAATTGATAGTAAAGCAGATGGAAAGTCAAACCGGAGCACCAGGAGAGGGACTATTCGTTGAGTTTTAGAAACCTTTCATATTCACAGTGTGTCCGTTCTCTAGGTTTCCCGTACATGTTATAACTGTAGTAATATTCCCTTCAACCTGGAGAGTTGGGACCCATGCAATGGGTGCCATGCATTATTGCTTTTAAGGGTCTGCATTTGCTTACCAAATCTCACCAATCCTCTCAGTCCCAAGTGTCCAGCCTTATGCCACATCCAGCTGTCGTTGTAGATAGGGTCATTCCAGGTTTCATCAGAGACCCTGAAGGAATTGTAAAGAATTTCCCAGTTTTTTTGTTTTGTTTTTGAAACTCCTTTTTATAGTGGGTTTGAGCTGATTCTCGCTGCCATGTTTATGCCAGTCTAGACACACTTGATTCCCTTACGGAGACATATCAATACATAGGTTTTAAGATTCTTACTAGTCAGATATATTCCTCTGCGGGAAATATGGGGTTTTGAGTCCCTTTCACTGAGGAAGGTGTAGGTCTTGTCTATGCCATAGTTGGTTTTTGGAACGGTACGTGTGCTTATATCAAACTCTGGTTTTATGCATCACCCCACCTCTCCTTTCCCTTAAGCAGGCATAAGAGTGTTTTCTAAATGTGAGACACTGTTCTATTTCCTAACTCAGTTCAAGTGTAGCCATGTTTACAGGATCTTCATAAGTAATATCTTATGATAAGTTTCTTTTTCTGTGTCTTATTTCATTTAGAATCATCGTACCTGAATCCACCCATTTTGCTGCTACTGGTCTTATGACATTGATTTCATGGCTGAGGGATATTCCATCGTACGTAAGTACCACAATTTTTTGAACCATTTTTATATTTCTTGGGATATTTAAGGTGTACCCAAGTTGATGTCCATGTAAGCAGTGCAGCCCTAAATTTTGGGGTGGCTCTGACTTATTGATTTTCAGTTTTCCCAAGGTATATTCCCTAGACTGGAAGTGCCCTTGGCTCTGTAGCTCTGTTCTTTACTTGTTTTAGGGAACACAATGTACTCCTCCAGAGAGGCAGTTGGCAATTTATATGCCGCCCATCAGCACAACAAGGCTCCCTGTTCTCCAGGGCCTGTCTTGCCTTTCTGGTTTTTACACATTTTGTGGATATCCCTTTTGACCGGTGGGAAGTGATACTTCTTTGTAGTGCAGATTTGCATTGCCCGCTTGCTTGCTTGGCCAAAAAGGGCGTATGCGTTTTCTCCTGAATATATTAAGGAGAAAACGCATACGCCCTTTTTAGCCAAGTGCATCATTGTCGAAGTTGTGCCCCTCTTCCTGTGCTTTAAAGGCGAATCCAACGTACATGTTGAAATGTGTTTCCTGCTATTCTGCCTCGCTTTCCAGTCCGCCTCGTTGCCTTCCCTCAACAGATTTTTGGATGTTAGTTGTCCTTTATTAATCGGCCAGTTTGTGAATTGCTGTGCCCCTGAGCTCCATTTTTCAACTCGTTTTTGGTGAGCTGACCGCAAGTCCAAGATTTTGGTTCAGGACCTATACTGGTTCCCGGTGGGTGGCTGAGACTTTGGTTAATTTTTCTCCCTGCCTTGAAATTACAGTGATATGTGCCCGTCCAAATGCCTGACAGCTACTCTCTCATTGGTTCTCCCTCTTCCCTTTCATCCTCTGCCAAATTGGCAACCTGTGTGAACCAGGAGGTTAAAGGGGCTGTCTCTCCAATAGGGAGGTTGATAGTAAAGCAGATGGAAAGTCAAACAGGAGCACCAGGAGAGGGACTATTCGTTGAGTTTTAGAAACCTTTCGTATTCACAGTGTGTCTGTTCTCTAGGTTTCCCGTACATGTTATAGCTGTAGTAACATTCCCTTCAACCTGGAGAGTTGGGACCCATGGAATGGGTGCCATGCATTATTGCTTTAAAGGGTCTGCATTTGCTCTCCCAATCTCACCAATCGTCTCAGTCCCAAGTGTCCCTCCTTATGCCACATCCAGCTGTCGTTGTAGATAGGGTCATTCCAGGTTTCATCAGAGACCCTGAAGGAATTGTAAAGAATTTCCCAGTTTTTTTGTTTTGTTTTTGAAATTCCTTTTTATAGTGGGTTTGAGCTGATTCTCGCTGCCATGTTTATGCCAGTCTAGACACACTTGATTCCCTTACGCAGACATATCAATACATAGGTTTTAAGATTTTTACTAGTCAGATATGTTCCTCTGCGGGAAATATGGGGTTTTGAGTCCCTTTCACTGAGGAAGGTGTAGGTCTTGTCTATTCCATAGTTGGTTTTTGGAACGGTACCTGTGCTTATATCAAACTCTGGTTTTATGCATCACCCCACCTCTCCTTCCCCCTTAAGCAGGCATAAGAGTGTTTTCTAAATGTGAGACACTGTTCTCTTTCCTAACTCAGTTCAAGTGTAACCATGTTTACAGGATCTTCATAAGTGATATCTTATGATAAGTTTCTTTTTCTGTGTGACTTATTTCACTTAGAATCATCGTACCTCAATCCACCCATTTTGCTGCTACTGGTCTTAAGATATTGATTTCATGGCTGAGGGATATTCCATCGTACGTAAGTACCACAATTTTTTGAACCATTTTTATATTTCCTGGGATATTTAAGGTGTACCCAAGTTGAGGTCCTTGTAAGCAGTGCAGCCCTAAATTTTGGGGTGGCTCTGTCTTATTGATTTTCAGTTTTCCCAAGGTATATTCCCTAGACTGGAAGTGCCCTTGGCTCTGTAGCTCTGTTCTTTACTTGTTTTAGGGAACACAATGTACTCCTCCAGAGAGGCAGTTGGCAATTTACATCCCGCCCATCAGCATAACAAGGCTCCCTGTTCTCCAGGGCCTGTCTTGCCTTTCTGGTTTTTACACATTTTGTGGATGTCCCTTTTGACCGGTGGGAAGTGATACTTCTTTGTAGTGCAGATTTGCATTGCCCGCTTGCTTGCTTGGGCAAAAAGGGCGTATGCGTTTTCTCCTGAATATATTCAGGAGAAAACGCATACGCCCTTTTTGGCCAAGTGCATCATTGTCGAAGTTGTGCCCCTCTTCCTGTGCTTTAAAGGCGATTCCAACGTACCTCTTGAAATCTGTTTCCTGCTATTCTGCCTCGCTTTCAAGTGCGCCTCGTTGCCTTCCCTCAACAGATTTTTGGACGATAGTTGTCCTTTATTACTCGGCCAGTTTGTGAATTGCTGTGCCCCTGAGCTCCATTTTTCAACTCGTTTTTGGTGAGGTGACCGCAACTCCGAAATTTTGGTTCAGGACCTATACTGGTTCCCGGAGAGTTGCTGAGTCTTTGGTTAATTCTTCTTCCTTCCGGGAAATTACGGTGATATGTGCCCGTCCAAATGCCTAACAGCTACTCTCTCATTTGTTCTCCCTCTTCCCTTTCATCCTCTGCAAAATTGGAAACCTGTGCGAACCAGGAGGTTAAAGGGGCTGTCTCTCCAAGTTGGGAAATTGATAGTAAAGCAGATGGAAAGTCAAACCGGAGCACCAGGAGAGAGACTATTCGTTGAGTTTTAGAAACCTTTCGTATTCACAGTGTGTCCGTTCTCTAGGTTTCCCGTACATGTTATAACTGTAGTAATATTCCCTTCAACCTGGAGAGTTGGGACCCATGCAATGGGTGCCATGCATTATTGCTTTTAAGGGTCTGCATTTGCTTACCAAATCTCACCAATCCTCTCAGTCCCAAGTGTCCAGCATTATGCCACATCCAGCTGTCGTTGTAGATAGGGTCATTCCAGGTTTCATCAGAGACCCTGAAGGAATTGTAAAGAATTTCCCAGTTTTTTTGTTTTGTTTTTGAAACTCCTTTTTATAGTGGGTTTGAGCTGATTCTCGCTGCCATGTTTATGCCAGTCTAGACACACTTGATTCCCTTACGGAGACATATCAGTACATAGGTTTTAAGATTCTTACTAGTCAGATATATTCCTCTGCGGGAAATATGGGGTTTTGAGTCCCTTTCACTGAGGAAGGTGTAGGTCTTGTCTATGCCATAGTTGGTTTTTGGAACGGTACGTGTGCTTATATCAAACTCTGGTTTTATGCATCACCCCACCTCTCCTTTCCCTTAAGCAGGCATAAGAGTGTTTTCTAAATGTGAGACACTGTTCTCTTTCCTAACTCAGTTCAAGTGTAGCCATGTTTACAGGATCTTCATAAGTGATATCTTATGATAAGTTTCTTTTTCTGTGTGACTTATTTCATTTAGAATCATCGTACCTGAATCCACCCATTTTGCTGCTACTGGTCTTATGACATTGATTTCATGGCTGAGGGATATTCCATCGTACGTAAGTACCACAATTTTTTGAACCATTTTTATATATCCTGGGATATTTAAGGTGTACCCAAGTTGATGTCCTTGTAAGCAGTGCAGCCCTAAATTTTGGGGTGGCTCTGTCTTATTGATTTTCAGTTTTCCCAAGGTATATTCCCTAGACTGGAAGTGCCCTTGGCTCTGTAGCTCTGTTCTTTACTTGTTTTAGGGAACACAATGTACTCCTCCAGAGAGGCAGTTGGCAATTTACATCCCGCCCATATGCATAACAAGGCTCCCTGTTCTCCAGGGCCTGTCTTGCCTTTCTGGTTTTTACACATTTTGTGGATATCCCTTTTGACCGGTGGGAAGTGATACTTCTTTGTAGTGCAGATTTGCATTGCCCGCTTGCTTGCTTGGCCAAAAAGGGCGTATGCGTTTTCTCCTGAATATATTAAGGAGAAAATGCATACGCCCTTTTTAGCCAAGTGCATCATTGTCGAAGTTGTGCCCCTCTTCCTGTGCTTTAAAGGCGATTCCAACGTACCTCTTGAAATCTGTTTCCTGCTATTCTGCCTCGCTTTCAAGTCCGCCTCGTTGCCTTCCCTCAAAAGATTTTTGGACGATAGTTGTCCTTTATTACTCGGCCAGTTTGTGAATTGCTGTACCCCTGAGCTCCATTTTTCAACTCGTTTTTTTGTGAGCTGACTGCAAGTCCAACATTTTGGTTCAGGACCTATGCTCGTTCCCAGTGGGGGGCTGAGACTTTGGTTAATTCTTCTTCCTGCCGGGAAGTTAGAGTGATATGTGCCCGTCCAAATACCTAACAGCTACTCTCTCATTGGTTCTCCCTCTTCCCTTTCATCCTCTGCCAAATTGGCAACCTGTACGAACCAGGAGGTTAAAGGGGCAGTCTCTCCAATTTGGGAAGTTGATAGTAAAGCAGTTGGAAAGTCAAATCGGAGCACCAGGAGAGGGACTATTCGTTGAGCTTTAGAAACCTTTCGTATTCACAGTGTGTCCGTTCTCTAAGTTTTCTGAACATGTTATAGCTGTAGTAATATTCCCTTCAACCTGGAGAGTTGGGACCCATGGAATGGGTGTCAGGCCTTTGTGCTTTAAATGGTCTGCATTTGCTCACCCAATTTCACCAATCCTCTCAGTCCCAAGTTTCCAGCCTTATGCCACATCCAGCTGTCGTTGTAGATAGGGTCATTCCAGGTTTCATCAGAGACCCTGAAGGAATTGTAAAGCATTTCCCTGTTTTTTTGTTTTGTTTTTGAAATTCCTTTTTATACTGGGTTTGAGCTGATTCTCGCTGCCATGTTTATGCCAGTCTAGACACACATGATTCCCTTACGGAGACATATCAATACATAGGTTTTAAGATTCTTACTATTCAGATATATTCCTCTGCGGGAAATATGGGGTTTTGAGTCCCTTTCACTGAGGAAGGTGTAGGTCTTGTCTATTCCATAGTTGGTTTTTGGAACGGTACCTGTGCTTATATCAAACTCTGGTTTTATGCATCACCCCACCTCTCCTTCCCCCTTAAGCAGGCATAAGAGTGTTTTCTAAATGTGAGACACTGTTCTCTTTCCTAACTCACTTCAAGTGTAGCCATGTTTACAGGATCTTCATAAGTGATATCTTATGATAAGTTTCTTTTTCTGTGTGACTTATTTCACTTAGAATCATCGTACCTGAATCCACCCATTTTGCTGCTACTTGTCTTATGACATTGATTTCATGGCTGAGGGATATTCCATCGTACGTAAGTACCACAATTTTTTGAACCATTTTTATATTTCTTGGGATATTTAAGGTGTACCCAAGTTGATGTCCTTGTAAGCAGTGCAGCCCTAAATTTTGGGGTGGCTCTGTCTTATTGATTTTCAGTTTTCCCAATGTATATTCCCTAGACTGGAAGTGCCCTTGGCTCTGTAGCTCTCTTGTTTACTTGTTTTAGGGAACACAATGCACTCCTCCAGAGAGGCAGTTGGCAATTTACATCCCGCCCATCAGCATAACAAGGCTCCCTGTTCTCCAGGGCCTGTCTTGCCTTTCTGGTTTTTACACATTTTGTGGATGTCCCTTTTGACCGGTGGGAAGTGATACTTCTTTGTAGTGCAGATTTGCATTGCCCGCTTGCTTGCTTGGGCAAAAAGGGCGTATGCGTTTTTTCCTGAATATATTCAGGAGAAAACGCATACGCCCTTTTTGGCCAAGTGCATCATTGTCGAAGTTGTGCCCCTCTTCCTGTGCTTTAAAGGCGATTCCAACGTACCTCTTGAAATCTGTTTCCTGCTATTCTGCCTCGCTTTCAAGTGCGCCTCGTTGCCTTCCCTCAGCAGATTTTTGGACAATAGTTGTCCTTTATTACTCGGCCAGTTTGTGAATTGCTGTGCCCCTGAGCTCCATTTTTCAACTCGTTTTTGGTGAGGTGACCGCAACTCCGAAATTTTGGTTCAGGACCTATACTGGTTCCCGGAGAGTTGCTGAGTCTTTGGTTAATTCTTCTTCCTTCCGGGAAATTACGGTGATATGTGCCCGTCCAAATGCCTAACAGCTACTCTCTCATTTGTTCTCCCTCTTCCCTTTCATCCTCTGCAAAATTGGAAACCTGTGCGAACCAGGAGGTTAAAGGGGCTGTCTCTCCAAGTTGGGAAATTGATAGTAAAGCAGATGGAAAGTCAAACCGGAGCACCAGGAGAGGGACTATTCGTTGAGTTTTAGAAACCTTTCGTATTCACAGTGTGTCCATTCTCTAGGTTTCCCGTACATGTTATAACTGTAGTAATATTCCCTTCAACCTGGAGAGTTGGGACCCATGCAATGGGTGCCATGCATTATTGCTTTTAAGGGTCTGCATTTGCTTACCAAATCTCACCAATCCTCTCAGTCCCAAGTGTCCAGCCTTATGCCACATCCAGCTGTCGTTGTAGATAGGGTCATTCCAGGTTTCATCAGAGACCCTGAAGGAATTGTAAAGAATTTCCCAGTTTTTTTGTTTTGTTTTTGAAACTCCTTTTTATAGTGGGTTTGAGCTGATTCTCGCTGCCATGTTTATGCCAGTCTAGACACACTTGATTCCCTTACGGAGACATATCAATACATAGGTTTTAAGATTCTTACTAGTCAGATATATTCCTCTGCGGGAAATATGGGGTTTTGAGTCCCTTTCACTGAGGAAGGTGTAGGTCTTGTCTATGCCATAGTTGGTTTTTGGAACGGTACGTGTGCTTATATCAAACTCTGGTTTTATGCATCACCCCACCTCTCCTTTCCCTTAAGCAGGCATAAGAGTGTTTTCTAAATGTGAGACACTGTTCTATTTCCTAACTCAGTTCAAGTGTAGCCATGTTTACAGGATCTTCATAAGTGATATCTTATGATAAGTTTCTTTTTCTGTGTGACTTATTTCATTTAGAATCATCGTACCTGAATCCACCCATTTTGCTGCTACTGGTCTTATGACATTGATTTCATGGCTGAGGGATATTCCATCGTACGTAAGTACCACAATTTTTTGAACCATTTTTATATTTCTTGGGATATTTAAGGTGTACCCAAGTTGATGTCCATGTAAGCAGTGCAGCCCTAAATTTTGGGGTGGCTCTGACTTATTGATTTTCAGTTTTCCCAAGGTATATTCCCTAGACTGGAAGTGCCCTTGGCTCTGTAGCTCTGTTCTTTACTTGTTTTAGGGAACACAATGTACTCCTCCAGAGAGGCAGTTGGCAATTTATATGCCGCCCATCAGCACAACAAGGCTCCCTGTTCTCCAGGGCCTGTCTTGCCTTTCTGGTTTTTACACATTTTGTGGATATCCCTTTTGACCGGTGGGAAGTGATACTTCTTTGTAGTGCAGATTTGCATTGCCCGCTTGCTTGCTTGGCCAAAAAGGGCGTATGCGTTTTCTCCTGAATATATTAAGGAGAAAACGCATACGCCCTTTTTAGCCAAGTGCATCATTGTCGAAGTTGTGCCCCTCTTCCTGTGCTTTAAAGGTGAATCCAACGTACATGTTGAAATGTGTTTCCTGCTATTCTGCCTCGCTTTCCAGTCCGCCTCGTTGCCTTCCCTCAACAGATTTTTGGATGTTAGTTGTCCTTTATTAATCGGCCAGTTTGTGAATTGCTGTGCCCCTGAGCTCCATTTTTCAACTCGTTTTTGGTGAGCTGACCGCAAGTCCAAGATTTTGGTTCAGGACCTATACTGGTTCCCGGTGGGTGGCTGAGACTTTGGTTAATTCTT
The DNA here is from genome assembly GCF_949752795.1 of Hyperoodon ampullatus. NCBI lineage: Eukaryota > Metazoa > Chordata > Mammalia > Artiodactyla > Ziphiidae > Hyperoodon > Hyperoodon ampullatus. The sequence continues at coordinate 117,484 of NW_027640551.1, forward strand.
CTCCCTGCCTTGAAATTACAGTGATATGTGCCCGTCCAAATGCCTGACAGCTACTCTCTCATTGGTTCTCCCTCTTCCCTTTCATCCTCTGCCAAATTGGCAACCTGTGTGAACCAGGAGGTTAAAGGGGCTGTCTCTCCAATAGGGAGGTTGATAGTAAAGCAGATGGAAAGTCAAACAGGAGCACCAGGAGAGGGACTATTCGTTGAGTTTTAGAAACCTTTCGTATTCACAGTGTGTCTGTTCTCTAGGTTTCCCGTACATGTTATCGCTGTAGTAATATTCCCTTCAACCTGGAGAGTTGGGACCCATGGAATGGGTGCCATGCATTATTGCTTTAAAGGGTCTGCATTTGCTCTCCCAATCTCACCAATCGTCTCAGTCCCAAGTGTCCCTCCTTATGCCACATCCAGCTGTCGTTGTAGATAGGGTCATTCCAGGTTTCATCAGAGACCCTGAAGGAATTGTAAAGAATTTCCCAGTTTTTTTGTTTTGTTTTTGAAATTCCTTTTTATAGTGGGTTTGAGCTGATTCTCGCTGCCATGTTTATGCCAGTCTAGACACACTTGATTCCCTTACGCAGACATATCAATACATAGGTTTTAAGATTTTTACTAGTCAGATATGTTCCTCTGCGGGAAATATGGGGTTTTGAGTCCCTTTCACTGAGGAAGGTGTAGGTCTTGTCTATTCCATAGTTGGTTTTTGGAACGGTACCTGTGCTTATATCAAACTCTGGTTTTATGCATCACCCCACCTCTCCTTCCCCCTTAAGCAGGCATAAGAGTGTTTTCTAAATGTGAGACACTGTTCTCTTTCCTAACTCAGTTCAAGTGTAACCATGTTTACAGGATCTTCATAAGTGATATCTTATGATAAGTTTCTTTTTCTGTGTGACTTATTTCACTTAGAATCATCGTACCTCAATCCACCCATTTTGCTGCTACTGGTCTTATGATATTGATTTCATGGCTGAGGGATATTCCATCGTACGTAATTACCACAATTTTTTGAACCATTTTTATATTTCCTGGGATATTTAAGGTGTACCCAAGTTGAGGTCCTTGTAAGCAGTGCAGCCCTAAATTTTGGGGTGGCTCTGTCTTATTGATTTTCAGTTTTCCCAAGGTATATTCCCTAGACTGGAAGTGCCCTTGGCTCTGTAGCTCTGTTCTTTACTTGTTTTAGGGAACACAATGTACTCCTCCAGAGAGGCAGTTGGCAATTTACATCCCGCCCATCAGCATAACAAGGCTCCCTGTTCTCCAGGGCCTGTCTTGCCTTTCTGGTTTTTACACATTTTGTGGATGTCCCTTTTGACCGGTGGGAAGTGATACTTCTTTGTAGTGCAGATTTGCATTGCCCGCTTGCTTGCTTGGGCAAAAAGGGCGTATGCGTTTTCTCCTGAATATATTCAGGAGAAAACGCATACGCCCTTTTTGGCCAAGTGCATCATTGTCGAAGTTGTGCCCCTCTTCCTGTGCTTTAAAGGCGATTCCAACGTACCTCTTGAAATCTGTTTCCTGCTATTCTGCCTCGCTTTCAAGTGCGCCTCGTTGCCTTCTCTCAACAGATTTTTGGACGATAGTTGTCCTTTATTACTCAGCCAGTTTGTGAATTGCTGTGCCCCTGAGCTCCATTTTTCAACTCGTTTTTGGTGAGGTGACCGCAACTCCAAAATTTTGGTTCAGGACCTATACTGGTTCCCGGAGAGTTGCTGAGTCTTTGATTAATTCTTCTTCCTTCCGGGAAATTACGGTGATATGTGCCCGTCCAAATGCCTAACAGCTACTCTCTCATTTGTTCTCCCTCTTCCCTTTCATCCTCTGCAAAATTGGAAACCTGTGCGAACCAGGAGGTTAAAGGGGCTGTCTCTCCAAGTTGGGAAATTGATAGTAAAGCAGATGGAAAGTCAAACCGGAGCACCAGGAGAGGGACTATTCTTTGAGTTTTAGAAACCTTTCATATTCACAGTGTGTCCGTTCTCTAGGTTTCCCGTACATGTTATAACTGTAGTAATATTCCCTTCAACCTGGAGAGTTGGGACCCATGCAATGGGTGCCATGCATTATTGCTTTTAAGGGTCTGCATTTGCTTACCAAATCTCACCAATCCTCTCAGTCCCAAGTGTCCAGCCTTATGCCACATCCAGCTGTCGTTGTAGATAGGGTCATTCCAGGTTTCATCAGAGACCCTGCAGGAATTGTAAAGAATTTCCCAGTTTTTTTGTTTTGTTTTTGAAACTCCTTTTTATAGTGGGTTTGAGCTGATTCTCGCTGCCATGTTTATGCCAGTCTAGACACACTTGATTCCCTTACGGAGACATATCAATACATAGGTTTTAAGATTCTTACTAGTCAGATATATTCCTCTGCGGGAAATATGGGGTTTTGAGTCCCTTTCACTGAGGAAGGTGTAGGTCTTGTCTATGCCATAGTTGGTTTTTGGAACGGTACGTGTGCTTATATCAAACTCTGGTTTTATGCATCACCCCACCTCTCCTTTCCCTTAAGCAGGCATAAGAGTGTTTTCTAAATGTGAGACACTGTTCTCTTTCCTAACTCAGTTCAAGTGTAGCCATGTTTACAGGATCTTCATAAGTGATATCTTATGATAAGTTTCTTTTTCTGTGTGACTTATTTCATTTAGAATCATCGTACCTGAATCCACCCATTTTGCTGCTACTGGTCTTATGACATTGATTTCATGGCTGAGGGATATTCCATCGTACGTAAGTACCACAATTTTTTGAACCATTTTTATATATCCTGGGATATTTAAGGTGTACCCAAGTTGATGTCCTTGTAAGCAGTGCAGCCCTAAATTTTGGGGTGGCTCTGTCTTATTGATTTTCAGTTTTCCCAAGGTATATTCCCTAGACTGGAAGTGCCCTTGGCTCTGTAGCTCTGTTCTTTACTTGTTTTAGGGAACACAATGTACTCCTCCAGAGAGGCAGTTGGCAATTTACATCCCGCCCATATGCATAACAAGGCTCCCTGTTCTCCAGGGCCTGTCTTGCCTTTCTGGTTTTTACACATTTTGTGGATATCCCTTTTGACCGGTGGGAAGTGATACTTCTTTGTAGTGCAGATTTGCATTGCCCGCTTGCTTGCTTGGCCAAAAAGGGCGTATGCGTTTTCTCCTGAATATATTCAGGAGAAAATGCATACGCCCTTTTTAGCCAAGTGCATCATTGTCGAAGTTGTGCCCCTCTTCCTGTGCTTTAAAGGCGATTCCAACGTACCTCTTGAAATCTGTTTCCTGCTATTCTGCCTCGCTTTCAAGTCCGCCTCGTTGCCTTCCCTGAAAAGATTTTTGGACGATAGTTGTCCTTTATTACTCGGCCAGTTTGTGAATTGCTGTACCCCTGAGCTCAATTTTTCAACTCGTTTTTTTGTGAGCTGACTGCAAGTCCAACATTTTGGTTCAGGACCTATGCTCGTTCCCAGTGGGGGGCTGAGACTTTGGTTAATTCTTCTTCCTGCCGGGAAGTTAGAGTGATATGTGCCCGTCCAAATACCTAACAGCTACTCTCTCCTTGGTTCTCCCTCTTCCCTTTCATCCTCTGCCAAATTGGCAACCTGTACGAACCAGGAGGTTAAAGGGGCAGTCTCTCCAATTTGGGAAGTTGATAGTAAAGCAGTTGGAAAGTCAAATCGGAGCACCAGGAGAGGGACTATTCGTTGAGCTTTAGAAACCTTTCGTATTCACAGTGTGTCCGTTCTCTAAGTTTTCTGAACATGTTATAGCTGTAGTAATATTCCCTTCAACCTGGAGAGTTGGGACCCATGGAATGGGTGTCAGGCCTTTGTGCTTTAAATGGTCTGCATTTGCTCACCCAATTTCACCAATCCTCTCAGTCCCAAGTTTCCAGCCTTATGCCACATCCAGCTGTCGTTGTAGATAGGGTCATTCCAGGTTTCATCAGAGACCCTGAAGGAATTGTAAAGCATTTCCCTGTTTTTTTGTTTTGTTTTTGAAATTCCTTTTTATACTGGGTTTGAGCTGATTCTCGCTGCCATGTTTATGCCAGTCTAGACACACATGATTCCCTTACGGAGACATATCAATACATAGGTTTTAAGATTCTTACTATTCAGATATATTCCTCTGCGGGAAATATGGGGTTTTGAGTCCCTTTCACTGAGGAAGGTGTAGGTCTTGTCTATTCCATAGTTGGTTTTTGGAACGGTACCTGTGCTTATATCAAACTCTGGTTTTATGCATCACCCCACCTCTCCTTCCCCCTTAAGCAGGCATAAGAGTGTTTTCTAAATGTGAGACACTGTTCTCTTTCCTAACTCAGTTCAAGTGTAGCCATGTTTACAGGATCTTCATAAGTGATATCTTATGATAAGTTTCTTTTTCTGTGTGACTTATTTCACTTAGAATCATCGTACCTGAATCCACCCATTTTGCTGCTACTTGTCTTATGACATTGATTTCATGGCTGAGGGATATTCCATCGTACGTAAGTACCACAATTTTTTGAACCATTTTTATATTTCTTGGGATATTTAAGGTGTACCCAAGTTGATGTCCTTGTAAGCAGTGCAGCCCTAAATTTTGGGGTGGCTCTGTCTTATTGATTTTCAGTTTTCCCAATGTATATTCCCTAGACTGGAAGTGCCCTTGGCTCTGTAGCTCTCTTGTTTACTTGTTTTAGGGAACACAATGCCCTCCTCCGGAGAGGCAGTTGGCAATTTACATCCCGCCCATCAGCATAACAAGGCTCCCTGTTCTCCAGGGCCTGTCTTGCCTTTCTGGTTTTTACACATTTTGTGGATGTCCCTTTTGACCGGTGGGAAGTGATACTTCTTTGTAGTGCAGATTTGCATTGCCCGCTTGCTTGCTTGGGCAAAAAGGGCGTATGCGTTTTTTCCTGAATATATTCAGGAGAAAACGCATACGCCCTTTTTGGCCAAGTGCATCATTGTCGAAGTTGTGCCCCTCTTCCTGTGCTTTAAAGGCGATTCCAACGTACCTCTTGAAATCTGTTTCCTGCTATTCTGCCTCGCTTTCAAGTGCGCCTCGTTGCCTTCCCTCAGCAGATTTTTGGACAATAGTTGTCCTTTATTACTCGGCCAGTTTGTGAATTGCTGTGCCCCTGAGCTCCATTTTTCAACTCGTTTTTGGTGAGGTGACCGCAACTCCGAAATTTTGGTTCAGGACCTATACTGGTTCCTGGAGAGTTGCTGAGTCTTTGGTTAATTCTTCTTCCTTCCGGGAAATTACGGTGATATGTGCCCGTCCAAATGCCTAACAGCTACTCTCTCATTTGTTCTCCCTCTTCCCTTTCATCCTCTGCAAAATTGGAAACCTGTGCGAACCAGGAGGTTAAAGGGGCTGTCTCTCCAAGTTGGGAAATTGATAGTAAAGCAGATGGAAAGTCAAACCGGAGCACCAGGAGAGGGACTATTCGTTGAGTTTTAGAAACCTTTCGTATTCACAGTGTGTCCGTTCTCTAGGTTTCCCGTACATGTTATAACTGTAGTAATATTCCCTTCAACCTGGAGAGTTGGGACCCATGCAATGGGTGCCATGCATTATTGCTTTTAAGGGTCTGCATTTGCTTACCAAATCTCACCAATCCTCTCAGTCCCAAGTGTCCAGCATTATGCCACATCCAGCTGTCGTTGTAGATAGGGTCATTCCAGGTTTCATCAGAGACCCTGAAGGAATTGTAAAGAATTTCCCAGTTTTTTTGTTTTGTTTTTGAAACTCCTTTTTATAGTGGGTTTGAGCTGATTCTCGCTGCCATGTTTATGCCAGTCTAGACACACTTGATTCCCTTACGGAGACATATCAGTACATAGGTTTTAAGATTCTTACTAGTCAGATATATTCCTCTGCGGGAAATATGGGGTTTTGAGTCCCTTTCACTGAGGAAGGTGTAGGTCTTGTCTATGCCATAGTTGGTTTTTGGAACGGTACGTGTGCTTATATCAAACTCTGGTTTTATGCATCACCCCACCTCTCCTTTCCCTTAAGCAGGCATAAGAGTGTTTTCTAAATGTGAGACACTGTTCTCTTTCCTAACTCAGTTCAAGTGTAGCCATGTTTACAGGATCTTCATAAGTGATATCTTATGATAAGTTTCTTTTTCTGTGTGACTTATTTCATTTAGAATCATCGTACCTGAATCCACCCATTTTGCTGCTACTGGTCTTATGACATTGATTTCATGGCTGAGGGATATTCCATCGTACGTAAGTACCACAATTTTTTGAACCATTTTTATATTTCTTGGGATATTTAAGTTGTACCCAAGTTGATGTCCTTGTAAGCAGTGCAGCCCTAAATTTTGGGGTGGCTCTGACTTATTGATTTTCAGTTTTCCCAAGGTATATTCCCTAGACTGGAAGTGCCCTTGGCTCTGTAGCTCTGTTCTTTACTTGTTTTAGGGAACACAATGTACTCCTCCAGAGAGGCAGTTGGCAATTTATATGCCGCCCATCAGCACAACAAGGCTCCCTGTTCTCCAGGGCCTGTCTTGCCTTTCTGGTTTTTACACATTTTGTGGATATCCCTTTTGACCGGTGGGAAGTGATACTTCTTTGTAGTGCAGATTTGCATTGCCCGCTTGCTTGCTTGGCCAAAAAGGGCGTATGCGTTTTCTCCTGAATATATTAAGGAGAAAACGCATACGCCCTTTTTAGCCAAGTGCATCATTGTCGAAGTTGTGCCCCTCTTCCTGTGCTTTAAAGGCGAATCCAACGTACATGTTGAAATGTGTTTCCTGCTATTCTGCCTCGCTTTCCAGTCCGCCTCGTTGCCTTCCCTCAACAGATTTTTGGATGTTAGTTGTCCTTTATTAATCGGCCAGTTTGTGAATTGCTGTGCCCCTGAGCTCCATTTTTCAACTCGTTTTTGGTGAGCTGACCGCAAGTCCAAGATTTTGGTTCAGGACCTATACTGGTTCCCGGTGGGTGGCTGAGACTTTGGTTAATTTTTCTCCCTGCCTTGAAATTACAGTGATATGTGCCCGTCCAAATGCCTGACAGCTACTCTCTCATTGGTTCTCCCTCTTCCCTTTCATCCTCTGCCAAATTGGCAACCTGTGTGAACCTGGAGGTTAAAGGGGCTGTCTCTCCAATAGGGAGGTTGATAGTAAAGCAGATGGAAAGTCAAACAGGAGCACCAGGAGAGGGACTATTCGTTGAGTTTTAGAAACCTTTCGTATTCACAGTGTGTCTGTTCTCTAGGTTTCCCGTACATGTTATAGCTGTAGTAACATTCCCTTCAACCTGGAGAGTTGGGACCCATGGAATGGGTGCCATGCATTATTGCTTTAAAGGGTCTGCATTTGCTCACCCAATCTCACCAACCGTCTCAGTCCCAAGTGTCCCTCCTTATGCCACATCCAGCTGTCGTTGTAGATAGGGTCATTCCAGCTTTCATCAGAGACCCTGAAGGAATTGTAAAGAATTTCCCAGTTTTTTTGTTTTGTTTTTGAAATTCCTTTTTATAGTGGGTTTGAGCTGATTCTCGCTGCCATGTTTATGCCAGTCTAGACACAGTTGATTCCCTTACGGAGACATATCAATACATAGGTTTTAAGATTCTTACTAGTCAGATATTTTCCTCTGCGGGAAATATTGGGTTTTGAGTCCCTTTCGCTGAGGACGGTGTAGGTCTTGTCTATTCCATAGTTGGTTTTTGGAACGGTACCTGTGCTTATATCAAACTCTGGTTTTATGCATCACCCCACCTCTCCTTCCCCCTTAAGCAGGTATAAGAGTGTTTTCTAAATGTGAGACACTGTTCTCTTTCCTAACTCAGTTCAAGTGTAGCCATGTTTACAGGATCTTCATAAGTGATATCTTATGATAAGTTTCTTTTTCTGTGTGACTTATTTCACTTAGAATCATCGTACCTGAATCCACCCATTTTGCTGCTACTGGTCTTATGACATTGATTTCATGGCTGAGGGATATTCCATCGTACGTAAGTACCACAATTTTTTGAACCATGTTTATATTTTCTGGGATACTTAAGGTGTATCCAAGTTGAGGTCCTTGTATGCAGTGCAGCCCTAAATTTTGGGGTGGCTCTGTCTTATTGATTTTCAGTTTTCCCAAGGTATATTCCCTAGACTGGTAGTGCCCTTGGCTCTGTAGCTCTGTTCTTTACTTGTTTTAGGGAACAGAATGCACTCCTCCAGAGAGGCAGTTGGCAATTTACATCCCGCCCATCAGCATAACAAGGCTCCCTGTTCTCCAGGGCCTGTCTTGCCTTTCTTGTTCTTACACATTTTGTGGATGTCCCTTTTGACCGGTGGGAAGTGATACTTCTTTGTAGTGCAGATTTGCATTGCCCGCTTGCTTGCTTGGCCAAAAAGGGCGTATGCGTTTTCTCCTGAATATATTCAGGAGAAAACGCATACGCCCTTTTTGGCCAAGTGCATCATTGTCGAAGTTGTGCCCCTCTTCCTGTGCTTTAAAGGCGATTCCAACGTACCTCTTGAAATCTGTTTCCTGCTATTCTGCCTCGCTTTCAAGTCCGCCTCGTTGCCTTCCCTCAACAGATTTTTGGACGATAGTTGTCCTTTATTACTCGGCCAGTTTGTGAATTGCTGTGCCCCTGAGCTCCATTTTTCAACTCGCTTTTGGTGAGCTGACCGCAAGTCCAAAATTTTGGTTCAGGACCTATACTGGTTCCCGGTGGGTGGCTGAGAATTTGGTTAATTCTTCTTCCTGCCGGGAAATTACAGTGATATGTGCCCGTCCCAATGCCTAACAGCTACTCTCTCATTGGTTCTCCCTCGTCCCTTTCATCCTCTGCCAAATTGGCAACCTGTGCGAACCAAGATGTTAAAGGGGCTGTCTCTCCAAGTTGGGAGGTTGATAGTAAAGCAGACGGAAAGTCAAACCGGAGCACCAGGGGAGGGACTATGCGTTGAGTTTTAGAAACCTTTCGTATTCACAGTGTGTCCGTTCTCTAGGTTTCCCGCTCATGTTATAGCTGTAGTAATATTCCCTTCAACCTGGAAAGTTCGGACCCATGGAATGGGTGCCATGCATTATTGCTTTAAAGGGTCTGCATTTGCTCACCCAATCTCACCAATCGTCTCAGTCCCAAGTGTCCCTCCTTATGCCACATCCAGCTGTCGTTGTAGATAGGGTCATTCCAGCCTTCATCAGAGACCCTGAAGGAATTGTAAAGAATTTCCCAGTTTTTTTGTTTTGTTTTTGAAATTCCTTTTTATAGTGGGTTTGAGCTGATTCTCGCTGCCATGTTTATGCCAGTCTAGACACACTTGATTCCCTTACGGAGACATATCAATACATAGGTTTTAAGATTCTTACAAGTCAGATATTTTCCTCTGCGGGAAATATGGGGTTTTGAGTCCCTTTCGCTGAGGACAGTGTAGGTCTTGTCTATTCCATAGTTGGTTTTTGGAACGGTACCTGTGCTTATATCAAACTCTGGTTTTATGCATCACCCCACCTCTCCTTCCCCCTTAAGCAGGTATAAGAGTGTTTTCTAAATGTGAGACACTGTCCTCTTTCCTAACTCAGTTCAAGTGTAGCCATGTTTACAGGATCTTCATAAGTGATATCTTATGATAAGTTTCTTTTTCTGTGTGACTTATTTCACTTAGAATCATCGTACCTGAATCCACCCATTTTGCTGCTACTGGTCTTATGACATTGATTTCATGGCTGAGGGATATTCCATCGTACGTAAGTACCACAATTTTTTGATCCATGTTTATATTTTCTGGGATACTTAAGGTGTATCCAAGTTGAGGTCCTTGTATGCAGTGCAGCCCTAAATTTTGGGGTGGCTCTGTCTTATTGATTTTCAGTTTTCCCAAGGTATATTCCCTAGACTGGTAGTGCCCTTGGCTCTGTAGCTCTGTTCTTTACTTGTTTTAGGGAACAGAATGCACTCCTCCAGAGAGGCAGTTGGCAATTTACATCCCGCCCATCAGCATAACAAGGCTCCCTGTTCTCCAGGGCCTGTCTTGCCTTTCTTGTTCTTACACATTTTGTGGATGTCCCTTTTGACCGGTGGGAAGTGATACTTCTTTGTAGTGCAGATTTGCATTGCCCGCTTGCTTGCTTGGCCAAAAAGGGCGTATGCGTTTTCTCCTGAATATATTCAGGAGAAAACGCATACGCCCTTTTTGGCCAAGTGCATCATTGTCGAAGTTGTGCCCCTCTTCCTGTGCTTTAAAGGCGATTCCATCGTACCTCTTGAAATCTGTTTCCTGCTATTCTGCCTCGCTTTCAAGTCCGCCTCGTTGCCTTCCCTCAACAGATTTTTGGACGATAGTTTTCCTTTATTACTCGGCCAGTTTGTGAATTGCTGTGCCCCTGAGCTCCATTTTTCAACTCGTTTTTGGTGAGCTGACCGCAAGTCCAAAATTTTGGTTCAGGACCTATACTGGTTCCCGGTGGGTGGCTGAGAATTTGGTTAATTCTTCTTCCTGCCGGGAAATTACAGTGATATGTGCCCGTCCAAATGCCTAACAGCTACTCTCTCATTGGTTCTCCCTCTTCCCTTTCATCCACTGCCAAATTGGCAACCTGTGCGAACCAAGAGGTTAAAGGGGCTGTCTCTCCAAGTTGGGAGGTTGATAGTAAAGCAGACGGAAAGTCAAACCGGAGCACCAGGAGAGGGACTATTCGTTGAGTTTTAGAAACCTTTCGTATTCACAGTGTGTCCGTTCTCTAGGTTTCCCGCACTTGTTATAGCTGTAGTAATATTCCCTTCAACCTGGAGAGTTCGGACCCATGGAATGGGTGCCATGCATTATTGCTTTAAAGGGTCTGCATTTGCTCACCCAATCTCACCAATCGTCTCAGTCCCAAGTGTCCCTCCTTATGCCACATCCAGCTGTCGTTGTAGATAGGGTCATTCCAGCTTTCATCAGAGACCCTGAAGGAATTGTAAAGAATTTCCCAGTTTTTTTGTTTTGTTTTTGAAATTCCTTTTTATAGTGGGTTTGAGCTGATTCTCGCTGCCATGTTTATGCCAGTCTAGACACACTTGATTCCCTTACGGAGACATATCAATACATAGGTTTTAAGATTCTTACTAGTCAGATATTTTCCTCTGCGGGAAATATGGGGTTTTGTGTCCCTTTCGCTGAGGACGGTGTAGGTCTTGTCTATTCCATAGTTGGTTTTTGGAACGGTACCTGTGCTTATATCAAACTCTGGTTTTATGCATCACCCCACCTCTCCTTCCCCCTTAAGCAGGTATAAGAGTGTTTTCTAAATGTGAGACACTGTTCTCTTTCCTAACTCAGTTCAAGTGTAGCCATGTTTACAGGATCTTCATAAGTGATATCTTATGATAAGTTTCTTTTTCTGTGTGACTTATTTCACTTAGAATCATCGTACCTGAATCCACCCATTTTGCTGCTACTGGTCTTATGACATTGATTTCATGGCTGAGGGATATTCCATCGTATGTAAGTACCACAATTTTTTGAACCATGTTTATATTTTCTGGGATACTTAAGGTGTATCCAAGTTGAGGTCCTTGTATGCAGTGCAGCCCTAAATTTTGGGGTGGCTCTGTCTTATTGATTTTCAGTTTTCCCAAGGTATATTCCCTAGACTGGTAGTGCCCTTGGCTCTGTAGCTCTGTTCTTTACTTGTTTTAGGGAACAGAATGCACTCCTCCAGAGAGGCAGTTGGCAATTTACATCCCGCCCATCAGCATAACAAGGCTCCCTGTTCTCCAGGGCCTGTCTTGCCTTTCTTGTTCTTACACATTTTGTGGATGTCCCTTTTGACCGGTGGGAAGTGATACTTCTTTGTAGTGCAGATTTGCATTGCCCGCTTGCTTGCTTGGCCAAAAAGGGCGTATGCGTTTTCTCCTGAATATATTCAGGAGAAAACGCATACGCCCTTTTTGGCCAAGTGCATCATTGTCGAAGTTGTGCCCCTCTTCCTGTGCTTTAAAGGCGATTCCAACGTACCTCTTGAAATCTGTTTCCTGCTATTCTGCCTCGCTTTCAAGTCCGCCTCGTTGCCTTCCCTCAACAGATTTTTGGACGATAGTTGTCCTTTATTACTCGGCCAGTTTGTGAATTGCTGTGCCCCTGAGCTCCATTTTTCAACTCGCTTTTGGTGAGCTGACCGCAAGTCCAAAATTTTGGTTCAGGACCTATACTGGTTCCCGGTGGGTGGCTGAGAATTTGGTTAATTCTTCTTCCTGCCGGGAAATTACAGTGATATGTGCCCGTCCAAATGCCTAACAGCTACTCTCTCATTGGTTCTCCCTCTTCCCTTTCATCCTCTGCCAAATTGGCAACCTGTGCGAACCAAGAGGTTAAAGGGGGTGTCTCTCCAAGTTGGGAGGTTGATAGTAAAGCAGACGGAAAGTCAAACCGGAGCACCAGGGGAGGGACTATGCGTTGAGTTTTAGAAACCTTTCGTATTCACAGTGTGTCCGTTCTCTAGGTTTCCCGCTCATGTTATAGCTGTAGTAATATTCCCTTCAACCTGGAGAGTTCGGACCCATGGAATGGGTGCCATGCATTATTGCTTTAAAGGGTCTGCATTTGCTCACCCAATCTCACCAATCGTCTCAGTCCCAAGTGTCCCTCCTTATGCCACATCCAGCTGTCGTTGTAGATAGGGTCATTCCAGCCTTCATCAGAGACCCTGAAGGAATTGTAAAGAATTTCCCAGTTTTTTTGTTTTGTTTTTGAAATTCCTTTTTATAGTGGGTTTGAGCTGATTCTCGCTGCCATGTTTATGCCAGTCTAGACACACTTGATTCCCTTATGGAGACATATCAATACATAGGTTTTAAGATTCTTACTAGTCAGATATTTTCCTCTGCGGGAAATATGGGGTTTTGAGTCCCTTTCGCTGAGGACGGTGTAGGTCTTGTCTATTCCATAGTTGGTTTTTGGAACGGTACCTGTGCTTATATCAAACTCTGGTTTTATGCATCACCCCACCTCTCCTTCCCCCTTAAGCAGGTATAAGAGTGTTTTCTAAATGTGAGACACTGTCCTCTTTCCTAACTCAGTTCAAGTGTAGCCATGTTTACAGGATCTTCATAAGTGATATCTTATGATAAGTTTCTTTTTCTGTGTGACTTATTTCACTTAGAATCATCGTACCTGAATCCACCCATTTTGCTGCTACTGGTCTTATGACATTGATTTCATGGCTGAGGGATATTCCATCGTACGTAAGTACCACAATTTTTTGAACCATGTTTATATTTTCTGGGATACTTAAGGTGTATCCAAGTTGAGGTCCTTGTATGCAGTGCAGCCCTAAATTTTGGGGTGGCTCTGTCTTATTGATTTTCAGTTTTCCCAAGGTATATTCCCTAGACTGGTAGTGCCCTTGGCTCTGTAGCTCTGTTCTTTACTTGTTTTAGGGAACAGAATGCACTCCTCCAGAGAGGCAGTTGGCAATTTACATCCCGCCCATCAGCATAACAAGGCTCCCTGTTCTCCAGGGCCTGTCTTGCCTTTCTTGTTCTTACACATTTTGTGGATGTCCCTTTTGACCGGTGGGAAGTGATACTTCTTTGTAGTGCAGATTTGCATTGCCCGCTTGCTTGCTTGGCCAAAAAGGGCGTATGCGTTTTCTCCTGAATATATTCAGGAGAAAACGCATACGCCCTTTTTGGCCAAGTGCATCATTGTCGAAGTTGTGCCCCTCTTCCTGTGCTTTAAAGGCGATTCCAACGTACCTCTTGAAATCTGTTTCCTGCTATTCTGCCTCGCTTTCAAGTCCGCCTCGTTGCCTTCCCTCAACAGATTTTTGGACGATAGTTGTCCTTTATTACTCGGCCAGTTTGTGAATTGCTGTGCCCCTGAGCTCCATTTTTCAACTCGTTTTTGGTGAGCTGACCGCAAGTCCAAAATTTTGGTTCAGGACCTATACTGGTTCCCGGTGGGTGGCTGAGAATTTGGTTAATTCTTCTTCCTGCCGGGAAATTACAGTGATATGTGCCCGTCCAAATGCCTAACAGCTACTCTCTCATTGGTTCTCCCTCTTCCCTTTCATCCACTGCCAAATTGGCAACCTGTGCGAACCAAGAGGTTAAAGGGGCTGTCTCTCCAAGTTGGGAGGTTGATAGTAAAGCAGACGGAAAGTCAAACCGGAGCACCAGGAGAGGGACTATTCGTTGAGTTTTAGAAACCTTTCGTATTCACAGTGTGTCCGTTCTCTAGGTTTCCCGCACATGTTATAGCTGTAGTAATATTCCCTTCAACCTGGAGAGTTCGGACCCATGGAATGGGTGCCATGCATTATTGCTTTAAAGGGTCTGCATTTGCTCACCCAATCTCACCAATCGTCTCAGTCCCAAGTGTCCCTCCTTATGCCACATCCAGCTGTCGTTGTAGATAGGGTCATTCCAGCTTTCATCAGAGACCCTGAAGGAATTGTAAAGAATTTCCCAGTTTTTTTGTTTTGTTTTTGAAATTCCTTTTTATAGTGGGTTTGAGCTGATTCTCGCTGCCATGTTTATGCCAGTCTAGACACACTTGATTCCCTTACGGAGACATATCAATACATAGGTTTTAAGATTCTTACTAGTCAGATATTTTCCTCTGCGGGAAATATGGGGTTTTGAGTCCGTTTCGCTGAGGACGGTGTAGGTCTTGTCTATTCCATAGTTGGTTTTTGGAACGGTACCTGTGCTTATATCAAACTCTGGTTTTATGCATCACCCCACCTCTCCTTCCCCCTTAAGCAGGTATAAGAGTGTTTTCTAAATGTGAGACACTGTTCTCTTTCCTAACTCAGTTCAAGTGTAGCCATGTTTACAGGATCTTCATAAGTGATATCTTATGATAAGTTTCTTTTTCTGTGTGACTTATTTCACTTAGAATCATCGTACCTGAATCCACCCATTTTGCTGCTACTGGTCTTATGACATTGATTTCATGGCTGAGGGATATTCCATCGTACGTAAGTACCACAATTTTTTGAACCATGTTTATATTTTCTGGGATACTTAAGGTGTATCCAAGTTGAGGTCCTTGTATGCAGTGCAGCCCTAAATTTTGGGGTGGCTCTGTCTTATTGATTTTCAGTTTTCCCAAGGTATATTCCCTAGACTGGTAGTGCCCTTGGCTCTGTAGCTCTGTTCTTTACTTGTTTTAGGGAACAGAATGCACTCCTCCAGAGAGGCAGTTGGCAATTTACATCCCGCCCATCAGCATAACAAGGCTCCCTGTTCTCCAGGGCCTGTCTTGCCTTTCTTGTTCTTACACATTTTGTGGATGTCCCTTTTGACCGGTGGGAAGTGATACTTCTTTGTAGTGCAGATTTACATTGCCCGCTTGCTTGCTTGGCCAAAAAGGGCGTATGCGTTTTCTCCTGAATATATTCAGGAGAAAACGCATACGCCCTTTTTGGCCAAGTGCATCATTGTCGAAGTTGTGCCCCTCTTCCTGTGCTTTAAAGGCGATTCCAACATACCTCTTGAAATCTGTTTCCTGCTATTCTGCCTCGCTTTCAAGTCCGCCTCGTTGCCTTCCCTCAACAGATTTTTGGACGATAGTTGTCCTTTATTACTCGGCCAGTTTGTGAATTGCTGTGCCCCTGAGCTCCATTTTTCAACTCGCTTTTGGTGAGCTGACCGCAAGTCCAAAATTTTGGTTCAGGACCTATACTGGTTCCCGGTGGGTGGCTGAGAATTTGGTTAATTCTTCTTCCTGCCGGGAAATTACAGTGATATGTGCCCGTCCAAATGCCTAACAGCTACTCTCTCATTGGTTCTCCCTCTTCCCTTTCATCCTCTGCCAAATTGGCAACCTGTGCGAACCAAGAGGTTAAAGGGGCTGTCTCTCCAAGTTGGGAGGTTGATAGTAAAGCAGACGGAAAGTCAAACCGGAGCACCAGGAGAGGGACTATGCGTTGAGTTTTAGAAACCTTTCGTATTCACAGTGTGTCCGTTCTCTAGGTTTCCCGCACATGTTATAGCTGTAGTAATATTCCCTTCAACCTGGAGAGTTCGGACCCATGGAATGGGTGCCATGCATTATTGCTTTAAAGGGTCTGCATTTGCTCACCCAATCTCACCAATCGTCTCAGTCCCAAGTGTCCCTCCTTATGCCACATCCAGCTGTCGTTGTAGATAGGGTCATTCCAGCTTTCATCAGAGACCCTGAAGGAATTGTAAAGAATTTCCCAGTTTTTTTGTTTTGTTTTTGAAATTCCTTTTTATAGTGGGTTTGAGCTGATTCTCGCTGCCATGTTTATGCCAGTCTAGACACACTTGATTCCCTTACGGAGACATATCAATACATAGGTTTTAAGATTCTTACTAGTCAGATATTTTCCTCTGCGGGAAATATGGGGTTTTGAGTCCCTTTCGCTGAGGACGGTGTAGGTCTTGTCTATTCCATAGTTGGTTTTTGGAACGGTACCTGTGCTTATATCAAACTCTGGTTTTATGCATCACCCCACCTCTCCTTCCCCCTTAAGCAGGTATAAGAGTGTTTTCTAAATGTGAGACACTGTCCTCTTTCCTAACTCAGTTCAAGTGTAGCCATGTTTACAGGATCTTCATAAGTGATATCTTATGATAAGTTTCTTTTTCTGTGTGACTTATTTCACTTAGAATCATCGTACCTGAATCCACCCATTTTGCTGCTACTGGTCTTATGACATTGATTTCATGGCTGAGGGATATTCCATCGTACGTAAGTACCACAATTTTTTGAACCATGTTTATATTTTCTGGGATACTTAAGGTGTATCCAAGTTGAGGTCCTTGTATGCAGTGCAGCCCTAAATTTTGGGGTGGCTCTGTCTTATTGATTTTCAGTTTTCCCAAGGTATATTCCCTAGACTGGTAGTGCCCTTGGCTCTGTAGCTCTGTTCTTTACTTGTTTTAGGGAACAGAATGCACTCCTCCAGAGAGGCAGTTGGCAATTTACATCCCGCCCATCAGCATAACAAGGCTCCCTGTTCTCCAGGGCCTGTCTTGCCTTTCTTGTTCTTACACATTTTGTGGATGTCCCTTTTGACCGGTGGGAAGTGATACTTCTTTGTAGTGCAGATTTGCATTGCCCGCTTGCTTGCTTGGCCAAAAAGGGCGTATGCGTTTTCTCCTGAATATATTCAGGAGAAAACGCATACGCCCTTTTTGGCCAAGTGCATCATTGTCGAAGTTGTGCCCCTCTTCCTGTGCTTTAAAGGCGATTCCAACGTACCTCTTGAAATCTGTTTCCTGCTATTCTGCCTCGCTTTCAAGTCCGCCTCGTTGCCTTCCCTCAACAGATTTTTGGACGATAGTTGTCCTTTATTACTCGGCCAGTTTGTGAATTGCTGTGCCCCTGAGCTCCATTTTTCAACTCGTTTTTGGTGAGCTGACCGCAAGTCCAAAATTTTGGTTCAGGACCTATACTGGTTCCCGGTGGGTGGCTGAGAATTTGGTTAATTCTTCTTCCTGCCGGGAAATTACAGTGATATGTGCCCGTCCAAATGCCTAACAGCTACTCTCTCATTGGTTCTCCCTCTTTCCTTTCATCCACTGCCAAATTGGCAACCTGTGCGAACCAAGAGGTTAAAGGGGCTGTCTCTCCAAGTTGGGAGGTTGATAGTAAAGCAGACGGAAAGTCAAACCGGAGCACCAGGAGAGGGACTATTCGTTGAGTTTTAGAAACCTTTCGTATTCACAGTGTGTCCGTTCTCTAGGTTTCCCGCACATGTTATAGCTGTAGTAATATTCCCTTCAACCTGGAGAGTTCGGACCCATGGAATGGGTGCCATGCATTATTGCTTTAAAGGGTCTGCATTTGCTCACCCAATCTCACCAATCGTCTCAGTCCCAAGTGTCCCTCCTTATGCCACATCCAGCTGTCGTTGTAGATAGGGTCATTCCAGCTTTCATCAGAGACCCTGAAGGAATTGTAAAGAATTTCCCAGTTTTTTTGTTTTGTTTTTGAAATTCCTTTTTATAGTGGGTTTGAGCTGATTCTCGCTGCCATGTTTATGCCAGTCTAGACACACTTGATTCCCTTACGGAGACATATCAATACATAGGTTTTAAGATTCTTACTAGTCAGATATTTTCCTCTGCGGGAAATATGGGGTTTTGAGTCCCTTTCGCTGAGGACGGTGTAGGTCTTGTCTATTCCATAGTTGGTTTTTGGAACGGTACCTGTGCTTATATCAAACTCTGGTTTTATGCATCACCCCACCTCTCCTTCCCCCTTAAGCAGGTATAAGAGTGTTTTCTAAATGTGAGACACTGTTCTCTTTCCTAACTCAGTTCAAGTGTAGCCATGTTTACAGGATCTTCATAAGTGATATCTTATGATAAGTTTCTTTTTCTGTGTGACTTATTTCACTTAGAATCATCGTACCTGAATCCACCCATTTTGCTGCTACTGGTCTTATGACATTGATTTCATGGCTGAGGGATATTCCATCGTACGTAAGTACCACAATTTTTTGAACCATGTTTATATTTTCTGGGATACTTAAGGTGTATCCAAGTTGAGGTCCTTGTATGCAGTGCAGCCCTAAATTTTGGGGTGGCTCTGTCTTATTGATTTTCAGTTTTCCCAAGGTATATTCCCTAGACTGGTAGTGCCCTTGGCTCTGTAGCTCTGTTCTTTACTTGTTTTAGGGAACAGAATGCACTCCTCCAGAGAGGCAGTTGGCAATTTACATCCCGCCCATCAGCATAACAAGGCTCCCTGTTCTCCAGGGCCTGTCTTGCCTTTCTTGTTCTTACACATTTTGTGGATGTCCCTTTTGACCGGTGGGAAGTGATACTTCTTTGTAGTGCAGATTTACATTGCCCGCTTGCTTGCTTGGCCAAAAAGGGCGTATGCGTTTTCTCCTGAATATATTCAGGAGAAAACGCATACGCCCTTTTTGGCCAAGTGCATCATTGTCGAAGTTGTGCCCCTCTTCCTGTGCTTTAAAGGCGATTCCAACATACCTCTTGAAATCTGTTTCCTGTTATTCTGCCTCGCTTTCAAGTCCGCCTCGTTGCCTTCCCTCAACAGATTTTTGGACGATAGTTGTCCTTTATTACTCGGCCAGTTTGTGAATTGCTGTGCCCCTGAGCTCCATTTTTCAACTCGCTTTTGGTGAGCTGACCGCAAGTCCAAAATTTTGGTTCAGGACCTATACTGGTTCCCGGTGGGTGGCTGAGAATTTGGTTAATTCTTCTTCCTGCCGGGAAATTACAGTGATATGTGCCCGTCCAAATGCCTAACAGCTACTCTCTCATTGGTTCTCCCTCTTCCCTTTCATCCTCTGCCAAATTGGCAACCTGTGCGAACCAAGAGGTTAAAGGGGCTGTCTCTCCAAGTTGGGAGGTTGATAGTAAAGCAGACGGAAAGTCAAACCGGAGCACCAGGAGAGGGACTATGCGTTGAGTTTTAGAAACCTTTCGTATTCACAGTGTGTCCGTTCTCTAGGTTTCCCGCACATGTTATAGCTGTAGTAATATTCCCTTCAACCTGGAGAGTTCGGACCCATGGAATGGGTGCCATGCATTATTGCTTTAAAGGGTCTGCATTTGCTCACCCAATCTCACCAATCGTCTCAGTCCCAAGTGTCCCTCCTTATGCCACATCCAGCTGTCGTTGTAGATAGGGTCATTCCAGCTTTCATCAGAGACCCTGAAGGAATTGTAAAGAATTTCCCAGTTTTTTTGTTTTGTTTTTGAAATTCCTTTTTATAGTGGGTTTGAGCTGATTCTCGCTGCCATGTTTATGCCAGTCTAGACACACTTGATTCCCTTACGGAGACATATCAATACATAGGTTTTAAGATTCTTACTAGTCAGATATTTTCCTCTGCGGGAAATATGGGGTTTTGAGTCCCTTTCGCTGAGGACGGTGTAGGTCTTGTCTATTCCATAGTTGGTTTTTGGAACGGTACCTGTGCTTATATCAAACTCTGGTTTTATGCATCACCCCACCTCTCCTTCCCCCTTAAGCAGGTATAAGAGTGTTTTCTAAATGTGAGACACTGTCCTCTTTCCTAACTCAGTTCAAGTGTAGCCATGTTTACAGGATCTTCATAAGTGATATCTTATGATAAGTTTCTTTTTCTGTGTGACTTATTTCACTTAGAATCATCGTACCTGAATCCACCCATTTTGCTGCTACTGGTCTTATGACATTGATTTCATGGCTGAGGGATATTCCATCGTACGTAAGTACCACAATTTTTTGAACCATGTTTATATTTTCTGGGATACTTAAGGTGTATCCAAGTTGAGGTCCTTGTATGCAGTGCAGCCCTAAATTTTGGGGTGGCTCTGTCTTATTGATTTTCAGTTTTCCCAAGGTATATTCCCTAGACTGGTAGTGCCCTTGGCTCTGTAGCTCTGTTCTTTACTTGTTTTAGGGAACAGAATGCACTCCTCCAGAGAGGCAGTTGGCAATTTACATCCCGCCCATCAGCATAACAAGGCTCCCTGTTCTCCAGGGCCTGTCTTGCCTTTCTTGTTCTTACACATTTTGTGGATGTCCCTTTTGACCGGTGGGAAGTGATACTTCTTTGTAGTGCAGATTTGCATTGCCCGCTTGCTTGCTTGGCCAAAAAGGGCGTATGCGTTTTCTCCTGAATATATTCAGGAGAAAACGCATACGCCCTTTTTGGCCAAGTGCATCATTGTCGAAGTTGTGCCCCTCTTCCTGTGCTTTAAAGGCGATTCCAACGTACCTCTTGAAATCTGTTTCCTGCTATTCTGCCTCGCTTTCAAGTCCGCCTCGTTGCCTTCCCTCAACAGATTTTTGGACGATAGTTGTCCTTTATTACTCGGCCAGTTTGTGAATTGCTGTGCCCCTGAGCTCCATTTTTCAACTCGCTTTTGGTGAGCTGACCGCAAGTCCAAAATTTTGGTTCAGGACCTATACTGGTTCCCGGTGGGTGGCTGAGAATTTGGTTAATTCTTCTTCCTGCCGGGAAATTACAGTGATATGTGCCCGTCCAAATGCCTAACAGCTACTCTCTCATTGGTTCTCCCTCTTCCCTTTCATCCTCTGCCAAATTGGCAACCTGTGCGAACCAAGAGGTTAAAGGGGCTGTCTCTCCAAGTTGGGAGGTTGATAGTAAAGCTGACAGAAAGTCAAACCGGAGCACCAGGGGAGGGACTATGCGTTGAGTTTTAGAAACCTTTCGTATTCACAGTGTGTCCGTTCTCTAGGTTTCCCGCACATGTTATAGCTGTAGTAATATTCCCTTCAACCTGGAGAGTTCGGACCCATGGAATGGGTGCCATGCATTATTGCTTTAAAGGGTCTGCATTTGCTCACCCAATCACACCAATCGTCTCAGTCCCAAGTGTCCCTCCTTATGCCACATCCAGCTGTCGTTGTAGATAGGGTCATTCCAGCTTTCATCAGAGACCCTGAAGGAATTGTAAAGAATTTCCCAGTTTTTTTGTTTTGTTTTTGAAATTCCTTTTTATAGTGGGTTTGAGCTGATTCTCGCTGCCATGTTTATGCCAGTCTAGACACACTTGATTCCCTTACGGAGACATATCAATACATAGGTTTTAAGATTCTTACTAGTCAGATATTTTCCTCTGCGGGA
Source organism: Hyperoodon ampullatus (assembly GCF_949752795.1). Lineage (NCBI taxonomy): Eukaryota > Metazoa > Chordata > Mammalia > Artiodactyla > Ziphiidae > Hyperoodon > Hyperoodon ampullatus. The sequence continues at coordinate 138,990 of NW_027640551.1, forward strand.
AATATGGGGTTTTGAGTCCCTTTCGCTGAGGACGGTGTAGGTCTTGTCTATTCCATAGTTGGTTTTTGGAACGGTACCTGTGCTTATATCAAACTCTGGTTTTATGCATCACCCCACCTCTCCTTCCCCCTTAAGCAGGTATAAGAGTGTTTTCTAAATGTGAGACACTGTTCTCTTTCCTAACTCAGTTCAAGTGTAGCCATGTTTACAGGATCTTCATAAGTGATATCTTATGATAAGTTTCTTTTTCTGTGTGACTTATTTCACTTAGAATCATCGTACCTGAATCCACCCATTTTGCTGCTACTGGTCTTATGACATTGATTTCATGGCTGAGGGATATTCCATCGTACGTAAGTACCACAATTTTTTGAACCATGTTTATATTTTCTGGGATACTTAAGGTGTATCCAAGTTGAGGTCCTTGTATGCAGTGCAGCCCTAAATTTTGGGGTGGCTCTGTCTTATTGATTTTCAGTTTTCCCAAGGTATATTCCCTAGACTGGTAGTGCCCTTGGCTCTGTAGCTCTGTTCTTTACTTGTTTTAGGGAACAGAATGCACTCCTCCAGAGAGGCAGTTGGCAATTTACATCCCGCCCATCAGCATAACAAGGCTCCCTGTTCTCCAGGGCCTGTCTTGCCTTTCTTGTTCTTACACATTTTGTGGATGTCCCTTTTGACCGGTGGGAAGTGATACTTCTTTGTAGTGCAGATTTGCATTGCCCGCTTGCTTGCTTGGCCAAAAAGGGCGTATGCGTTTTCTCCTGAATATATTCAGGAGAAAACGCATACGCCCTTTTTGGCCAAGTGCATCATTGTCGAAGTTGTGCCCCTCTTCCTGTGCTTTAAAGGCGATTCCAACGTACCTCTTGAAATCTGTTTCCTGCTATTCTGCCTCGCTTTCAAGTCCGCCTCGTTGCCTTCCCTCAACAGATTTTTGGACGATAGTTGTCCTTTATTACTCGGCCAGTTTGTGAATTGCTGTGCCCCTGAGCTCCATTTTTCAACTCGCTTTTGGTGAGCTGACCGCAAGTCCAAAATTTTGGTTCAGGACCTATACTGGTTCCCGGTGGGTGGCTGAGAATTTGGTTAATTCTTCTTCCTGCCGGGAAATTACAGTGATATGTGCCCGTCCAAATGCCTAACAGCTACTCTCTCATTGGTTCTCCCTCTTCCCTTTCATCCTCTGCCAAATTGGCAACCTGTGCGAACCAAGAGGTTAAAGGGGCTGTCTCTCCAAGTTGGGAGGTTGATAGTAAAGCTGACAGAAAGTCAAACCGGAGCACCAGGGGAGGGACTATGCGTTGAGTTTTAGAAACCTTTCGTATTCACAGTGTGTCCGTTCTCTAGGTTTCCCGCACATGTTATAGCTGTAGTAATATTCCCTTCAACCTGGAGAGTTCGGACCCATGGAATGGGTGCCATGCATTATTGCTTTAAAGGGTCTGCATTTGCTCACCCAATCTCACCAATCGTCTCAGTCCCAAGTGTCCCTCCTTATGCCACATCCAGCTGTCGTTGTAGATAGGGTCATTCCAGCTTTCATCAGAGACCCTGAAGGAATTGTAAAGAATTTCCCAGTTTTTTTGTTTTGTTTTTGAAATTCCTTTTTATAGTGGGTTTGAGCTGATTCTCGCTGCCATGTTTATGCCAGTCTAGACACACTTGATTCCCTTACGGAGACATATCAATACATAGGTTTTAAGATTCTTACTAGTCAGATATTTTCCTCTGCGGGAAATATGGGGTTTTGAGTCCCTTTCGCTGAGGACGGTGTAGGTCTTGTCTATTCCATAGTTGGTTTTTGGAACGGTACCTGTGCTTATATCAAACTCTGGTTTTATGCATCACCCCACCTCTCCTTCCCCCTTAAGCAGGTATAAGAGTGTTTTCTAAATGTGAGACACTGTTCTCTTTCCTAACTCAGTTCAAGTGTAGCCATGTTTACAGGATCTTCATAAGTGATATCTTATGATAAGTTTCTTTTTCTGTGTGACTTATTTCACTTAGAATCATCGTACCTGAATCCACCCATTTTGCTGCTACTGGTCTTATGACATTGATTTCATGGCTGAGGGATATTCCATCGTACGTAAGTACCACAATTTTTTGAACCATGTTTATATTTTCTGGGATACTTAAGGTGTATCCAAGTTGAGGTCCTTGTATGCAGTGCAGCCCTAAATTTTGGGGTGGCTCTGTCTTATTGATTTTCAGATTTCCCAAGGTATATTCCCTAGACTGGTAGTGCCCTTGGCTCTGTAGCTCTGTTCTTTACTTGTTTTAGGGAACAGAATGCACTCCTCCAGAGAGGCAGTTGGCAATTTACATCCCGCCCATCAGCATAACAAGGCTCCCTGTTCTCCAGGGCCTGTCTTGCCTTTCTTGTTCTTACACATTTTGTGGATGTCCCTTTTGACTGGTGGGAAGTGATACTTCTTTGTAGTGCAGATTTGCATTGCCCGCTTGCTTGCTTGGCCAAAAAGGGCGTATGCGTTTTCTCCTGAATATATTCAGGAGAAAACGCATACGCCCTTTTTGGCCAAGTGCATCATTGTCGAAGTTGTGCCCCTCTTCCTGTGCTTTAAAGGCGATTCCAACGTACCTCTTGAAATCTGTTTCCTGCTATTCTGCCTCGCTTTCAAGTCCGCCTCGTTGCCTTCCCTCAACAGATTTTTGGACGATAGTTGTCCTTTATTACTCGGCCAGTTTGTGAATTGCTGTGCCCCTGAGCTCCATTTTTCAACTCGCTTTTGGTGAGCTGACCGCAAGTCCAAAATTTTGGTTCAGGACCTATACTGGTTCCCGGTGGGTGGCTGAGAATTTGGTTAATTCTTCTTCCTGCCGGGAAATTACAGTGATATGTGCCCGTCCAAATGCCTAACAGCTACTCTCTCATTGGTTCTCCCTCTTCCCTTTCATCCTCTGCCAAATTGGCAACCTGTGCGAACCAAGAGGTTAAAGGGGCTGTCTCTCCAAGTTGGGAGGTTGATAGTAAAGCAGACAGAAAGTCAAACCGGAGCACCAGGGGAGGGACTATGCGTTGAGTTTTAGAAACCTTTCGTATTCACAGTGTGTCCGTTCTCTAGGTTTCCCGCACATGTTATATCTGTAGTAATATTCCCTTCAACCTGGAGAGTTCGGACCCATGGAATGGGTGCCATGCATTATTGCTTTAAAGGGTCTGCATTTGCTCACCCAATCTCACCAATCGTCTCAGTCCCAAGTGTCCCTCCTTATGCCACATCCAGCTGTCGTTGTAGATAGGGTCATTCCAGCCTTCATCAGAGACCCTGAAGGAATTGTAAAGAATTTCCCAGTTTTTTTGTTTTGTTTTTGAAATTCCTTTTTATAGTGGGTTTGAGCTGATTCTCGCTGCCATGTTTATGCCAGTCTAGACACACTTGATTCCCTTACGGAGACATATCAATACATAGGTTTTAAGATTCTTACTAGTCAGATATTTTCCTCTGCGGGAAATATGGGGTTTTGAGTCCCTTTCGCTGAGGACGGTGTAGGTCTTGTCTATTCCATAGTTGGTTTTTGGAACGGTACCTGTGCTTATATCAAACTCTGGTTTTATGCATCACCCCACCTCTCCTTCCCCCTTAAGCAGGTATAAGAGTGTTTTCTAAATGTGAGACACTGTTCTCTTTCCTAACTCAGTTCAAGTGTAGCCATGTTTACAGGATCTTCATAAGTGATATCTTATGATAAGTTTCTTTTTCTGTGTGACTTATTTCACTTAGAATCATCGTACCTGAATCCACCCATTTTGCTGCTACTGGTCTTATGACATTGATTTCATGGCTGAGGGATATTCCATCGTACGTAAGTACCACAATTTTTTGAACCATGTTTATATTTTCTGGGATACTTAAGGTGTATCCAAGTTCAGGTCCTTGTATGCAGTGCAGCCTTAAATTTTGGGGTGGCTCTGTCTTATTGATTTTCGGTTTTCCCAAGGTATATTCCCTAGACTGGTAGTGCCCTTGGCTCTGTAGCTCTGTTCTTTACTTGTTTTAGGGAACAGAATGCACTCCTCCAGAGAGGCAGTTGGCAATTTACATCCCGCCCATCAGCATAACAAGGCTCCCTGTTCTCCAGGGCCTGTCTTGCCTTTCTTGTTCTTACACATTTTGTGGATGTCCCTTTTGACCGGTGGGAAGTGATACTTCTTTGTAGTGCAGATTTGCATTGCCCGCTTGCTTGCTTGGCCAAAAAGGGCGTATGCGTTTTCTCCTGAATATATTCAGGAGAAAACGCATACGCCCTTTTTGGCCAAGTGCATCATTGTCGAAGTTGTGCCCCTCTTCCTGTGCTTTAAAGGCGATTCCAACGTACCTCTTGAAATCTGTTTCCTGCTATTCTGCCTCGCTTTCAAGTCCGCCTCGTTGCCTTCCCTCAACAGATTTTTGGACGATAGTTGTCCTTTATTACTCGGCCAGTTTGTGAATTGCTGTGCCCCTGAGCTCCATTTTTCAACTCGTTTTTGGTGAGCTGACCGCAAGTCCAAAATTTTGGTTCAGGACCTATACTGGTTCCCGGTGGGTGGCTGAGAATTTGGTTAATTCTTCTTCCTGCCGGGAAATTACAGTGATATGTGCCCGTCCAAATGCCTAACAGCTACTCTCTCATTGGTTCTCCCTCTTCCCTTTCATCCTCTGCCAAATTGGCAACCTGTGCGAACCAAGAGGTTAAAGGGGCTGTCTCTCCAAGTTGGGAGGTTGATAGTAAAGCAGACGGAAAGTCAAACCGGAGCACCAGGAGAGGGACTATGCGTTGAGTTTTAGAAACCTTTCGTATTCACAGTGTGTTCGTTCTCTAGTTTTCCCGCACATGTTATAGCTGTAGTAATATTCCCTTCAACCTGGAGAGTTCGGACCCATGGAATGGGTGCCATGCATTATTGCTTTAAAGGGTCTGCATTTGCTCACCCAATCTCACCAATCGTCTCAGTCCCAAGTGTCCCTCCTTATGCCACATCCAGCTGTCGTTGTAGATAGGGTCATTCCAGCTTTCATCAGAGACCCTGAAGGAATTGTAAAGAATTTCCCAGTTTTTTTGTTTTGTTTTTGAAATTCCTTTTTATAGTGGGTTTGAGCTGATTCTCGCTGCCATGTTTATGCCAGTCTAGACACACTTGATTCCCTTACGGAGACATATCAATACATAGGTTTTAAGATTCTTACTAGTCAGATATTTTCCTCTGCGGGAAATATGGGGTTTTGAGTCCCTTTCGCTGAGGACGGTGTAGGTCTTGTCTATTCCATAGTTGGTTTTTGGAACGGTACCTGTGCTTATATCAAACTCTGGTTTTATGCATCACCCCACCTCTCCTTCCCCCTTAAGCAGGTATAAGAGTGTTTTCTAAATGTGAGACACTGTTCTCTTTCCTAACTCAGTTCAAGTGTAGCCATGTTTACAGGATCTTCATAAGTGATATCTTATGATAAGTTTCTTTTTCTGTGTGACTTATTTCACTTAGAATCATCGTACCTGAATCCACCCATTTTGCTGCTACTGGTCTTATGACATTGATTTCATGGCTGAGGGATATTCCATCGTACGTAAGTACCACAATTTTTTGAACCATGTTTATATTTTCTGGGATACTTAAGGTGTATCCAAGTTCAGGTCCTTGTATGCAGTGCAGCCTTAAATTTTGGGGTGGCTCTGTCTTATTGATTTTCGGTTTTCCCAAGGTATATTCCCTAGACTGGTAGTGCCCTTGGCTCTGTAGCTCTGTTCTTTACTTGTTTTAGGGAACAGAATGCACTCCTCCAGAGAGGCAGTTGGCAATTTACATCCCGCCCATCAGCATAACAAGGCTCCCTGTTCTCCAGGGCCTGTCTTGCCTTTCTTGTTCTTACACATTTTGTGGATGTCCCTTTTGACCGGTGGGAAGTGATACTTCTTTGTAGTGCAGATTTGCATTGCCCGCTTGCTTGCTTGGCCAAAAAGGGCGTATGCGTTTTCTGCTGAATATATTCAGGAGAAAACGCATACGCCCTTTTTGGCCAAGTGCATCATTGTCGAAGTTGTGCCCCTCTTCCTGTGCTTTAAAGGCGATTCCAACGTACCTCTTGAAATCTGTTTCCTGCTATTCTGCCTCGCTTTCAAGTCCGCCTCGTTGCCTTCCCTCAACAGATTTTTGGACGATAGTTGTCCTTTATTACTCGGCCAGGTTGTGAATTGCTGTGCCCCTGAGCTCCATTTTTCAACTCGTTTTTGGTGAGCTGACCGCAAGTCCAAAATTTTGGTTCAGGACCTATACTGGTTCCCGCTGTGTGGCTGAGAATTTGGCTAATTCTTCTTCCTGCCGGGAAATTACAGTGATATGTGCCCGTCCAAATGCCTAACAGCTACTCTCTCATTGGTTCTCCCTCTTCCCTTTCATCCTCTGCCAAATTGGCAACCTGTGCGAACCAAGAGGTTAAAGGGGCTGTCTCTCCAAGTTGGGAGGTTGATAGTAAAGCAGACGGAAAGTCAAACCGGAGCACCAGGAGAGGGACTATGCGTTGAGTTTTAGAAACCTTTCGTATTCACAGTGTGTCTGTTCTCTAGGTTTCCCGCACATGTTATAGCTGTAGTAATATTCCCTTCAACCTGGAGAGTTCGGACCCATGGAATGGGTGCCATGCATTATTGCTTTAAAGGGTCTGCATTTGCTCACCCAATCTCACCAATCGTCTCAGTCCCAAGTGTCCCTCCTTATGCCACATCCAGCTGTCGTTGTAGATAGGGTCATTCCAGCTTTCATCAGAGACCCTGAAGGAATTGTAAAGAATTTCCCAGTTTTTTTGTTTTGTTTTTGAAATTCCTTTTTATAGTGGGTTTGATCTGATTCTCGCTGCCATGTTTATGCCAGTCTAGACACACTTGATTCCCTTATGGAGACATATCAATACATAGGTTTTAAGATTCTTACTAGTCAGATATTTTCCTCTGCGGGAAATATGGGGTTTTGAGTCCCTTTCGCTGAGGACGGTGTAGGTCTTGTCTATTCCATAGTTGGTTTTTGGAACGGTACCTGTGCTTATATCAAACTCTGGTTTTATTCATCACCCCACCTCTCCTTCCCCCTTAAGCAGGTATAAGAGTGTTTTCTAAATGTGAGACACTGTTCTCTTTCCTAACTCAGTTCAAGTGTAGCCATGTTTACAGGATCTTCATAAGTGATATCTTATGATAAGTTTCTTTTTCTGTGTGACTTATTTCAATTAGAATCATCGTACCTGAATCCACCCATTTTGCTGCTACTGGACTTATGACATTGATTTCATGGCTGAGGGATATTCCATCGTACGTAAGTACCACAATTTTTTGAACCATGTTTATATTTTCTGGGATACTTAAGGTGTATCCAAGTTGAGGTCCTTGTATGCAGTGCAGCCCTAAATTTTGGGGTGGCTCTGTCTTATTGATTTTCAGTTTTCCCAAGGTATATTCCCTAGACTGGTAGTGCCCTTGGCTCTGTAGCTCTGTTCTTTACTTGTTTTAGGGAACAGAATGCACTCCTCCAGAGAGGCAGTTGGCAATTTACATCCCGCCCATCAGCATAACAAGGCTCCGTGTTCTCCAGGGCCTGTCTTGCCTTTCTTGTTCTTACACATTTTGTGGATGTCCCTTTTGACCGGTGGGAAGTGATACTTCTTTGTAGTGCAGATTTGCATTGCCCGCTTGCTTGCTTGGCCAAAAAGGGCGTATGCGTTTTCTCCTGAATATATTCAGGAGAAAACGCATACGCCCTTTTTGGCCAAGTGCATCATTGTCGAAGTTGTGCCCCTCTTCCTGTGCTTTAAAGGCGATTCCAACGTACCTCTTGAAATCTGTTTCCTGCTATTCTGCCTCGCTTTCAAGTCCGCCTCGTTGCCTTCCCTCAACAGATTTTTGGACGATAGTTGTCCTTTATTACTCGGCCAGTTTGTGAATTGCTGTGCCCCTGAGCTCCATTTTTCAACTCGTTTTTGGTGAGCTGACCGCAAGTCCAAAATTTTGGTTCAGGACCTATACTGGTTCCCGGTGGGTGGCTGAGAATTTGGTTAATTCTTCTTCCTGCCGGGAAATTACAGTGATATGTGCCCGTCCAAATGCCTAACAGCTACTCTCTCATTGGTTCTCCCTCTTCCCTTTCATCCTCTGCCAAATTGGCAACCTGTGCGAACCAAGACGTTAAAGGGGCTGTCTCTCCAAGTTGGGAGGTTGATAGTAAAGCAGACGGAAAGTCAAACCGGAGCACCAGGAGAGGGACTATGCGTTGAGTTTTAGAAACCTTTCGTATTCACAGTGTGTCCGTTCTCTAGGTTTCCCGCACTTGTTATAGCTGTAGTAATATTCCCTTCAACCTGGAGAGTTCGGACCCATGGAATGGGTGCCATGCATTATTGCTTTAAAGGGTCTGCATTTGCTCACCCAATCTCACCAATCGTCTCAGTCCCAAGTGTCCCTCCTTATGCCACATCCAGCTGTCGTTGTAGATAGGGTCATTCCAGCTTTCATCAGAGACCCTGAAGGAATTGTAAAGAATTTCCCAGTTTTTTTGTTTTGTTTTTGAAATTCCTTTTTATAGTGGGTTTGAGCTGATTCTCGCTGCCATGTTTATGCCAGTCTAGACACACTTGATTCCCTTACGGAGACATATCAATACATAGGTTTTAAGATTCTTACTAGTCAGATATTTTCCTCTGCGGGAAATATGGGGTTTTGAGTCCCTTTCGCTGAGGACGGTGTAGGTCTTGTCTATTCCATAGTTGGTTTTTGGAACGGTACCTGTGCTTATATCAAACTCTGGTTTTATGCATCACCCCACCTCTCCTTCCCCCTTAAGCAGGTATAAGAGTGTTTTCTAAATGTGAGACACTGTTCTCTTTCCTAACTCAGTTCAAGTGTAGCCATGTTTACAGGATCTTCATAAGTGATATCTTATGATAAGTTTCTTTTTCTGTGTGACTTATTTCAATTAGAATCATCGTACCTGAATCCACCCATTTTGCTGCTACTGGTCTTATGACATTGATTTCATGGCTGAGGGATATTCCATCGTACGTAAGTACCACAATTTTTTGAACCATGTTTATATTTTCTGGGATACTTAAGGTGTATCCAAGTTCAGGTCCTTGTATGCAGTGCAGCCTTAAATTTTGGGGTGGCTCTGTCTTATTGATTTTCGGTTTTCCCAAGGTATATTCCCTAGACTGGTAGTGCCCTTGGCTCTGTAGCTCTGTTCTTTACTTGTTTTAGGGAACAGAATGCACTCCTCCAGAGAGGCAGTTGGCAATTTACATCCCGCCCATCAGCATAACAAGGCTCCATGTTCTCCAGGGCCTGTCTTGCCTTTCTTGTTCTTACACATTTTGTGGATGTCCCTTTTGACCGGTGGGAAGTGATACTTCTTTGTAGTGCAGATTTGCATTGCCCGCTTGCTTGCTTGGCCAAAAAGGGCGTATGCGTTTTCTCCTGAATATATTCAGGAGAAAACGCATACGCCCTTTTTGGCCAAGTGCATCATTGTCGAAGTTGTGCCCCTCTTCCTGTGCTTTAAAGGCGATTCCAACGTACCTCTTGAAATCTGTTTCCTGCTATTCTGCCTCGCTTTCAAGTCCGCCTCGTTCCCTTCCCTCAACAGATTTTTGGACGATAGTTGTCCTTTATTACTCGGCCAGTTTGTGAATTGCTGTGCCCCTGAGCTCCATTTTTCAACTCGTTTTTGGTGAGCTGACCGCAAGTCCAAAATTTTGGTTCAGGACCTATACTGGTTCCCGGTGGGTGGCTGAGAATTTGGTTAATTCTTCTTCCTGCCGGGAAATTACAGTGATATGTGCCCGTCCAAATGCCTAACAGCTACTCTCTCATTGGTTCTCCCTCTTCCCTTTCATCCTCTGCCAAATTGGCAACCTGTGCGAACCAAGAGGTTAAAGGGGCTGTCTCTCCAAGTTGGGAGGTTGATAGTAAAGCAGACGGAAAGTCAAACCGGAGCACCAGGAGAGGGACTATGCGTTGAGTTTTAGAAACCTTTCGTATTCACAGTGTGTCCGTTCTCTAGGTTTCCCGCACTTGTTATAGCTGTAGTAATATCCCCTTCAACCTGGAGAGTTCGGACCCATGGAATGGGTGCCATGCATTATTGCTTTAAAGGGTCTGCATTTGCTCACCCAATCTCACCAATCGTCTCAGTCCCAAGTGTCCCTCCTTATGCCACATCCAGCTGTCGTTGTAGATAGGGTCATTCCAGCTTTCATCAGAGACCCTGAAGGAATTGTAAAGAATTTCCCAGTTTTTTTGTTTTGTTTTTGAAATTCCTTTTTATAGTGGGTTTGAGCTGATTCTCGCTGCCATGTTTATGCCAGTCTAGACACACTTGATTCCCTTACGGAGACATATCAATACATAGGTTTTAAGATTCTTACTAGTCAGATATTTTCCTCTGCAGGAAATATGGGGTTTTGAGTCCCTTTCGCTGAGGACGGTGTAGGTCTTGTCTATTCCATAGTTGGTTTTTGGAACGGTACCTGTGCTTATATCAAACTCTGGTTTTATGCATCACCCCACCTCTCCTTCCCCCTTAAGCAGGTATAAGAGTGTTTTCTAAATGTGAGACACTGTTCTCTTTCCTAACTCAGTTCAAGTGTAGCCATGTTTACAGGATCTTCATAAGTGATATCTTATGATAAGTTTCTTTTTCTGTGTGACTTATTTCACTTAGAATCATCGTACCTGAATCCACCCATTTTGCTGCTACTGGTCTTATGACATTGATTTCATGGCTGAGGGATATTCCATCGTACGTAAGTACCACAATTTTTTGAACCATGTTTATATTTTCTGGGATACTTAAGGTGTATCCAAGTTGAGGTCCTTGTATGCAGTGCAGCCCTAAATTTTGGGGTGGCTCTGTCTTATTGATTTTCAGTTTTCCCAAGGTATATTCCCTAGACTGGTAGTGCCCTTGGCTCTGTAGCTCTGTTCTTTACTTGTTTTAGGGAACAGAATGCACTCCTCCAGAGAGGCAGTTGGCAATTTACATCCCGCCCATCAGCATAACAAGGCTCCCTGTTCTCCAGGGCCTGTCTTGCCTTTCTTGTTCTTACACATTTTGTGGATGTCCCTTTTGACCGGTGGGAAGTGATACTTCTTTGTAGTGCAGATTTGCATTGCCCGCTTGCTTGCTTGGCCAAAAAGGGCGTATGCGTTTTCTCCTGAATATATTCAGGAGAAAACGCATACGCCCTTTTTGGCCAAGTGCATCATTGTCGAAGTTGTGCCCCTCTTCCTGTGCTTTAAAGGCGATTCCAACGTACCTCTTGAAATCTGTTTCCTGCTATTCTGCCTCGCTTTCAAGTCCGCCTCGTTGCCTTCCCTCAACAGATTTTTGGACGATAGTTGTCCTTTATTATTCGGCCAGTTTGTGAATTGCTGTGCCCCTGAGCTCCATTTTTCAACTCGTTTTTGGTGAGCTGACCGCAAGTCCATAATTTTGGTTCAGGACCTATACTGGTTCCCGGTGGGTGGCTGAGAATTTGGTTAATTCTTCTTCCTGCCGGGAAATTACAGTGATATGTGCCCGTCCAAATGCCTAACAGCTACTCTCTCATTGGTTCTCCCTCTTCCCTTTCATCCTCTGCCAAATTGGCAACCTGTGCGAACCAAGAGGTTAAAGGCGCTGTCTCTCCAAGTTGGGAGGTTGATAGTAAAGCAGACGGAAAGTCAAACCGGAGCACCAGGAGAGGGACTATGCGTTGAGTTTTAGAAACCTTTCGTATTCACAGTGTGTCCGTTCTCTAGGTTTCCCGCACATGTTATAGCTGTAGTAATATTCCCTTCAACCTGGAGAGTTCGGACCCATGGAATGGGTGCCATGCATTATTGCTTTAAAGGGTCTGCATTTGCTCACCCAATCTCACCAATCGTCTCAGTCCCAAGTGTCCCTCCTTATGCCACATCCAGCTGTCGTTGTAGATAGGGTCATTCCAGCTTTCATCAGAGACCCTGAAGGAATTGTAAAGAATTTCCCAGTTTTTTTGTTTTGTTTTTGAAATTCCTTTTTATAGTGGGTTTGAGCTGATTCTCGCTGCCATGTTTATGCCAGTCTAGACACACTTGATTCCCTTACGGAGACATATCAATACATAGGTTTTAAGATTCTTACTAGTCAGATATTTTCCTCTGCGGGAAATATGGGGTTTTGAGTCCGTTTCGCTGAGGACGGTGTAGGTCTTGTCTATTCCATAGTTGGTTTTTGGAACGGTACCTGTGCTTATATCAAACTCTGGTTTTATGCATCACCCCACCTCTCCTTCCCCCTTAAGCAGGTATAAGAGTGTTTTCTAAATGTGAGACACTGTTCTCTTTCCTAACTCAGTTCAAGTGTAGCCATGTTTACAGGATCTTCATAAGTGATATCTTATGATAAGTTTCTTTTTCTGTGTGACTTATTTCACTTAGAATCATCGTACCTGAATCCACCCATTTTGCTGCTACTGGTCTTATGACATTGATTTCATGGCTGAGGGATATTCCATCGTACGTAAGTACCACAATTTTTTGAACCATGTTTATATTTTCTGGGATACTTAAGGTGTATCCAAGTTGAGGTCCTTGTATGCAGTGCAGCCCTAAATTTTGGGGTGGCTCTGTCTTATTGATTTTCAGTTTTCCCAAGGTATATTCCCTAGACTGGTAGTGCCCTTGGCTCTGTAGCTCTGTTCTTTACTTGTTTTAGGGAACAGAATGCACTCCTCCAGAGAGGCAGTTGGCAATTTACATCCCGCCCATCAGCATAACAAGGCTCCCTGTTCTCCAGGGCCTGTCTTGCCTTTCTTGTTCTTACACATTTTGTGGATGTCCCTTTTGACCGGTGGGAAGTGATACTTCTTTGTAGTGCAGATTTGCATTGCCCGCTTGCTTGCTTGGCCAAAAAGGGCGTATGCGTTTTCTCCTGAATATATTCAGGAGAAAACGCATACGCCCTTTTTGGCCAAGTGCATCATTGTCGAAGTTGTGGCCCTCTTCCTGTGCTTTAAAGGCGATTCCAACGTACCTCTTGAAATCTGTTTCCTGCTCTTCTGCCTCGCTTTCAAGTCCGCCTCGTTGCCTTCCCTCAACAGATTTTTGGACGATAGTTGTCCTTTATTACTCGGCCAGTTTGTGAATTGCTGTGCCCCTGAGCTCCATTTTTCAACTCGCTTTTGGTGAGCTGACCGCAAGTCCAAAATTTTGGTTCAGGACCTATACTGGTTCCCGGTGGGTGGCTGAGAATTTGGTTAATTCTTCTTCCTGCCGGGAAATTACATTGATATGTGCCCGTCCAAATGCCTAACAGCTACTCTCTCATTGGTTCTCCCTCTTCCCTTTCATCCTCTGCCAAATTGGCAACCTGTGCGAACCAAGAGGTTAAAGGGGCTGTCTCTCCAAGTTGGGAGGTTGATAGTAAAGCAGACGGAAAGTCAAACCGGAGCACCAGGGGAGGGACTATGCGTTGAGTTTTAGAAACCTTTTGTATTCACAGTGTGTCCGTTCTCTAGGTTTCCCGCACATGTTATAGCTGTAGTAATATTCCCTTCAACCTGGAGAGTTCGGACCCATGGAATGGGTGCCATGCATTATTGCTTTAAAGGGTCTGCATTTGCTCACCCAATCTCACCAATCGTCTCAGTCCCAAGTGTCCCTCCTTATGCCACATCCAGCTGTCGTTGTAGATAGGGTCATTCCAGCCTTCATCAGAGACCCTGAAGGAATTGTAAAGAATTTCCCAGTTTTTTTGTTTTGTTTTTGAAATTCCTTTTTATAGTGGGTTTGAGCTGATTCTCGCTGCCATGTTTATGCCAGTCTAGACACACTTGATTCCCTTACGGAGACATATGAATACATAGGTTTTAAGATTCTTACTAGTCAGATATTTTCCTCTGCGGGAAATATGGGGTTTTGAGTCCGTTTCGCTGAGGACGGTGTAGGTCTTGTCTATTCCATAGTTGGTTTTTGGAACGGTACCTGTGCTTATATCAAACTCTGGTTTTATGCATCACCCCACCTCTCCTTCCCCCTTAAGCAGGTATAAGAGTGTTTTCTAAATGTGAGACACTGTCCTCTTTCCTAACTCAGTTCAAGTGTAGCCATGTTTACAGGATCTTCATAAGTGATATCTTATGATAAGTTTCTTTTTCTGTGTGACTTATTTCACTTAGAATCATCGTACCTGAATCCACCCATTTTGCTGCTACTGGTCTTATGACATTGATTTCATGGCTGAGGGATATTCCATCGTACGTAAGTACCACAATTTTTTGAACCATGTTTATATTTTCTGGGATACTTAAGGTGTATCCAAGTTGAGGTCCTTGTATGCAGTGCAGCCCTAAATTTTGGGGTGGCTCTGTCTTATTGATTTTCAGTTTTCCCAAGGTATATTCCCTAGGCTGGTAGTGCCCTTGGCTCTGTAACTCTGTTCTTTACTTGTTTTAGGGAACAGAATGCACTCCTCCAGAGAGGCAGTTGGTAATTTACATCCAGCCCATCAGCATAACAAGGCTCCCTGTTCTCCAGGGCCTGTCTTGCCTTTCTTGTTCTTACACATTTTGTGGATGTCCCTTTTGACCGGTGGGAAGTGATACTTCTTTGTAGTGCAGATTCGCATTGCCCGCTTGCTTGCTTGGCCAAAAAGGGCGTATGCGTTTTCTCCTGAATATATTCAGGAGAAAACGCATACGCCCTTTTTGGCCAAGTGCATCATTGTCGAAGTTGTGCCCCTCTTCCTGTGCTTTAAAGGCGATTCCAACGTACCTCTTGAAATCTGTTTCCTGCTATTCTGCCTCGCTTTCAAGTCCGCCTCGTTGCCTTCCCTCAACAGATTTTTGGACGATAGTTGTCCTTTATTACTCGGCCAGTTTGTGAATTGCTGTGCCCCTGAGCTCCATTTTTCAACTCGCTTTTGGTGAGCTGACCGCAAGTCCAAAATTTTGGTTCAGGACCTATACTGGTTCCCGGTGGGTGGCTGAGAATTTGGTTAATTCTTCTTCCTGCCGGGAAATTACAGTGATATGTGCCCGTCCAAATGCCTAACAGCTACTCTCTCATTGGTTCTCCCTCTTCCCTTTCATCCTCTGCCAAATTGGCAACCTGTGCGAACCAAGAGGTTAAAGGGGCTGTCTCTCCAAGTTGGGAGGTTGATAGTAAAGCAGACGGAAAGTCAAACCAGAGCACCAGGAGAGGGACTATGCGTTGAGTTTTAGAAACCTTTCGTATTCACAGTGTGTCCGTTCTCTAGGTTTCCCGCACATGTTATAGCTGTAGTAATATTCCCTTCAACCTGGAGAGTTCGGACCCATGGAATGGGTGCCATGCATTATTGCTTTAAAGGGTCTGCATTTGCTCACCCAATCTCACCAATCGTCTCAGTCCCAAGTGTCCCTCCTTATGCCACATCCAGCTGTCGTTGTAGATAGGGTCATTCCAGCTTTCATCAGAGACCCTGAAGGAATTGTAAAGAATTTCCCAGTTTTTTTGTTTTGTTTTTGAAATTCCTTTTTATAGTGGGTTTGAGCTGATTCTCGCTGCCATGTTTATGCCAGTCTAGACACACTTGATTCCCTTACGGAGACATATCAATACATAGGTTTTAAGATTCTTACTAGTCAGATATTTTCCTCTGCGGGAAATATGGGGTTTTGAGTCCCTTTCGCTGAGGACGGTGTAGGTCTTGTCTATTCCATAGTTGGTTTTTGGAACGGTACCTGTGCTTATATCAAACTCTGGTTTTATGCATCACCCCACCTCTCCTTCCCCCTTAAGCAGGTATAAGAGTGTTTTCTAAATGTGAGACACTGTTCTCTTTCCTAACTCAGTTCAAGTGTAGCCATGTTTACAGGATCTTCATAAGTGATATCTTATGATAAGTTTCTTTTTCTCTGTGACTTATTTCACTTAGAATCATCGTACCTGAATACACCCATTTTGCTGCTACTGGTCTTATGACATTGATTTCATGGCTGAGGGATATTCCATCGTACGTAAGTACCACAATTTTTTGAACCATGTTTATATTTTCTCGGATACTTAAGGTGTATCCAAGTTGAGGTCCTTGTATGCAGTGCAGCCCTAAATTTTGGGGTGGCTCTGTCTTATTGATTTTCAGTTTTCCCAAGGTATATTCCCTAGACTGGTAGTGCCCTTGGCTCTGTAGCTCTGTTCTTTACTTGTTTTAGGGAACAGAATGCACTCCTCCAGAGAGGCAGTTGGCAATTTACATCCCGCCCATCAGCATAACAAGGCTCCCTGTTCTCCAGGGCCTGTCTTGCCTTTCTTGTTCTTACACATTTTGTGGATGTCCCTTTTGACCGGTGGGAAATGATACTTCTTTGTAGTGCAGATTTGCATTGTCCGCTTGCTTGCTTGGCCAAAAAGGGCGTATGCGTTTTCTCCTGAATATATTCAGGAGAAAACTCATACGCCCTTTTTGGCCAAGTGCATCATTCTCGAAGTTGTGCCCCTCTTCCTGTGCTTTAAAGGTGATTCCAACGTACCTCTTGAAATCTGTTTCCTGCTATTCTGCCTCGCTTTCAAGTCCGCCTCGTTGCCTTCCCTCAACAGATTTTTGGACGATAGTTGTCCTTTATTACTCGGCCAGTTTGTGAATTGCTGTGCCCCTGAGCTCCATATTTCAACTCGCTTTTGGTGAGCTGACCGCAAGTCCAAAATTTTGGTTCAGGACCTATACTGGTTCCCGGTGGGTGGCTGAGAATTTGGTTAATTCTTCTTCCTGCCGGGAAATTACAGTGATATGTGCCCGTCCAAATGCCTAACAGCTACTCTCTCATTGGTTCTCCCTCTTCCCTTTCATCCTCTGCCAAATTGGCAACCTGTGCGAACCAAGAGGTTAAAGGGGCTGTCTCTCCAAGTTGGGAGGTTGATAGTAAAGCAGACGGAAAGTCAAAGCGGAGCACCAGGGGAGGGACTATGCGTTGAGTTTTAGAAACCTTTCGTATTAAGAGTGTGTCCATTCTCTAGGTTTCCCGCACATGTTATAGCTGTAGTAATATTCCCTTCAACCTGGAGAGTTCGGACCCATGGAATGGGTGCCATGCATTATTGCTTTAAAGGGTCTGCATTTGCTCACCCAATCTCACCAATCATCTCAGTCCCAAGTGTCCCTCCTTATGCCACATCCAGCTGTCATTGTAGATAGGGTCATTCCAGCCTTCATCAGAGACCCTGAAGGAATTGTAAAGAATTTCCCAGTTTTTTTGTTTTGTTTTTGAAATTCCTTTTTATAGTGGGTTTGAGCTGATTCTCGCTGCCATGTTTATGCCAGTCTAGACACACTTGATTCCCTTACGGAGACATATCAATACATAGGTTTTAAGATTCTTACTAGTCAGATATTTTCCTCTGCGGGAAATATGGGGTTTTGAGTCCCTTTCGCTGAGGACGGTGTAGGTCTTGTCTATTCCATAGTTGGTTTTTGGAACGGTACCTGTGCTTTTATCAAACTCTGGTTTTATTCATCACCCCACCTCTCCTTCCCCCTTAAGCAGGTATAAGAGTGTTTTCTAAATGTGAGACACTGTTCTCTTTCCTAACTCAGTTCAAGTGTAGCCATGTTTACAGGATCTTCATAAGTGATATCTTATGATAAGTTTCTTTTTCTGTGTGACTTATTTCACTTAGAATCATCGTACCTGAATCCACCCATTTTGCTGCTACTGGTCTTATGACATTGATTTCATGGCTGAGGGATATTCCATCGTACGTAAGTACCACAATTTTTTGAACCATGTTTATATTTTCTGGGATACTTAAGGTGTATCCAAGTTGAGGTCCTTGTATGCAGTGCAGCCCTAAATTTTGGGGTGGCTCTGTCTTATTGATTTTCAGTTTTCCCAAGGTATATTCCCTAGGCTGGTAGTGCCCTTGGCTCTGTAGCTCTGTTCTTTACTTGTTTTAGGGAACAGAATGCACTCCTCCAGAGAGGCAGTTGGCAATTTACATCCCGCCCATCAGCATAACAAGGCTCCCTGTTCTCCAGGGCCTGTCTTGCCTTTCTTGTTCTTACACATTTTGTGGATGTCCCTTTTGACCGGTGGGAAGTGATACTTCTTTGTAGTGCAGATTTGCATTGCCCGCTTGCTTGCTTGGCCAAAAAGGGCGTATGCGTTTTCTCCTGAATATATTCAGGAGAAAACGCATACGCCCTTTTTGGCCAAGTGCATCATTGTCGAAGTTGTGCCCCTCTTCCTGTGCTTTAAAGGCGATTCCAACGTACCTCTTGAAATCTGTTTCCTGCTATTCTGCCTCGCTTTCAAGTCCGCCTCGTTGCCTTCCCTCAACAGATTTTTGGACGATAGTTGTCCTTTATTACTCGGCCAGTTTGTGAATTGCTGTGCCCCTGAGCTCCATTTTTCAACTCGCTTTTGGTGAGCTGACCGCAAGTCCAAAATTTTGGTTCAGGACCTATACTGGTTCCCGGTGGGTGGCTGAGAATTTGGTTAATTCTTCTTCCTGCCGGGAAATTACAGTGATATGTGCCCGTCCAAATGCCTAACAGCTACTCTCTCATTGGTTCTCCCTCTTCCCTTTCATCCTCTGCCAAGTTGGCAACCTGTGCGAACCAAGAGGTTAAAGGGGCTGTCTCTCCAAGTTGGGAGGTTGATAGTAAAGCAGACGGAAAGTCAAACCGGAGCACAAGGGGAGGGACTATGCGTTGAGTTTTAGAAACCTTTCGTATTCACTGTGTGTCCGTTCTCTAGGTTTCCCGCACTTGTTATAGCTGTAGTAATATTCCCTTCAACCTGGAGAGTTCGGACCCATGGAATGGGTGCCATGCATTATTGCTTTAAAGGGTCTGCATTTGCTCACCCAATCTCACCAATCGTCTCAGTCCCAAGTGTCCCTCCTTATGCCACATCCAGCTGTCGTTGTAGATAGGGTCATTCCAGCCTTCATCAGAGACCCTGAAGGAATTGCAAAGAATTTCCCAGTTTTTTTGTTTTGTTTTTGAAATTCCTTTTTATAGTGGGTTTGAGCTGATTCTCGCTGCCATGTTTATGCCAGTCTAGACACACTTGATTCCCTTACGGAGACATATCAATACATAGGTTTTAAGATTCTTACTAGTCAGATATTTTCCTCTGCGGGAAATATGGGGTTTTGAGTCCCTTTCGCTGAGGACGGTGTAGGTCTTGTCTATTCCATAGTTGGTTTTTGGAACGGTACCTGTGCTTATATCAAACTCTGGTTTTATGCATCACCCCACCTCTCCTTCCCCCTTAAGCAGGTATAAGAGTGTTTTCTAAATGTGAGACACTGTTCTCTTTCCTAACTCAGTTCAAGTGTAGCCATGTTTACAGGATCTTCATAAGTGATATCTTATGATAAGTTTCTTTTTCTGTGTGACTTATTTCACTTAGAATCATCGTACCTGAATCCACCCATTTTGCTGCTACTGGTCTTATGACATTGATTTCATGGCTGAGGGATATTCCATCGTACGTAAGTACCACAATTTTTTGAACCATGTTTATATTTTCTGGGATACTTAAGGTGTATCCAAGTTGAGGCCCTTGTATGCAGTGCAGCCCTAAATTTTGAGGTGGCTCTGTCTTATTGATTTTCAGTTTTCCCAAGGTATATTCCCTAGACTGGTAGTGCCCTTGGCTCTGTAGCTCTGTTCTTTACTTGTTTTAGGGAACAGAATGCACTCCTCCAGAGAGGCAGTTGGCAATTTACATCCCGCCCATCAGCATAACAAGGCTCCCTGTTCTCCAGGGCCTGTCTTGCCTTTCTTGTTCTTACACATTTTGTGGATGTCCCTTTTGACCGGTGGGAAGTGATACTTCTTTGTAGTGCAGATTTGCATTGCCCGCTTGCTTGCTTGGCCAAAAAGGGCGTATGCGTTTTCTCCTGATTATATTCAGGAGAAAACGCATACGCCCTTTTTGGCCAACTGCATCATTGTCGAAGTTGTGCCCCTCTTCCTGTGCTTTAAAGGCGATTCCAACGTACCTCTTGAAATCTGTTTCCTGCTATTCTGCCTCGCTTTCAAGTCCGCCTCGTTGCCTTCCCTCAACAGATTTTTGGACGATAGTTGTCCTTTATTACTCGGCCAGTTTGTGAATTGCTGTGCCCCTGAGCTCCATTTTTCAACTCGTTTTTGGTGAGCTGACCGCAAGTCCAAAATTTTGGTTCAGGACCTATACTGGTTCCCGGTGGGTGGCTGAGAATTTGGTTAATTCTTCTTCCTGCCGGGAAATTACAGTGATATGTGCCCGTCCAAATGCCTAACAGCTACTCTCTCATTGGTTCTCCCTCTTCCCTTTCATCCTCTGCCAAATTGGCAACCTGTGCGAACCAAGAGGTTAAAGGGGCTGTCTCTCCAAGTTGGGAGGTTGATAGTAAAGCAGACGGAAAGTCAAACCGGAGCACCAGGAGAGGGACTATGCGTTGATTTTTAGAAACCTTTCATATTCACAGTGTGTCCGTTCTCTAGGTTTCCCGCACTTGTTATATCTGTAGTAATATTCCCTTCAACCTGGAGAGTTCGGACCCATGGAATGGGTGCCATGCATTTTTGCTTTAAAGGGTCTGCATTTGCTCACCCAATCTCACCAATCGTCTCAGTCCCAAGTGTCCCTCCTTATGCCACATCCAGCTGTCATTGTAGATAGGGTCATTCCAGCCTTCATCAGAGACCCTGAAGGAATTGTAAATAATTTCCCAGTTTTTTTGTTTTGTTTTTGAAATTCCTTTTTATAGTGGGTTTGAGCTGATTCTCGCTGCCATGTTTATGCCAGTCTAGACACACTTGATTCCCTTATGGAGACATATCAATACATAGGTTTTAAGATTCTTACTAGTCAGATATTTTCCTCTGCGGGAAATATGGGGTTTTGAGTCCCTTTCGC
Source organism: Hyperoodon ampullatus (assembly GCF_949752795.1). NCBI lineage: Eukaryota > Metazoa > Chordata > Mammalia > Artiodactyla > Ziphiidae > Hyperoodon > Hyperoodon ampullatus. The sequence goes on from NW_027640551.1 coordinate 159,884, forward strand.
TGAGGACGGTGTAGGTCTTGTCTATTCCATAGTTGGTTTTTGGAACGGTACCTGTGCTTATATCAAACTCTGGTTTTATGCATCACCCCACCTCTCCTTCCCCCTTAAGCAGGTATAAGAGTGTTTTCTAAATGTGAGACACTGTTCTCTTTCCTAACTCAGTTCAAGTGTAGCCATGTTTACAGGATCTTCATAAGTGATATCTTATGATAAGTTTCTTTTTCTGTGTGACTTATTTCACTTAGAATCATCGTACCTGAATCCACCCATTTTGCTGCTACTGGTCTTATGACATTGATTTCATGGCTGAGGGATATTCCATCGTACGTAAGTACCACAATTTTTTGAACCATGTTTATATTTTCTGGGATACTTAAGGTGTATCCAAGTTGAGGTCCTTGTATGCAGTGCAGCCTTAAATTTTGGGGTGGCTCTGTCTTATTGATTTTCAGTTTTCCCAAGGTATATTCCCTAGACTGGTAGTGCCCTTGGCTCTGTAGCTCTGTTCTTTACTTGTTTTAGGGAACAGAATGCACTCCTCCAGAGAGGCAGTTGGCAATTTACATCCCGCCCATCAGCATAACAAGGCTCCCTGTTCTCCAGGGCCTGTCTTGCCTTTCTTGTTCTTACACATTTTGTGGATGTCCCTTTTGACCGGTGGGAAGTGATACTTCTTTGTAGTGCAGATTTGCATTGCCCGCTTGCTTGCTTGGCCAAAAAGGGCGTATGCGTTTTCTGCTGAATATATTCAGGAGAAAACGCATACGCCCTTTTTGGCCAAGTGCATCATTGTCGAAGTTGTGCCCCTCTTCCTGTGCTTTAAAGGCGATTCCAACGTACCTCTTGAAATCTGTTTCCTGCTATTCTGCCTCGCTTTCAAGTCCGCCTCGTTGCCTTCCCTCAACAGATTTTTGGACGATAGTTGTCCTTTATTACTCGGCCAGTTTGTGAATTGCTGTGCCCCTGAGCTCCATTTTTCAACTCGTTTTTGGTGAGCTGACCGCAAGTCCAAAATTTTGGTTCAGGACCTATAGTGGTTCCCGGTGGGTGGCTGAGAATTTGGTTAATTCTTCTTCCTGCCGGGAAATTACAGTGATATGTGCCCGTCCAAATGCCTAACAGCTACTCTCTCATTGGTTCTCCCTCTTCCCTTTCATCCTCTGCCAAATTGGCAACCTGTGCGAACCAAGAGGTTAAAGGCGCTGTCTCTCCAAGTTGGGAGGTTGATAGTAAAGCAGACGGAAAGTCAAACCGGAGCACCAGGAGAGGGAAAATGCGTTGAGTTTTAGAAACCTTTCGTATTCACAGTGTGTCCGTTCTCTAGGTTTCCCGCTCATGTTATAGCTGTAGTAATATTCCCTTCAACCTGGAGAGTTCGGACCCATGGAATGGGTGCCATGCATTATTGCTTTAAAGGGTCTGCATTTGCTCACCCAATCTCACCAATCGTCTCAGTCCCAAGTGTCCCTCCTTATGCCACATCCAGCTGTCATTGTAGATAGGGTCATTCCAGCCTTCATCAGAGACCCTGAAGGAATTGTAAAGAATTTCCCAGTTTTTTTGTTTTGTTTTTGAAATTCCTTTTTATAGTGGGTTTGAGCTGATTCTCGCTGCCATGTTTATGCCAGTCTAGACACACTTGATTCCCTTACGGAGACATATCAATACATAGGTTTTAAGATTCTTACTAGTCAGATATTTTCCTCTGCGGGAAATATGGGGTTTTGAGTCCCTTTCGCTGAGGACGGTGTAGGTCTTGTCTATTCCATAGTTGGTTTTTGGAACGGTACCTGTGCTTATATCAAACTCTGGTTTTATGCATCACCCCACCTCTCCTTCCCCCTTAAGCAGGTATAAGAGTGTTTTCTAAATGTGAGACACTGTTCTCTTTCCTAACTCAGTTCAAGTGTAGCCATGTTTACAGGATCTTCATAAGTGATATCTTATGATAAGTTTCTTTTTCTGTGTGACTTATTTCACTTAGAATCATCGTACCTGAATCCACCCATTTTGCTGCTACTGGTCTTATGACATTGATTTCATGGCTGAGGGATATTCCATCGTACGTAAGTACCACAATTTTTTGAACCATGTTTATATTTTCTGGGATACTTAAGGTGTATCCAAGTTGAGGCCCTTGTATGCAGTGCAGCCCTAAATTTTGAGGTGGCTCTGTCTTATTGATTTTCAGTTTTCCCAAGGTATATTCCCTAGACTGGTAGTGCCCTTGGCTCTGTAGCTCTGTTCTTTACTTGTTTTAGGGAACAGAATGCACTCCTCCAGAGAGGCAGTTGGCAATTTACATCCCGCCCATCAGCATAACAAGGCTCCCTGTTCTCCAGGGCCTGTCTTGCCTTTCTTGTTCTTACACATTTTGTGGATGTCCCTTTTGACCGGTGGGAAGTGATACTTCTTTGTAGTGCAGATTTGCATTGCCCGCTTGCTTGCTTGGCCAAAAAGGGCGTATGCGTTTTCTCCTGATTATATTCAGGAGAAAACGCATACGCCCTTTTTGGCCAAGTGCATCATTGTCGAAGTTGTGCCCCTCTTCCTGTGCTTTAAAGGCGATTCCAACGTACCTCTTGAAATCTGTTTGCTGCTATTCTGCCTCGCTTTCAAGTCCGCCTCGTTGCCTTCCCTCAACAGATTTTTGGACGATAGTTGTCCTTTATTACTCGGCCAGTTTGTGAATTGCTGTGCCCCTGAGCTCCATTTTTCAACTCGTTTTTGGTGAGCTGACCGCAAGTCCAAAATTTTGGTTCAGGACCTATACTGGTTCCCGGTGGGTGGCTGAGAATTTGGTTAATTCTTCTTCCTGCTGGGAAATTACAGTGATATGTGCCCGTCCAAATGCCTAACAGCTACTCTCTCATTGGTTCTCCCTCTTCCCTTTCATCCTCTGCCAAATTGGCAACCTGTGCGAACCAAGAGGTTAAAGGGGCTGTCTCTCCAAGTTGGGAGGTTGATAGTAAAGCAGACGGAAAGTCAAACCGGAGCACCAGGAGAGGGACTATGCGTTGATTTTTAGAAACCTTTCATATTCACAGTGTGTCCGTTCTCTAGGTTTCCCGCACTTGTTATAGCTGTAGTAATATTCCCTTCAACCTGGAGAGTTCGGACCCATGGAATGGGTGCCATGCATTTTTGCTTTAAAGGGTCTGCATTTGCTCACCCAATCTCACCAATCGTCTCAGTCCCAAGTGTCCCTCCTTATGCCACATCCAGCTGTCATTGTAGATAGGGTCATTCCAGCCTTCATCAGAGACCCTGAAGGAATTGTAAATAATTTCCCAGTTTTTTTGTTTTGTTTTTGAAATTCCTTTTTATAGTGGGTTTGAGCTGATTCTCGCTGCCATGTTTATGCCAGTCTAGACACACTTGATTCCCTTATGGAGACATATCAATACATAGGTTTTAAGATTCTTACTAGTCAGATATTTTCCTCTGCGGGAAATATGGGGTTTTGAGTCCCTTTCGCTGAGGACGGTGTAGGTCTTGTCTATTCCATAGTTGGTTTTTGGAACGGTACCTGTGCTTATATCAAACTCTGGTTTTATGCATCACCCCACCTCTCCTTCCCCCTTAAGCAGGTATAAGAGTGTTTTCTAAATGTGAGACACTGTTCTCTTTCCTAACTCAGTTCAAGTGTAGCCATGTTTACAGGATCTTCATAAGTGATATCTTATGATAAGTTTCTTTTTCTGTGTGACTTATTTCACTTAGAATCATCGTACCTGAATCCACCCATTTTGCTGCTACTGGTCTTATGACATTGATTTCATGGCTGAGGGATATTCCATCGTACGTAAGTACCACAATTTTTTGAACCATGTTTATATTTTCTGGGATACTTAAGGTGTATCCAAGTTGAGGTCCTTGTATGCAGTGCAGCCTTAAATTTTGGGGTGGCTCTGTCTTATTGATTTTCAGTTTTCCCAAGGTATATTCCCTAGACTGGTAGTGCCCTTGGCTCTGTAGCTCTGTTCTTTACTTGTTTTAGGGAACAGAATGCACTCCTCCAGAGAGGCAGTTGGCAATTTACATCCCGCCCATCAGCATAACAAGGCTCCCTGTTCTCCAGGGCCTGTCTTGCCTTTCTTGTTCTTACACATTTTGTGGATGTCCCTTTTGACCGGTGGGAAGTGATACTTCTTTGTAGTGCAGATTTGCATTGCCCGCTTGCTTGCTTGGCCAAAAAGGGCGTATGCGTTTTCTCCTGAATATATTCAGGAGAAAACGCATACGCCCTTTTTGGCCAAGTGCATCATTGTCGAAGTTGTGCCCCTCTTCCTGTGCTTTAAAGGCGATTCCAACGTACCTCTTGAAATCTGTTTCCTGCTATTCTGCCTCGCTTTCAAGTCCGCCTCGTTGCCTTCCCTCAACAGATTTTTGGACGATAGTTGTCCTTTGTTACTCGGCCAGTTTGTGAATTGCTGTGCCCCTGAGCTCCATTTTTCAACTCGTTTTTGGTGAGCTGACCGCAAGTCCAAAATTTTGGTTCAGGACCTATAGTGGTTCCCGGTGGGTGGCTGAGAATTTGGTTAATTCTTCTTCCTGCCGGGAAATTACAGTGATATGTGCCCGTCCAAATGCCTAACAGCTACTCTCTCATTGGTTCTCCCTCTTCCCTTTCATCCTCTGCCAAATTGGCAACCTGTGCGAACCAAGAGGTTAAAGGCGCTGTCTCTCCAAGTTGGGAGGTTGATAGTAAAGCAGACGGAAAGTCAAACCGGAGCACCAGGAGAGGGACAATGCGTTGAGTTTTAGAAACCTTTCGTATTCACAGTGTGTCCGTTCTCTAGGTTTCCCGCTCATGTTATAGCTGTAGTAATATTCCCTTCAACCTGGAGAGTTCGGACCCATGGAATGGGTGCCATGCATTATTGCTTTAAAGGGTCTGCATTTGCTCACCCAATCTCACCAATCGTCTCAGTCCCAAGTGTCCCTCCTTATGCCACATCCAGCTGTCGTTGTAGATAGGGTCATTCCAGCTTTCATCAGAGACCCTGAAGGAATTGTAAAGAATTTCCCAGTTTTTTTTTTTTGTTTTTGAAATTCCTTTTTATAGTGGGTTTGAGCTGATTCTCGCTGCCATGTTTATGCCAGTCTAGACACACATGATTCCCTTATGGAGACATATCAATACATAGGTTTTAAGATTCTTACTAGTCAGATATTTTCCTCTGCGGGAAATATGGGGTTTTGAGTCCCTTTCGCTGAGGACGGTGTAGGTCTTGTCTATTCCATAGTTGGTTTTTGGAACGGTACCTGTGCTTATATCAAACTCTGGTTTTATGCATCACCCCACCTCTCCTTCCCCCTTAAGCAGGTATAAGAGTGTTTTCTAAATGTGAGACACTGTTCTCTTTCCTAACTCAGTTCAAGTGTAGCCATGTTTACAGGATCTTCATAAGTGATATCTTATGATAAGTTTCTTTTTCTGTGTGACTTATTTCACTTAGAATCATCGTACCTGAATCCACCCATTTTGCTGCTACTGGTCTTATGACATTGATTTCATGGCTGAGGGATATTCCATCGTACGTAAGTACCACAATTTTTTGAACCATGTTTATATTTTCTGGGATACTTAAGGTGTATCCAAGTTGAGGCCCTTGTATGAAGTGCAGCCCTAAATTTTGAGGTGGCTCTGTCTTATTGATTTTCAGTTTTCCCAAGGTATATTCCCTAGACTGGTAGTGCCCTTGGCTCTGTAGCTCTGTTCTTTACTTGTTTTAGGGAACAGAATGCACTCCTCCAGAGAGGCAGTTGGCAATTTACATCCCGCCCATCAGCATAACAAGGCTCCCTGTTCTCCAGGGCCTGTCTTGCCTTTCTTGTTCTTACACATTTTGTGGATGTCCCTTTTGACCGGTGGGAAGTGATACTTCTTTGTAGTGCAGATTTGCATTGCCCGCTTGCTTGCTTGGCCAAAAAGGGCGTATGCGTTTTCTCCTGAATATATTCAGGAGAAAACGCATACGCCCTTTTTGGCCAAGTGCATCATTGTCGAAGTTGTGCCCCTCTTCCTGTGCTTTAAAGGCGATTCCAACGTACCTCTTGAAATCTGTTTCCTGCTATTCTGCCTCGCTTTCAAGTCTGCCTCGTTGCCTTCCCTCAACAGATTTTTGGACGATAGTTGTCCTTTATTACTCGGCCAGTTTGTGAATTGCTGTGCCCCTGAGCTCCATTTTTCAACTCGTTTTTGGTGAGCTGACCGCAAGTCCAAAATTTTGGTTCAGGACCTATACTGGTTCCCGGTGGGTGGCTGAGAATTTGGTTAATTTTTCTTCCTACCGGGAAATTACAGTGATATGTGCCCGTCCAAATGCCTAACAGCTACTCTCTCATTGGTTCTCCCTCTTCCCTTTCATCCTCTGCCAAATTGGCAACCTGTGCAAACCAAGAGGTTAAAGGCGCTGTCTCTCCAAGTTGGGAGGTTGATAGTAAAGCAGACGGAAAGTCAAACCGGAGCACCAGGAGAGGGACTATGCGTCGAGTTTTAGAAACCTTTCGTATTCACAGTGTGTCCGTTCTCTAGGTTTCCCGCACATGTTATAGCTGTAGTAATATTCCCTTCAACCTGGAGAGTTCGGACCCATGGAATGGGTGCCATGCATTATTGCTTTAAAGGGTCTGCATTTGCTCACCCAATCTCACCAATCGTCTCAGTCCCAAGTGTCCCTCCTTATGCCACATCCAGCTGTCGTTGTAGATAGGGTCATTCCAGCTTTCATCAGATACCCTGAAGGAATTGTAAAGAATTTCCCAGTTTTTTTGTTTTGTTTTTCAAATTCCTTTTTATAGTGGGTTTGAGCTGATTCTCGCTGCCATGTTTATGCCAGTCTAGACACACTTGATTCCCTTATGGAGACATATCAATACATAGGTTTTAAGATTCTTACTAGTCAGATATTTTCCTCTGCGGGAAATATGGGGTTTTGAGTCCCTTTCGCTGAGGACGGTGTAGGTCTTGTCTATTCCATAGTTGGTTTTTGGAACGGTACCTGTGCTTATATCAAACTCTGGTTTTATGCATCACCCCACCTCTCCTTCCCCCTTAAGCTGGTATAAGAGTGTTTTCTAAATGTGAGACACTGTTCTCTTTCCTAACTCATTTCAAGTGTAGCCATGTTTACAGGATCTTCATAAGTGATATCTTATGATAAGTTTCTTTTTCTGTGTGACTTATTTCACTTAGAATCATCGTACCTGAATCCACCCATTTTGCTGCTACTGGTCTTATGACATTGATTTCATGGCTGAGGGATATTCCATCGTACGTAAGTACCACAATTTTTTGAACCATGTTTATATTTTCTGGGATACTTAAGGTGTATCCAAGTTCAGGTCCTTGTATGCAGTGCAGCCCTAAATTTTGGGGTGGCTCTGTCTTATTGATTTTCAGTTTTCCCAAGGTATATTCCCTAGACTGGTAGTGCCCTTGGCTCTGTAGCTCTGTTCTTTACTTGTTTTAGGGAACAGAATGCACTCCTCCAGAGAGGCAGTTGGCAATTTACATCCCGCCCATCAGCATAACAAGGCTCCCTGTTCTCCAGGGCCTGTCTTGCCTTTCTTGTTCTTACACATTTTGTGGATGTCCCTTTTGACCGGTGGGAAGTGATACTTCTTTGTAGTGCAGATTTGCATTGCCCGCTTGCTTGCTTGGCCAAAAAGGGCGTATGCGTTTTTTCCTGAATATATTCAGGAGAAAATGCATACGCCCTTTTTGGCCAAGTGCATCATTGTCGAAGTTGTGCCCCTCTTCCTGTGCTTTAAAGGTGATTCCAACGTACCTCTTGAAATCTGTTTCCTGCTATTCTGCCTCACTTTCAAGTCCGCCTCGTTGCCTTCCCTCAACAGATTTTTGGACGATAGTTGTCCTTTATTACTCGGCCAGTTTGTGAATTGCTGTGCCCCTGAGCTCCATTTTTCAACTCGCTTTTGGTGAGCTGACCGCAAGTCCAAACTTTTGCTTCAGGACCTATACTGGTTCCCGGTGGGTGGCTGAGAATTTGGTTAATTCTTCTTCCTGCCGGGAAATTACAGTGATATGTGCCCGTCCAAATGCCTAACAGCTACTCTCTCATTGGTTCTCCCTCTTCCCTTTCATCCTCTGCCAAATTGGCAACCTGTGCGAACCAAGAGGTTAAAGGGGCTGTCTCTCCAAGTTGGGAGGTTGATAGTATAGCAGACGGAAAGTCAAACCGGAGCACCAGGAGAGGGACTATGCGTTGAGTTTTAGAAACCTTTCGTATTCACAGTGTGTCCGTTCTCTAGGTTTCCCGCACTTGTTATAGCTGTAGTAATATTCCCTTCAACCTGGAGAGTTCGGACCCATGGAATGGGTGCCATGCATTATTGCTTTAAAGGGTCTGCATTTGCTCACCCAATCTCACCAATCGTCTCAGTCCCAAGTGTCCCTCCTTATGCCACATCTAGCTGTCGTTGTAGATAGGGTCATTCCAGGCTTCATCAGAGACCCTGAAGGAATTGTAAAGAATTTCCCAGTTTTTTTGTTTTGTTTTTGAAATTCCTTTTTATAGTGGGTTTGAGCTGATTCTCGCTGCCATGTTTATGCCAGTCTAGACACACTTGATTCCCTTACGGAGACATATCAATACATAGGTTTTAAGATTCTTACTAGTCAGATATTTTCCTCTGCGGGAAATATGGGGTTTTGAGTCCCTTTCGCTGAGGACGGTGTAGGTCTTGTCTATTCCATAGTTGGTTTTTGGAACGGTACCTGTGCTTATATCAAACTCTGGTTTTATGCATCACCCCACCTCTCCTTCCCCCTTAAGCAGGTATAAGAGTGTTTTCTAAATGTGAGACACTGTTCTCTTTCCTAACTCAGTTCAAGTGTAGCCATGTTTACAGGATCTTCATAAGTGATATCTTATGATAAGTTTCTTTTTCTGTGTGACTTATTTCACTTAGAATCATCGTACCTGAATCCACCCATTTTGCTGCTACTGGTCTTATGACATTGATTTCATGGCTGAGGGATATTCCATCGTACGTAAGTACCACAATTTTTTGAACCATGTTTATATTTTCTGGGATACTTAAGGTGTATCCAAGTTGAGGTCCTTGTATGCAGTGCAGCCCTAAATTTTGGGGTGGCTCTGTCTTATTGATTTTCAGTTTTCCCAAGGTATATTCCCTAGACTGGTAGTGCCCTTGGCTCTGTAGCTCTGTTCTTTACTTGTTTTAGGGAACAGAATGCACTCCTCCAGAGAGGCAGTTGGCAATTTACATCCCGCCCATCAGCATAACAAGGCTCCCTGTTCTCCAGGGCCTGTCTTGCCTTTCTTGTTCTTACACATTTTGTGGATGTCCCTTTTGACTGGTGGGAAGTGATACTTCTTTGTAGTGCAGATTTGCATTGCCCGCTTGCTTGCTTGGCCAAAAAGGGCGTATGCGTTTTCTCCTGAATATATTCAGGAGAAAACGCATACGCCCTTTTTGGCCAAGTGCATCATTGTCGAAGTTGTGCCCCTCTTCCTGTGCTTTAAAGGCGATTCCAACGTACCTCTTGAAATCTGTTTCCTGCTATTCTGCCTCGCTTTCAAGTCCGCCTCGTTGCCTTCCCTCAACAGATTTTTGGACGATAGTTGTCCTTTATTACTCGGCCAGTTTGTGAATTGCTGTGCCCCTGAGCTCCATTTTTCAACTCGCTTTTGGTGAGCTGACCGCAAGTCCAAAATTTTGGTTCAGGACCTATACTGGTTCCCGGTGGGTGGCTGAGAATTTGGTTAATTCTTCTTCCTGCCGGGAAATTACAGTGATATGTGCCCGTCCAAATGCCTAACAGCTACTCTCTCATTGGTTCTCCCTCTTCCCTTTCATCCTCTGCCAAATTGGCAACCTGTGCGAACCAAGACGTTAAAGGGGCTGTCTCTCCAAGTTGGGAGGTTGATAGTAAAGCAGACGGAAAGTCAAACCGGAGCACCAGGAGAGGGACTATGCGTTGAGTTTTAGAAACCTTTCGTATTCACAGTGTGTCCGTTCTCTAGGTTTCCCGCACTTGTTATAGCTGTAGTAATATTCCCTTCAACCTGGAGAGTTCGGACCCATGGAATGGGTGCCATGCATTATTGCTTTAAAGGGTCTGCATTTGCTCACCCAATCTCACCAATCGTCTCAGTCCCAAGTGTCCCTCCTTATGCCACATCCAGCTGTCGTTGTAGATAGGGTCATTCCAGCCTTCATCAGAGACCCTGAAGGAATTGCAAAGAATTTCCCAGTTTTTTTGTTTTGTTTTTGAAATTCCTTTTTATAGTGGGTTTGAGCTGATTCTCGCTGCCATGTTTATGCCAGTCTAGACACACTTGATTCCCTTACGGAGACATATCAATACATAGGTTTTAAGATTCTTACTAGTCAGATATTTTCCTCTGCGGGAAATATGGGGTTTTGAGTCCCTTTCGCTGAGGACGGTGTAGGTCTTGTCTATTCCATAGTTGGTTTTTGGAACGGTACCTGTGCTTATATCAAACTCTGGTTTTATGCATCACCCCACCTCTCCTTCCCCCTTAAGCAGGTATAAGAGTGTTTTCTAAATGTGAGACACTGTTCTCTTTCCTAACTCAGTTCAAGTGTAGCCATGTTTACAGGATCTTCATAAGTGATATCTTATGATAAGTTTCTTTTTCTGTGTGACTTATTTCACTTAGAATCATCGTACCTGAATCCACCCATTTTGCTGCTACTGGTCTTATGACATTGATTTCATGGCTGAGGGATATTCCATCATACGTAAGTACCACAATTTTTTGAACCATGTTTATATTTTCTGGGATACTTAAGGTGTATCCAAGTTGAGGTCCTTGTATGCAGTGCAGCCCTAAATTTTGGGGTGGATCTGTCTTATTGATTTTCAGTTTTCCCAAGGTATATTCCCTAGACTGGTAGTGCCCTTGGCTCTGTAGCTCTGTTCTTTACTTGTTTTAGGGAACAGAATGCACTCCTCCAGAGAGGCAGTTGGCAATTTACATCCCGCCCATCAGCATAACAAGGCTCCCTGTTCTCCAGGACCTGTCTTGCCTTTCTTGTTCTTACACATTTTGTGGATGTCCCTTTTGACCGGTGGGAAGTGATACTTCTTTGTAGTGCAGATTTGCATTGCCCGCTTGCTTGCTTGGCCAAAAAGGGCATATGCGTTTTCTCCTGAATATATTCAGGAGAAAACGCATACGCCCTTTTTGGCCAAGTGCATCATTGTCGAAGTTGTGCCCCTCTTCCTGTGCTTTAAAGGCGATTCCAACGTACCTCTTGAAATCTGTTTCCTGCTATTCTGCCTCGCTTTCAAGTCTGCCTCGTTGCCTTCCCTCAACAGATTTTTGGACGATAGTTGTCCTTTATTACTCGGCCAGTTTGTGAATTGCTGTGCCCCTGAGCTCCATTTTTCAACTCGTTTTTGGTGAGCTGACCGCAAGTCCAAAATTTTGGTTCAGGACCTATACTGGTTCCCGGTGGGTGGCTGAGAATTTGGTTAATTTTTCTTCCTGCCGGGAAATTACAGTGATATGTGCCCGTCCAAATGCCTAACAGCTACTCTCTCATTGGTTCTCCCTCTTCCCTTTCATCCTCTGCCAAATTGGCAACCTGTGCAAACCAAGAGGTTAAAGGCGCTGTCTCTCCAAGTTGGGAGGTTGATAGTAAAGCAGACGGAAAGTCAAACCGGAGCACCAGGAGAGGGACTATGCGTCGAGTTTTAGAAACCTTTCGTATTCACAGTGTGTCCGTTCTCTAGGTTTCCCGCACATGTTATAGCTGTAGTAATATTCCCTTCAACCTGGAGAGTTCGGACCCATGGAATGGGTGCCATGCATTATTGCTTTAAAGGGTCTGCATTTGCTCACCCAATCTCACCAATCGTCTCAGTCCCAAGTGTCCCTCCTTATGCCACATCCAGCTGTTGTTGTAGATAGGGTCATTCCAGCTTTCATCAGATACCCTGAAGGAATTGTAAAGAATTTCCCAGTTTTTTTGTTTTGTTTTTGAAATTCCTTTTTATAGTGGGTTTGAGCTGATTCTCGCTGCCATGTTTATGCCAGTCTAGACACACTTGATTCCCTTATGGAGACATATCAATACATAGGTTTTAAGATTCTTACTAGTCAGATATTTTCCTCTGCGGGAAATATGGGGTTTTGAGTCCTTTTCGCTGAGGACGGTGTAGGTCTTGTCTATTCCATAGTTGGTTTTTGGAACGGTACCTGTGCTTATATCAAACTCTGGTTTTATGCATCACCCCACCTCTCCTTCCCCCTTAAGCTGGTATAAGAGTGTTTTCTAAATGTGAGACACTGTTCTCTTTCCTAACTCATTTCAAGTGTAGCCATGTTTACAGGATCTTCATAAGTGATATCTTATGATAAGTTTCTTTTTCTGTGTGACTTATTTCACTTAGAATCATCGTACCTGAATCCACCCATTTTGCTGCTACTGGTCTTATGACATTGATTTCATGGCTGAGGGATATTCCATCGTATGTAAGTACCACAATTTTTTGAACCATGTTTATATTTTCTGGGATACTTAAGGTGTATCCAAGTTGAGGTCCTTGTATGCAGTGCAGCCCTAAATTTTGGGGTGGCTCTGTCTTATTGATTTTCAGTTTTCCCAAGGTATATTCCCTAGACTGGTAGTGCCCTTGGCTCTGTAGCTCTGTTCTTTACTTGTTTTAGGGAACAGAATGCACTCCTCCAGAGAGGCAGTTGGCAATTTACATCCCGCCCATCAGCATAACAAGGCTCCCTGTTCTCCAGGGCCTGTCTTGCCTTTCTTGTTCTTACACATTTTGTGGATGTCCCTTTTGACCGGTGGGAAGTGATACTTCTTTGTAGTGCAGATTTGCATTGCCCGCTTGCTTGCTTGGCCAAAAAGGGCGTATGCGTTTTTTCCTGAATATATTCAGGAGAAAACGCATACGCCCTTTTTGGCCAAGTGCATCATTGTCGAAGTTGTGCCCCTCTTCCTGTGCTTTAAAGGTGATTCCAACGTACCTCTTGAAATCTGTTTCCTGCTATTCTGCCTCACTTTCAAGTCCGCCTCGTTGCCTTCCCTCAACAGATTTTTGGACGATAGTTGTCCTTTATTACTCGGCCAGTTTGTGAATTGCTGTGCCCCTGAGCTCCATTTTTCAACTCGCTTTTGGTGAGCTGACCGCAAGTCCAAACTTTTGCTTCAGGACCTATACTGGTTCCCGGTGGGTGGCTGAGAATTTGGTTAATTCTTCTTCCTGCCGGGAAATTACAGTGATATGTGCCCGTCCAAATGCCTAACAGCTACTCTCTCATTGGTTCTCCCTCTTCCCTTTCATCCTCTGCCAAATTGGCAACCTGTGCGAACCAAGAGGTTAAAGGGGCTGTCTCTCCAAGTTGGGAGGTTGATAGTATAGCAGACGGAAAGTCAAACCGGAGCACCAGGAGAGGGACTATGCGTTGAGTTTTAGAAACCTTTCGTATTCACAGTGTGTCCGTTCTCTAGGTTTCCCGCACTTGTTATAGCTGTAGTAATATTCCCTTCAACCTGGAGAGTTCGGACCCATGGAATGGGTGCCATGCATTATTGCTTTAAAGGGTCTGCATTTGCTCACCCAATCTCACCAATCGTCTCAGTCCCAAGTGTCCCTCCTTATGCCACATCTAGCTGTCGTTGTAGATAGGGTCATTCCAGGCTTCATCAGAGACCCTGAAGGAATTGTAAAGAATTTCCCAGTTTTTTTGTTTTGTTTTTGAAATTCCTTTTTATAGTGGGTTTGAGCTGATTCTCGCTGCCATGTTTATGCCAGTCTAGACACACTTGATTCCCTTACGGAGACATATCAATACATAGGTTTTAAGATTCTTACTAGTCAGATATTTTCCTCTGCGGGAAATATGGGGTTTTGAGTCCCTTTCGCTGAGGACGGTGTAGGTCTTGTCTATTCCATAGTTGGTTTTTGGAACGGTACCTGTGCTTATATCAAACTCTGGTTTTATGCATCACCCCACCTCTCCTTCCCCCTTAAGCAGGTATAAGAGTGTTTTCTAAATGTGAGACACTGTTCTCTTTCCTAACTCAGTTCAAGTGTAGCCATGTTTACAGGATCTTCATAAGTGATATCTTATGATAAGTTTCTTTTTCTGTGTGACTTATTTCACTTAGAATCATCGTACCTGAATCCACCCATTTTGCTGCTACTGGTCTTATGACATTGATTTCATGGCTGAGGGATATTCCATCGTACGTAAGTACCACAATTTTTTGAACCATGTTTATATTTTCTGGGATACTTAAGGTGTATCCAAGTTGAGGTCCTTGTATGCAGTGCAGCCCTAAATTTTGGGGTGGCTCTGTCTTATTGATTTTCAGTTTTCCCAAGGTATATTCCCTAGACTGGTAGTGCCCTTGGCTCTGTAGCTCTGTTCTTTACTTGTTTTAGGGAACAGAATGCACTCCTCCAGAGAGGCAGTTGGCAATTTACATCCCGCCCATCAGCATAACAAGGCTCCCTGTTCTCCAGGGCCTGTCTTGCCTTTCTTGTTCTTACACATTTTGTGGATGTCCCTTTTGACCGGTGGGAAGTGATACTTCTTTGTAGTGCAGATTTGCATTGCCCGCTTGCTTGCTTGGCCAAAAAGGGCGTATGCGTTTTCTCCTGAATATATTCAGGAGAAAACGCATACGCCCTTTTTGGCCAAGTGCATCATTGTCGAAGTTGTGCCCCTCTTCCTGTGCTTTAAAGGCGATTCCAACGTACCTCTTGAAATCTGTTTCCTGCTATTCTGCCTCGCTTTCAAGTCCGCCTCGTTGCCTTCCCTCAACAGATTTTTGGACGATAGTTGTCCTTTATTACTCGGCCAGTTTGTGAATTGCTGTGCCCCTGAGCTCCATTTTTCAACTCGCTTTTGGTGAGCTGACCGCAAGTCCAAAATTTTGGTTCAGGACCTATACTGGTTCCCGGTGGGTGGCTGAGAATTTGGTTAATTCTTCTTCCTGCCGGGAAATTACAGTGATATGTGCCCGTCCAAATGCCTAACAGCTACTCTCTCATTGGTTCTCCCTCTTCCCTTTCATCCTCTGCCAAATTGGCAACCTGTGCGAACCAAGACGTTAAAGGGGCTGTCTCTCCAAGTTGGGAGGTTGATAGTAAAGCAGACGGAAAGTCAAACCGGAGCACCAGGAGAGGGACTATGCGTTGAGTTTTAGAAACCTTTCGTATTCACAGTGTGTCCGTTCTCTAGGTTTCCCGCACTTGTTATAGCTGTAGTAATATTCCCTTCAACCTGGAGAGTTCGGACCCATGGAATGGGTGCCATGCATTATTGCTTTAAAGGGTCTGCATTTGCTCACCCAATCTCACCAATCGTCTCAGTCCCAAGTGTCCCTCCTTATGCCACATCCAGCTGTCGTTGTAGATAGGGTCATTCCAGCCTTCATCAGAGACCCTGAAGGAATTGCAAAGAATTTCCCAGTTTTTTTGTTTTGTTTTTGAAATTCCTTTTTATAGTGGGTTTGAGCTGATTCTCGCTGCCATGTTTATGCCAGTCTAGACACACTTGATTCCCTTACGGAGACATATCAATACATAGGTTTTAAGATTCTTACTAGTCAGATATTTTCCTCTGCGGGAAATATGGGGTTTTGAGTCCCTTTCGCTGAGGACGGTGTAGGTCTTGTCTATTCCATAGTTGGTTTTTGGAACGGTACCTGTGCTTATATCAAACTCTGGTTTTATGCATCACCCCACCTCTCCTTCCCCCTTAAGCAGGTATAAGAGTGTTTTCTAAATGTGAGACACTGTTCTCTTTCCTAACTCAGTTCAAGTGTAGCCATGTTTACAGGATCTTCATAAGTGATATCTTATGATAAGTTTCTTTTTCTGTGTGACTTATTTCACTTAGAATCATCGTACCTGAATCCACCCATTTTGCTGCTACTGGTCTTATGACATTGATTTCATGGCTGAGGGATATTCCATCGTACGTAAGTACCACAATTTTTTGAACCATGTTTATATTTTCTGGGATACTTAAGGTGTATCCAAGTTGAGGTCCTTGTATGCAGTGCAGCCCTAAATTTTGGGGTGGATCTGTCTTATTGATTTTCAGTTTTCCCAAGGTATATTCCCTAGACTGGTAGTGCCCTTGGCTCTGTAGCTCTGTTCTTTACTTGTTTTAGGGAACAGAATGCACTCCTCCAGAGAGGCAGTTGGCAATTTACATCCCGCCCATCAGCATAACAAGGCTCCCTGTTCTCCAGGACCTGTCTTGCCTTTCTTGTTCTTACACATTTTGTGGATGTCCCTTTTGACCGGTGGGAAGTGATACTTCTTTGTAGTGCAGATTTGCATTGCCCGCTTGCTTGCTTGGCCAAAAAGGGCATATGCGTTTTCTCCTGAATATATTCAGGAGAAAACGCATACGCCCTTTTTGGCCAAGTGCATCATTGTCGAAGTTGTGCCCCTCTTCCTGTGCTTTAAAGGCGATTCCAACGTACCTCTTGAAATCTGTTTCCTGCTATTCTGCCTCGCTTTCAAGTCTGCCTCGTTGCCTTCCCTCAACAGATTTTTGGACGATAGTTGTCCTTTATTACTCGGCCAGTTTGTGAATTGCTGTGCCCCTGAGCTCCATTTTTCAACTCGCTTTTGGTGAGCTGACCGCAAGTCCAAACTTTTGGTTGAGGACCTATACTGGTTCCCGGTGGGTGGCTGAGAATTTGGTTAATTCTTCTTCCTGCCGGGAAATTACAGTGATATGTGCCCGTCCAAATGCCTAACAGCTACTCTCTCATTGGTTCTCCCTCTTCCCTTTCATCCTCTGCCAAATTGGCAACCTGTGCGAACCAAGAGGTTAAAGGGGCTGTCTCTCCAAGTTGGGAGGTTGATAGTATAGCAGACGGAAAGTCAAACCGGAGCACCAGGAGAGGGACTATGCGTTGAGTTTTAGAAACCTTTCGTATTCACAGTGTGTCCGTTCTCTAGGTTTCCCGCACTTGTTATAGCTGTAGTAATATTCCCTTCAACCTGGAGAGTTCGGACCCATGGAATGGGTGCCATGCATTATTGCTTTAAAGGGTCTGCATTTGCTCACCCAATCTCACCAATCGTCTCAGTCCCAAGTGTCCCTCCTTATGCCACATCCAGCTGTCGTTGTAGATAGGGTCATTCCAGCCTTCATCAGAGACCCTGAAGGAATTGTAAAGAATTTCCCAGTTTTTTTGTTTTGTTTTTGAAATTCCTTTTTATAGTGGGTTTGAGCTGATTCTCGCTGCCATGTTTATGCCAGTCTAGACACACTTGATTCCCTTACGGAGACATATCAATACATAGGTTTTAAGATTCTTACTAGTCAGATATTTTCCTCTGCGGGAAATATGGGGTTTTGAGTCCCTTTCGCTGAGGACGGTGTAGGTCTTGTCTATTCCATAGTTGGTTTTTGGAACGGTACCTGTGCTTATATCAAACTCTGGTTTTATGCATCACCCCACCTCTCCTTCCCCCTTAAGCAGGTATAAGAGTGTTTTCTAAATGTGAGACACTGTTCTCTTTCCTAACTCAGTTCAAGTGTAGCCATGTTTACAGGATCTTCATAAGTGATATCTTATGATAAGTTTCTTTTTCTGTGTGACTTATTTCACTTAGAATCATCGTACCTGAATCCACCCATTTTGCTGCTACTGGTCTTATGACATTGATTTCATGGCTGAGGGATATTCCATCGTACGTAAGTACCACAATTTTTTGAACCATGTTTATATTTTCTGGGATACTTAAGGTGTATCCAAGTTGAGGTCCTTGTATGCAGTGCAGCCCTAAATTTTGGGGTGGCTCTGTCTTATTGATTTTCAGTTTTCCCAAGGTATATTCCCTAGACTGGTAGTGCCCTTGGCTCTGTAGCTCTGTTCTTTACTTGTTTTAGGGAACAGAATGCACTCCTCCAGAGAGGCAGTTGGCAATTTACATCCCGCCCATCAGCATAACAAGGCTCCCTGTTCTCCAGGGCCTGTCTTGCCTTTCTTGTTCTTACACATTTTGTGGATGTCCCTTTTGACCGGTGGGAAGTGATACTTCTTTGTAGTGCAGATTTGCATTGCCCGCTTGCTTGCTTGGCCAAAAAGGGCGTATGCGTTTTCTCCTGAATATATTCAGGAGAAAACGCATACGCCCTTTTTGGCCAAGTGCATCATTGTCGAAGTTGTGTCCCTCTTCCTGTGCTTTAAAGGCGATTCCAACGTACCTCTTGAAATCTGTTTCCTGCTATTCTGCCTCGCTTTCAAGTCCGCCTCGTTGCCTTCCCTCAACAGATTTTTGGACGATAGTTGTCCTTTATTACTCGGCCAGTTTGTGAATTGCTGTGCCCCTGAGCTCCATTTTTCAACTCGCTTTTGGTGAGCTGACCGCAAGTCCAAACTTTTGGTTGAGGACCTATACTGGTTCCCGGTGGGTGGCTGAGAATTTGGTTAATTCTTCTTCCTGCCGGGAAATTACAGTGATATGTGCCCGTCCAAATGCCTAACAGCTACTCTCTCATTGGTTCTCCCTCTTCCCTTTCATCCTCTGCCAAATTGGCAACCTGTGCGAACCAAGACGTTAAAGGGGCTGTCTCTCCAAGTTGGGAGGTTGATAGTAAAGCAGACGGAAAGTCAAACCGGAGCACCAGGAGAGGGACTATGCGTTGAGTTTTAGAAACCTTTCGTATTCACAGTGTGTCCGTTCTCTAGGTTTCCCGCACTTGTTATAGCTGTAGTAATATTCCCTTCAACCTGGAGAGTTCGGACCCGTGGAATGGGTGCCATGCATTATTGCTTTAAAGGGTCTGCATTTGCTCACCCAATCTCACCAATGGTCTCAGTCCCAAGTGTCCCTCCTTATGCCACATCCAGCTGTCGTTGTAGATAGGGTCATTCCAGCCTTCATCAGAGACCCTGAAGGAATTGCAAAGAATTTCCCAGTTTTTTTGTTTTGTTTTTGAAATTCCTTTTTATAGTGGGTTTGAGCTGATTCTCGCTGCCATGTTTATGCCAGTCTAGACACACTTGATTCCCTTACGGAGACATATCAATACATAGGTTTTAAGATTCTTACTAGTCAGATATTTTCCTCTGCGGGAAATATGGGGTTTTGAGTCCCTTTCGCTGAGGACGGTGTAGGTCTTGTCTATTCCATAGTTGGTTTTTGGAACGGTACCTGTGCTTATATCATACTCTGGTTTTATGCATCACCCCACCTCTCCTTCCCCCTTAAGCAGGTATAAGAGTGTTTTCTAAATGTGAGACACTGTTCTCTTTCCTAACTCAGTTCAAGTGTAGCCATGTTTACAGGATCTTCATAAGTGATATCTTATGATAAGTTTCTTTTTCTGTGTGACTTATTTCACTTAGAATCATCGTACCTGAATCCACCCATTTTGCTGCTACTGGTCTTATGACATTGATTTCATGGCTGAGGGATATTCCATCGTACGTAAGTACCACAATTTTTTGAACCATGTTTATATTTTCTGGGATACTTAAGGTGTATCCAAGTTGAGGTCCTTGTATGCAGTGCAGCCCTAAATTTTGGGGTGGCTCTGTCTTATTGATTTTCAGTTTTCCCAAGGTATATTCCCTAGACTGGTAGTGCCCTTGGCTCTGTAGCTCTGTTCTTTACTTGTTTTAGGGAACAGAATGCACTCCTCCAGAGAGGCAGTTGGCAATTTACATCCCGCCCATCAGCATAACAAGGCTCCCTGTTCTCCAGGGCCTGTCTTGCCTTTCTTGTTCTTACACATTTTGTGGATGTCCCTTTTGACCGGTGGGAAGTGATACTTCTTTGTAGTGCAGATTTGCATTGCCCGCTTGCTTGCTTGGCCAAAAAGGGCGTATGCGTTTTCTCCTGAATATATTCAGGAGAAAACGCATACGCCCTTTTTGGCCAAGTGCATCATTGTCGAAGTTGTGCCCCTCTTCCTGTGCTTTAAAGGCGATTCCAACGTACCTCTTGAAATCTGTTTCCTGCTATTCTGCCTCGCTTTCAAGTCCGCCTCGTTGCCTTCCCTCAACAGATTTTTGGACGATAGTTGTCCTTTATTACTCGGCCAGTTTGTGAATTGCTGTGCCCCTGAGCTCCATTTTTCAACTCGCTTTTGGTGAGCTGACCGCAAGTCCAAAATTTTGGTTCAGGACCTATACTGGTTCCCGGTGGGTGGCTGAGAATTTGGTTAATTCTTCTTCCTGCCGGGAAATTACAGTGATATGTGCCCGTCCAAATGCCTAACAGCTACTCTCTCATTGGTTCTCCCTCTTCCCTTTCATCCTCTGCCAAGTTGGCAACCTGTGCGAACCAAGAGGTTAAAGGGGCTGTCTCTCCAAGTTGGGAGGTTGATAGTAAAGCAGACGGAAAGTCAAACCGGAGCACAAGGGGAGGGACTATGCGTTGAGTTTTAGAAACCTTTCGTATTCACAGTGTGTCCGTTCTCTAGGTTTCCCGCACTTGTTATAGCTGTAGTAATATTCCCTTCAACCTGGAGAGTTCGGACCCATGGAATGGGTGCCATGCATTATTGCTTTAAAGGGTCTTCATTTGCTCACCCAATCTCACCAATCGTCTCAGTCCCAAGTGTCCCTCCTTATGCCACATCCAGCTGTCGTTTTAGATAGGGTCATTCCAGCCTTCATCAGAGACCCTGAAGGAATTGTAAAGAATTTCCCAGTTTTTTTGTTTTGTTTTTGAAATTCCTTTTTATAGTGGGTTTGAGCTGATTCTCGCTGCCATGTTTATGCCAGTCTAGACACACTTGATTCCCTTACGGAGACATATCAATACATAGGTTTTAAGATTCTTACTAGTCAGATATTTTCCTCTGCGGGAAATATGGGGTTTTGAGTCCCTTTCGCTGAGGACGGTGTAGGTCTTGTCTATTCCATAGTTGGTTTTTGGAACGGTACCTGTGCTTATATCAAACTCTGGTTTTATGCATCACCCCACCTCTCCTTCCCCCTTAAGCAGGTATAAGAGTGTTTTCTAAATGTGAGACACTGTTCTCTTTCCTAACTCAGTTCAAGTGTAGCCATGTTTACAGGATCTTCATAAGTGATATCTTATGATAAGTTTCTTTTTCTGTGTGACTTATTTCACTTAGAATCATCGTACCTGAATCCACCCATTTTGCTGCTACTGGTCTTATGACATTGATTTCATGGCTGAGGGATATTCCATCGTACGTAAGTACCACAATTTTTTGAACCATGTTTATATTTTCTGGGATACTTAAGGTGTATCCAAGTTGAGGCCCTTGTATGCAGTGCAGCCCTAAATTTTGAGGTGGCTCTGTCTTATTGATTTTCAGTTTTCCCAAGGTATATTCCCTAGACTGGTAGTGCCCTTGGCTCTGTAGCTCTGTTCTTTACTTGTTTTAGGGAACAGAATGCACTCCTCCAGAGAGGCAGTTGGCAATTTACATCCCGCCCATCAGCATAACAAGGCTCCCTGTTCTCCAGGGCCTGTCTTGCCTTTCTTGTTCTTACACATTTTGTGGATGTCCCTTTTGACCGGTGGGAAGTGATACTTCTTTGTAGTGCAGATTTGCATTGCCCGCTTGCTTGCTTGGCCAAAAAGGGCGTATGCGTTTTCTCCTGATTATATTCAGGAGAAAACGCATACGCCCTTTTTGGCCAAGTGCATCATTGTCGAAGTTGTGCCCCTCTTCCTGTGCTTTAAAGGCGATTCCAACGTACCTCTTGAAATCTGTTTCCTGCTATTCTGCCTCGCTTTCAAGTCCGCCTCGTTGCCTTCCCTCAACAGATTTTTGGACGATAGTTGTCCTTTATTACTCGGCCAGTTTGTGAATTGCTGTGCCCCTGAGCTCCATTTTTCAACTCGTTTTTGGTGAGCTGACCGCAAGTCCAAAATTTCGGTTCAGGACCTATACTGGTTCCCGGTGGGTGGCTGAGAATTTGGTTAATTCTTCTTCCTGCCGGGAAATTACAGTGATATGTGCCCGTCCAAATGCCTAACAGCTACTCTCTCATTGGTTCTCCCTCTTCCCTTTCATCCTCTGCCAAATTGGCAACCTGTGCGAACCAAGAGGTTAAAGGGGCTGTCTCTCCAAGTTGGGAGGTTGATAGTAAAGCAGACGGAAAGTCAAACCGGAGCACCAGGAGAGGGACTATGCGTTGATTTTTAGAAACCTTTCATATTCACAGTGTGTCCGTTCTCTAGGTTTCCCGCACTTGTTATAGCTGTAGTAATATTCCCTTCAACCTGGAGAGTTCGGACCCATGGAATGGGTGCCATGCATTTTTGCTTTAAAGGGTCTGCATTTGCTCACCCAATCTCACCAATCGTCTCAGTCCCAAGTGTCCCTCCTTATGCCACATCCAGCTGTCATTGTAGATAGGGTCATTCCAGCCTTCATCAGAGACCCTGAAGGAATTGTAAATAATTTCCCAGTTTTTTTGTTTTGTTTTTGAAATTCCTTTTTATAGTGGGTTTGAGCTGATTCTCGCTGCCATGTTTATGCCAGTCTAGACACACTTGATTCCCTTATGGAGACATATCAATACATAGGTTTTAAGATTCTTACTAGTCAGATATTTTCCTCTGCGGGAAATATGGGGTTTTGAGTCCCTTTCGCTGAGGACGGTGTAGGTCTTGTCTATTCCATAGTTGGTTTTTGGAACGGTACCTGTGCTTATATCAAACTCTGGTTTTATGCATCACCCCACCTCTCCTTCCCCCTTAAGCAGGTATAAGAGTGTTTTCTAAATGTGAGACACTGTTCTCTTTCCTAACTCAGTTCAAGTGTAGCCATGTTTACAGGATCTTCATAAGTGATATCTTATGATAAGTTTCTTTTTCTGTGTGACTTATTTCACTTAGAATCATCGTACCTGAATCCACCCATTTTGCTGCTACTGGTCTTATGACATTGATTTCATGGCTGAGGGATATTCCATCGTACGTAAGTACCACAATTTTTTGAACCATGTTTATATTTTCTGGGATACTTAAGGTGTATCCAAGTTGAGGCCCTTGTATGCAGTGCAGCCCTAAATTTTGGGGTGGCTCTGTCTTATTGATTTTCAGTTTTCCCAAGGTATATTCCCTATACTGGTAGTGCCCTTGGCTCTGTAGCTCTGTTCTTTACTTGTTTTAGGGAACAGAATGCACTCCTCCAGAGAGGCAGTTGTCAATTTACATCCCACCCATCAGCATAATAAGGCTCCCTGTTCTCCAGGGCCTGTCTTGCCTTTCTTGTTCTTACACATTTTGTGGATGTCCCTTTTGACCGGTGGGAAGTGATACTTCTTTGTAGTGCAGATTTGCATTGCCCGCTTGCTTGCTTGGCCAAAAAGGGCGTATGCGTTTTCTCCTGAATATATTCAGGAGAAAACGCATACGCCCTTTTTGGCCAAGTGCATCATTGTCGAAGTTGTGCCCCTCTTCCTGTGCTTTAAAGGCGATTCCAACGTACCTCTTGAAATCTGTTTCCTGCTATTCTGCCTCGCTTTCAAGTCCGCCTCGTTGCCTTCCCTCAACAGATTTTTGGACGATAGTTGGCCTTTATTACTCGGCCAGTTTGTGAATTGCTGTGCCCCTGAGCTCCATTTTTCAACTCATTTTTGGTGAGCTGACCGCAAGTCCAAAATTTTGGTTCAGGACCTATACTGGTTCCGGGTGGGTGGCTGAGAATTTGGTTAATTCTTCTTCCTGCCGGGAAATTACAGTGATATGTGCCCGTCCAAATGCCTAACAGCTACTCTCTCATTGGTTCTCCCTCTTCCCTTTCATCCTCTGCCAAATTGGCAACCTGTGCGAACCAAGAGGTTAAAGGGGCTGTCTCTCCAAGTTGGGAGGTTGATAGTAAAGCAGACGGAAAGTCAAACCGGAGCACCAGGAGAGGGACTATTCGTTGAGTTTTAGAAACCTTTCGTATTCACAGTGTGTCCGTTCTCTAGGTTTCCCGCACATGTTATAGCTGTAGTAATATTCCCTTCAACCTGGAGAGTTCGGACCCATGGAATGGGTGCCATGCATTATTGCTTTAAAGGGTCTGCATTTGCTCACCCAATCTCACCAACCGTCTCAGTCCCAAGTGTCCCTCCTTATGCCACATCCAGCTGTCGTTGTAGATAGGGTCATTCCAGCTTTCATCAGAGACCCTGAAGGAATTGTAAAGAATTTCCCAGTTTTTTTGTTTTGTTTTTGAAATTCCTTTTTATAGTGGGTTTGAGCTGATTCTCGCTGCCATGTTTATGCCAGTCTAGACACAGTTGATTCCCTTACGGAGACATATCAATACATAGGTTTTAAGATTCTTACTAGTCAGATATTTTCCTCTGCGGGAAATATGGGGTTTTGAGTCCCTTTCGCTGAGGACGGTGTAGGTCTTGTCTATTCCATAGTTGGTTTTTGGAACGGTACCTGTGCTTATATCAAACTCTGGTTTTATGCATCACCCCACCTCTCCTTCCCCCTTAAGCAGGTATAAGAGTGTTTTCTAAATGTGAGACACTGTTCTCTTTCCTAACTCAGTTCAAGTGTAGCCATGTTTACAGGATCTTCATAAGTGATATCTTATGATAAGTTTCTTTTTCTGTGTGACTTATTTCACTTAGAATCATCGTACCTGAATCCACCCATTTTGCTGCTACTGGTCTTATGACATTGATTTCATGGCTGAGGGATATTCCATCGTACGTAAGTACCACAATTTTTTGAACCATGTTTATATTTTCTGGGATACTTAAGGTGTATCCAAGTTGAGGTCCTTGTATGCAGTGCAGCCCTAAATTTTGGGGTGGCTCTGTCTTATTGATTTTCAGTTTTCCCAAGGTATATTCCCTAGACTGGTAGTGCCCTTGGCTCTGTAGCTCTGTTCTTTACTTGTTTTAGGGAACAGAATGCACTCCTCCAGAGAGGCAGTTGGCAATTTACATCCCGCCCATCAGCATAACAAGGCTCCCTGTTCTCCAGGGCCTGTCTTGCCTTTCTTGTTCTTACACATTTTGTGGATGTCCCTTTTGACCGGTGGGAAGTGATACTTCTTTGTAGTGCAGATTTGCATTGCCCGCTTGCTTGCTTGGCCAAAAAGGGCGTATGCGTTTTCTCCTGAATATATTCAGGAGAAAACGCATACGCCCTTTTTGGCCAAGTGCATCATTGTCGAAGTTGTGCCCCTCTTCCTGTGCTTTAAAGGCGATTCCAACGTACCTCTTGAAATCTGTTTCCTGCTATTCTGCCTCGCTTTCAAGTCCGCCTCGTTGCCTTCCCTCAACAGATTTTTGGACGATAGTTGTCCTTTATTACTCGGCCAGTTTGTGAATTGCTGTGCCCCTGAGCTCCATTTTTCAACTCGTTTTTGGTGAGCTGACCGCAAGTCCAAAATTTTGGTTCAGGACCTATCCTGGTTCCCGGTGGGTGGCTGAGAATTTGGTTAATTCTTCTTCCTGCCGGGAAATTACAGTGATATGTGCCCGTCCAAATGCCTAACAGCTACTCTCACATTGGTTCTCCCTCTTCCCTTTCATCCTCTGCCAAATTGGCAACCTGTGCGAACCAAGAGGTTAAAGGCGCTGTCTCTCCAAGTTGGGAGGTTGATAGTAAAGCAGACGGAAAGTCAAACCGGAGCACCAGGAGAGGGACTATGCGTTGAGTTTTAGAAACCTTTCGTATTCACAGTGTGTCCGTTCTCTAGGTTTCCCGCACATGTTATAGCTGTAGTAATATTCCCTTCAACCTGGAGAGTTCGGACCCATGGAATGGGTGCCATGCATTATTGCTTTAAAGGGTCTGCATTTGCTCACCCAATCTCACCAACCGTCTCAGTCCCAAGTGGCCCTCCTTATGCCACATCCAGCTGTCGTTGTAGATAGGGTCATTCCAGCTTTCATCAGAGACCCTGAAGGAATTGTAAAGAATTTCCCAGTTTTTTTGTTTTGTTTTTGAAAATCCTTTTTATAGTGGGTTTGAGCTGATTCTCGCTGCCATGTTTATGCCAGTCTAGACACAGTTGATTCCCTTACGGAGACATATCAATACATAGGTTTTAAGATTCTTACTAGTCAGATATTTTCCTCTGCGGGAAATATGGGGTTTTGGGTCCCTTTCGCTGAGGGCGGTGTAGGTCTTGTCTATTCCATAGTTGGTTTTTGGAACGGTACCTGTGCTTATATCAAACTCTGGTTTTATGCATCACCCCACCTCTCCTTCCCCCTTAAGCAGGTATAAGAGTGTTTTCTAAATGTGAGACACTGTTCTCTTTCCTAACTCAGTTCAAGTGTAGCCATGTTTACAGGATCTTCATAAGTGATATCTTATGATAAGTTTCTTTTTCTGTGTGACTTATTTCACTTAGAATCATCGTACCTGAATCCACCCATTTTGCTGCTACTGGTCTTATGACATTGATTTCATGGCTGAGGGATATTCCATCGTACGTAAGTACCACAATTTTTTGAACCATGTTTATATTTTCTGGGATACTTAAGGTGTATCCAAGTTGAGGTCCTTGTATGCAGTGCAGCCCTAAATTTTGGGGTGGCTCTGTCTTATTGATTTTCAGTTTTCCGAAGGTATATTCCCTAGACTGGTAGTGCCCTTGGCTCTGTAGCTCTGTTCTTTACTTGTTTTAGGGAACAGAATGCACTCCTCCAGAGAGGCAGTTGGCAATTTACATCCCGCCCATCAGCATAACAAGGCTCCCTGTTCTCCAGGGCCTGTCTTGCCTTTCTTGTTCTTACACATTTTGTGGATGTCCCTTTTGACCGGTGGGAAGTGATACTTCTTTGTAGTGCAGATTTGCATTGCCCGCTTGCTTGCTTGGCCAAAAAGGGCGTATGCGTTTTCTCCTGAATATATTCAGGAGAAAACGCATACGCCCTTTTTGGCCAAGTGCATCATTGTCGAAGTTGTGCCCCTCTTCCTGTGCTTTAAAGGCGATTCCAACGTACCTCTTGAAATCTGTTTCCTGCTATTCTGCCTCGCTTTCAAGTCCGCCTCGTTGCCTTCCCTCAACAGATTTTTGGACGATAGTTGTCCTTTATTACTCGGCCAGTTTGTGAATGGCTGTGCCCCTGAGCTCCATTTTTCAACTCGTTTTTGGTGAGCTGACCGCAAGTCCAAAATTTTGGTTCAGGACCTATACTGGTTCCCGGTGGGTGGCTGAGAATTTGGTTAATTCTTCTTCCTGCCGGGAAATTACAGTGATATGTGCCCGTCCAAATGCCTAACAGCTACTCTCTCATTGGTTCTCCCTCTTCCCTTTCATCCTCTGCCAAATTGGCAACCTGTGCGAACCAAGAGGTTAAAGGCGCTGTCTCTCCAAGTTGGGAGGTTGATAGTAAAGCAGACGGAAAGTCAAACCGGAGCACCAGGAGAGGGACTATGCGTTGAGTTTTAGAAACCTTTCGTATTCACAGTGTGTCCGTTCTCTAGGTTTCCCGCACATGTTATAGCTGTAGTAATATTCCCTTCAACCTGGAGAGTCCGGACCCATGGAATGGGTGCCATGCATTATTGCTTTAAAGGGTCTGCATTTGCTCACCCAATCTCACCAATCGTCTCAGTCCCAAGTGTCCCTCCTTATGCCACATCCAGCTGTCGTTGTAGATAGGGTCATTCCAGCTTTCATCAGAGACCCTGAAGGAATTGTAAAGAATTTCCCAGTTTTTTTGTTTTGTTTTTGAAATTCCTTTTTATAGTGGGTTTGAGCTGATTCTCGCTGCCATGTTTATGCCAGTCTAGACACACTTGATTCCCTTATGGAGACATATCAATACATAGGTTTTAAGATTCTTACTAGTCAGATATTTTCCTCTGCGGGAAATATGGGGTTTTGAGTCCCTTTCGCTGAGGACGGTGTAGGTCTTGTCTATTCCATAGTTGGTTTTTGGAACGGTACCTGTGCTTATATCAAACTCTGGTTTTATGCATCACCCCACCTCTCCTTCCCCTTTAAGCAGGTATAAGAGTGTTTTCTAAATGTGAGACACTGTTCTCTTTCCTAACTCAGTTCAAGTGTAGCCATGTTTACAGGATCTTCATAAGTGATATCTTATGATAAGTTTCTTTTTCTGTGTGACTTATTTCACTTAGAATCATCGTACCTGAATCCACCCATTTTGCTGCTACTGGTCTTATGACATTGATTTCATGGCTGAGGGATATTCCATCGTACGTAAGTACCACAATTTTTTGAACCATGTTTATATTTTCTGGGATACTTAAGGTGTATCCAAGTTGAGGTCCTTGTATGCAGTGCAGCCCTAAATTTTGGGGTGGCTCTGTCTTATTGATTTTCAGTTTTCCCAAGGTATATTCCCTAGACTGGTAGTGCCCTTGGCTCTGTAGCTCTGTTCTTTACTTGTTTTAGGGAACAGAATGCACTCCTCCAGAGAGGCAGTTGGCAATTTACATTCCGCCCATCAGCATAACAAGGCTTCCTGTTCTCCAGGGCCTGTCTTGCCTTTCTGGTTTTTACACATTTTGTGGATGTCCCTTTTGACCGGTGGGAAGTGATACTTCTTTGTAGTGCAGATTTGCATTGCCCGCTTGCTTGCTTGGCCAAAAAGGGCGTATGAGTTTTCTCCTTAATATATTCAGGATAAATCGCATACACCCTTTTTGGCCAAGTGCATCATTGTCGAAGTTGTGCCCCTCTTCCTGTGCCTTAAAGTCGATTCCAACGTACCTCTTGAAATCTGTTTCCTGCTATTCTGCCTCGCTTTCAAGTCCGCCTCGTTGCCTACCCTCAACAGATTTTTGGACGATAGTTGTCCTTTATTACTCCGTCAGTTTGTGAATTGCTGTGCCCCTGAGCTCCATTTTTCAACTCGTTTTTTGTGAACTGACCGCAAGCCCAAAATTTTGCTTCAGGACCTATACTGGTTCCCGGTGGGTGGCTGACACCTTGGTTAATTCTTCTTCTGGCGGGGAAATTACAGTGATATGTGCCCGTCCAAATGCCTAACAGCTACTCTCTCATTGTTTCTCCCTCTTCCCTTTCATCCTCTGCCAAATTGGCAACCCGTGGAAACCAGGTGTTTAAAGGGGCTGTCTCTCCAAGTTGGGAGGTTGATAGTAAAGCATATGGAAAGTCAAACCGGGGCTCCAGGAGAGGGACTATTCGTTGAGTTTTAGAAACCTTTCATATTCACAGTGTGTCCGTTCTCTAGGTTTCCCTTACATGTTATAACTGTAGTAATATTCCCTCTAACCTGGAGAGTTGGGAACCATGGAATGGGTGCCAGGCATTTGTGCTTTAAAGGGTCTGCATTTGCTCACCCAATCTCACCAATCGTCTCAGTGTCAAGTTTCCCTCCTTATGCCACATCCAGCTGTCATTGTACATAGGGTCATTCCAGGTTTCATCAGAGACCCTGAAGGAATTTTAAAGAATTATGCAGTTTTTTCGTTTTGTTTTTGAAATTCCTTTTTATAATGGGTTTGAGCTGATTCTCGCTGCCATGTTTATGCCAGTCTAGACACACTTGATTGCCTTACGGAGACATATCAATACATAGGTTTTAAGATTCTTACTAGTCAGATATATTTCTCTGCAGGAAATATGGGGTTTTGAGACCCTTTCACTGAGGAAGGTGTAGGTCTTGTCTATTCCATAGTTGGTTTTTGGAACGGTACCTGTGCTTATATCAAACTCTGGTTTTATGCATCACCCCACCTCTCCTTCCCCCTTAAGCAGGCATAAGAGTGTTTTCTAAATGTGAGACACTGTTCTCTTTCCTAACTCAGTTCAAGTGTAGCCATGTTTACAGAATCTTCATAAGTGATATCTTATGATAAGTTTCTTTCTCTGAGTGACTTATTTCACTTAGAATCATCGTACCTGAAACCACCCATTTTGTTGCTACTGGTCTTATGACATTGATTTCATGGCTGAGGGATATTCCATCGTACGTAAGTACCACAATTTTTTGAACCATTTTTATATTTCCTGGGATATTTAATGTGTACCCAAGTTGAGGTCCTTGTAAGCAGTGCAGCCCTAAATTTCGGGGTGGCTCTGTCTTATTGATGTTCAGTTTTCCCAAGGTATATTCCCTAGACTGGAAGTGCCCTTGGCTCTGTAGCTCTGTTGTTTACTTGTTTTAGGGAACACAATGTACTCCTCCAGAGAGGCAGTTGGCAATTTACATCCCGCCCATCAGCATAACAAGGCTCCCTGTTCTCCATGGCCTGTCTTGCCTTTCTAGTTTTTACACATTTTGTGGTTGTCCCTTTTGACCGGTGGGAAGTGATACATCTTTGTAGTGCAGATTTGCATTTTCCGCTTGCTTGCTTGGTCAAAAATGCCGTATGCGTTTTCTCCTGAATATATTCAGGAGAAAACGCATACGCCCTTTTTGGCCAAGTGCATCATTGTCGAAGTGTTGCCCCTCTTCCTGTGCTTTAAAGGCGATTCCAACATACCTCTTGAAATCTGTTTCCTGCTATTCTGCCTCGCTTTCAAGTCCGCCTCGTTGCCTTCCCTCAACAGATTTTTGGACGATAGTTGTCCTTTATTACTCGGCCAGTTTGTGAATTGCTGTGCCCCTGAGCTCCATTTTTCAACTCGTTTTCGGTGAACTGATCGCAAGTCCAAAATTTTGGTTCAGGACCTATGCTGGTTCCCAGTGCGGGGCTGAGACTTTGGTTAATTCTTCTTCCTGCCGGGAAGTTAGAGTGATATGTGCCCGTCCAAATGTCTAACAGCTACTCTCTCATTGGTTCTCCCTCTTCCCTTTCTTCCTCTGCCAAATTGGAAACCTGTGCGAACCAGGAGGTTAAAGGGGCTGTCTCTCCAAGTTGGGAGATTGATAGTAAAGCAGAAGGAAAGTCAAACCAGAGCACCATGGGAGGGTCTATTCGTTGAGTTTTAGAAACCTTTCGTATTCACAGTGTGTCCGTTCTCTAGGTTTCCCGTACATGTTATAGCTGTAGTAATATTCCCTTCAATCTGGAGAGTTGGGACCCATGGAATGGGTGCCAGGCATTATTGCTTTAAAGGGACAGCATTTGCTCACCCAATCTCACCAATCCTCTCAGTCCCAAGTGTCCAGGCTTATGCCACCTCCAGCTGTCGTTGTAGAAAGGGTCATTCCAGGTTTCATCAGAGACCCTGAAGGAATTGTAAAGAATTTCCCAGTTTTTTTGTTTTGTTTTTGAAATTCCTTTTTATAGTGGGTTTGAGCTGATTCTCGCTGCCATGTTTATGCCAGTCTGACACACTTGATTCCCTTATGGAGACATATCAATACATACGTTTTAAGATTCTTACTAGTCAGATATATTTCTCTGCAGGAAATATGGGGTTTTGAGTCCCTTTCCCTGAGGAAGGTGTAGGTCTTGTCTATTCCATAGTTGGTTTTTGGAACGGTACCTGTGCTTATATCAAACTCTGGTTTTATGCATCACCCCACCTCTCCTTCCCCCTTAAGCAGGCATAAGCGTGTTTTCTAAATGTGAGACACTGTTCTCTTTCCTAACTCAGTTCAAGTGTAGCCATGTTTACAGGATCTTCATAAGTGATATCTTATGATAAGTTTCTTTTTCTGTGTGATTTATTTCACTTAGAATCATCGTACCTGAATCTACCCATTTTGCTGCTACTGGTCTTATGACATTGATTTCATGGCTGAGGGATATTCCATCGTACGTAAGTACCACAATTTTTTGAACCATTTTTATATTTCCTGGGATATTTAAGGTGTACCCAAGTTGAGGTCCTTGTAAGCAGTGCAGCCCTAAATTTTGGAGTGGCTCTGGCTTATTGATTTTCAGTTTTCCCAAGGTATATTCCCTAGACTGGAAGTGCCCTTGGCTCTGTAGCTCTGTTGTTTACTTGTTTTATGGAACACAATGCACTCCTCCAGAGAGGCAGTTGGCAATTTACATCCCGCCCATCAGCATAACAAGGCTCCCTGTTCTCCAGGGCCTGTCTTGCCTTTCTGGTTTTTACACATTTTGTGGATGTCCCTTTTGACCGGTGGGAAGTGATACTTCTTTATAGTGCAGATTTGCATTGCCCGCTTGCTTGCTTGGCCAAAAAGGGCCTATGCGTTTTCTCCTGAATATATTCAGGAGAAAACACATACGCCGTTTTTGGCCAAGTGCATCATTGTCGAAGTTGTGCCCCTCTTCCAGTGCTTTAAAGGCGATTCCAACGTACCTCTTGAAATCTGTTTCCTGCTATTCTGCATCACTTTCAAGTCTGCCTCCTTGCCTTTCCTTAACAGATTTTTGGACGAGAGTTGTTCTTTATTACTCTGCCAGTTTGTGAATTGCTCTGCCCTTGAGCACCATTTTTCAACTCGTTTTTTGTGAGCTGACCGCAAGTTCAAAATTATGGTTCAGGACTTATGCTGGTTCCCGGTGGTTGGCTGAGACTTTGGTTAATTCTTCTTCCTGCCGGGAAATTACAGTGATATGTGCCCGTCCAAATGCCTAACAGCTACTCTCTCATTGGTTCTCCCTCTTCCCTTTCATCCTCTGCCAAATTGGCAACCTGTGCGAACCAGGAGGTTAAAGGGTCTGTCTCTCCAAGTTGGGAGGTGGATAGTAAAGCAGATGGAAAGTCAAACTGGAGCACCAGGAGAGGGACTATTCGTTGAGTTTTAGAAACCTTTCGTATTCAAAGTGTGTCTGTTTTCTAGGTTTCCCGTACATGTTATAGCTGTAGTAATATTCCCTTCAACCTGGAGAGTTCGGACCCATGGAATGGGTGCCAGGCATTTGTGCTTTAAAGGGTCTGCATTTGCTCACCCTATCTCACCAATCCTCTCAGTCCCAAGTTTCCAGCCTTATGCCACATCCAGCTGTCGTTGTAGATATGGTCATTCCAGCTTTCATCAGAGACCCTGAAGGAATTGTAAAGAATTTCCCAGTTTTTTGTTTTGTTTTTGAAATTCCTTTTTATAGTGGGTTTGAGGTGATTCTCGCCGCCATGATTATGCCAGTCTAGACACACTTGATTCCCTTATGGAGACATATCAATACATAGGTTTTAAGATTCTTACTAGTCAGATATATTCCTCTGCGGGAAATATGGTGTTTTGAGTCCCTTTCACTGAGGAAGGTGTAGGTCTTGTCTATTCCATAGTTGGTTTTTGGAACGGTACCTGTGCTTATATCAAACTCTGGTTTTATGCATCACCCCACCTCTCCTTCCCCCTTAAGCAGGCATAAGAGAATTTTCTAAATTTGAGACTCTGTTCTCTTTCCTAACTCAGTTCAAGTGTAGCCATGTTTACAGGATCTTCATAAGTGATATCTTATGATAAGTTTCTTTTTCTGTGTGACTTATTTCACTTAGAATTATCGTACCTGAATCAACCCATTTTGCTGCTACTGGTCTTATGACATTGATTTCATGGCTGATGGATATTCCTTCGTACGTAAATACCACAATTTTTTGAACCATTTTTATATTTCCTGGGATATTTAAGGTGTACCCAAGTTGAGGTCCTTGTAAGCAATACAGCCCTAAATTTTGGGGTGGCTCTGTCTTATTGATTTTCAGTTTTCCCTAGGTATATTCCCTAGACTGGAAGTGCCCTTGGCTCTGTAGCTCTGTTGTTTACTTGTTATAGGGAACACAATGCACTCCTCCAGAGAGGCAGTTGGCAATTTACATCCCGCCCATCAGCATAACAAGGCTCCCTGTTCTCCAGGGCCTGTCTTGCCTTTCTGGTTTTTACGTATTTTGTGGATGTCCCTTTTGACCGGTGGGAAGTGATACTTCTTTGTAGTGCAGATTGGCATTGCCCCCTTCCTTGCTTGGCCATAATGGGTGTATGCGTTTTCTCATGAACATATTCAAGAGAAAACGCATACGCCCTTTTTGGCCAAGTGCATCATTGTCGAAGTTGTGCCCCTCTTCCTGTGCTTTAAAGGCGATTCCAACGTACCTCTTGAAATCTGTTTCCTGCTATTGTGTCTCGCTTTCAACTCCGCCTCGTTGCCTTCCCTCAACAGATTTTTGGACGATAGTTGTCCTTTATTACTGTGCCAGTTTGTGAATTGCTGTGCCCCTGAGCTCCATTTTTCAACTCGTTTTTTGTGAGCTGACCGCATGTCCAAAATTTTGGTTCAGGAACTATGCTGTTTCCCGGTGGGTGGCTGAGACTTTGGTTAATTCTTCTTCCTGCCGGGACATTAGACTGATATGTGCCCGTCCAAATGCCTAACAGCTACTCTCTCATTGGTTCTCCCTCTTCCCTTTCATCCTCTGCCAAATTGGCAACCTGTGCGAACCAGGAGGTTAAAGGGGCTGTCTCTCCAAGTTGGGAGGTTGATAGTAAAGCAGATGGAAAGTAAAACGGGAGCACCAGGAGAGGGACTATTCGTTGAGTTTTAGAAACCTTTCTATTCACAATGTGTCCGTTCTCTAGGTTTCCCGTACATGTTATAGCTGTAGTAATATTCCCTTCAACCTGGAGAGTTCGGACCCATGGAATGGGTGCCGGGCATTTGTGATTTAAAGGGTCTGCATTTGCTCACCCAATCTCACCAATCGACTCAGTCCCAAGTGTCCCTCCTTATGCCACATCCAGCTGTCGTTGTAGATAGGGTCATTCCAGGTTTCATCATTGACCCTGAAGGAATTGTAAAGAATTTCCCAGTTTTTTTGTTTTGTTTTTGAAATTCCTTTTTATAGTGGGTTTGAGCTGATTCTCGCTGCCATGTTTATGCCAGTCTAGACACACTTGATTCCCTTACGGAGACATATCAATACATAGGTTTTAAGATTCTTACTAGTCAGATATATTCCTCTGCGGGAAATATGGGGTTTTGAGTCCCTTTCACTGAGGAAGGTGTAGGTCTTGTCTATTCCATAGTTGGTTTTTGGAACGGTACCTGTGCTTATATCAAACTCTGGTTTTATGCATCACCCCACCTCTCCTTCCGCCTTAAGCAGGCATAAGAGTGTTTTTTAAATGTGAGACACTGTTCTCTTTCCTAACCCCGTTCAAGTGTAGCCATGTTTACAGGATCTTCATAAGTGATATCTTATGATAAGTTTCTTTTTCTCTGTGACTTATTTCACTTAGAATCATCGTACCTGAATCCACCCATTTTGCTGCTACTGGTCTTATGACATTGATTTCATGGCTGAGGGATATTCCATCGTACGTAAGTACCACAATTTTTTGAACCATTTTTATATTTCCTGGGATATTTAAGGTGTACCCAAGTTGAGGTCCTTGTAAGCAGTGCAGCCCTGTATTTTGGGGTGGCTCTGTCTTATTGATTTTCAGTTTTCCCAAGGTATATTCCCTAGACTGGAAGTGCCCTTGGCTCTGTAGCTCTGTTCTTTACTTGTTTTAGGGAACACAATGCAGTCTTCCAGAGAGGCAGTTGGCAATTTACATCCCGCCCATCAGCATAACAAAGCTCCCTGTTCTCCAGGGCTTGTCTTGCCTGTCTGGTTTTTACACATTTTGTGGATGTCCCTTTTGACAGGTGGGAAGTGATACTTCTTTGTAATGCAGATTTGCATTGCCCGCTTGCTTGCTTGGCCGAAAAGGGCATATGTGTTTTCTCCTGAATATATTCAGGAGAAAACGCATATGCCCTTTTTGGCCAAGTGCATCATTGTCGAAGTTGTGCCCCTCTTCCTGTGCTTTAAAGGTGATTCCAACGTACCTCTTGAAATCTGTTTCCTGCTATTCTGCCTCGCTTTCAAGTCCGCCTCGTTGCCTTCCCTCAACAGATTTTTGGACGATAGTTGTCCTTTATTACTCGGCCAGTTTGTGAATGGCTGTGCCCCAGAGCTCCATTTTTCAACTCGTTTTTGGTGAGCTCACCGCAAGTCCAAAATTTTGGTTCAGGACCTATTTTGGTTCCCGGTGTGGGGCTGAGACTTTGGTTAATTCTTCTTCCTGCCGGGAAATTACAGTGATATGTGCCCGTCCAAATGCCTAACAGCTACTCTCTCATTGGTTCTCCCTATTCCCTTTCATCCTCTGCCAAATTGGCAACCTGTGTGAACCAGGAGGTTAAAGGGTCTGTCTCTCCAAGTTGGGAGGTTGATAGTAAAGCAGATGGAAAGTCAAACCGGAGCACCAGGAGAGGGACTATTCGTTGAGTTTTAGAATCCTTTCGTATTCACAGTGTGTCCGTTCTCTAGGTTTCCCGTACATGTTATAACTGTAGTAATATTCTCTTCAACATGGAGAGTTGGGAACCATGGAATGGGTGCCAGAAATTATTGCTTTAAAGGGTCTGCATTTGCTCACCAATCTCACCAATCCTCTCAGTCCCAATTATCCAGCCTTATGCCACATCCAGCTGTCGTTGTAGATAGGGTCATTCCAGGTTTCATCAGAGACCCTGAAGGAATTGTAAAGAATTTCCCAGTTTTTTTGTTTTGTTTTTGAAATTCCTTTTTATAGTGGGTTTGAGCTGATTCTCGCTGCCATGTTTATGCCAGTCTAGACACACTTGATTCCCTTACGGTGACATATCAATACATAGGTTTTAAGATTCTTACTAGTCAGATATATTCCTCTGCGGGAAATATGGGATTTTGAGTCCCTTTCACTGAGGAAGGTGTAGGTCTTGTCTATTCCATAGTTGGTTTTTGGAACGGTACCTGTGCTTATATCAAACTCTGGTTTTATACATCACCCCACCTCTCCTTCCCCCTTAAGCAGGCATAAGAGTGTTTTCTAAATGTGAGACACTGTTCTCTTTCCTAACTCAGTTCAAGTGTAGCCATGTTTACAGCATCTTCATAAGTGATATCTTATGATAAGTTTATTTTTCTGTGTGACTTATTTCACTTAGAATCATCGTACCTGAATCCACCCATTTTGCTGCTACTGGTCTTATGACATTGATTTCATGGCTGAGGGATATTCCATCGTTCGTAAGTACCACAAAATTTTGAACCATTTTTATATTTCCTGGGATATTTAAGGTGTACCCAAGTTGAGGTTTTTGTAAGCAGTGCAGCCCTAAATTTTGCGGTTGCTCTGGCTTATTGATTTTCAGTTTTCCCAAGGTATATTCCCTAGATTGGAAGTGCCCTTGGCTCTGTAGCTCTGTTGTTTACTTGTTTTAGGGAACATAGTGCACTCCTCCAGAGAGGCAGTTGGCAATTTACATCCACCCCATCAGCATAACAAGGCTCCCTGTTCTCCAGGGCCTGTCTTGCCTTTCTGGTTTTTACACATTTTGCGGATGTCCCTTTTGACCGGTGGGAAGTGATACTTTTTTGTATTGCAGATTTGCATTGCCTGCTTGCTTGGTTTGCCAAAAAGGGCGTATGCGTTTTCCCCTGAATATATTCAGGAGAAAACGCATACGCCCTTTTTGGCCAAGTGCATCATTGTCGAAGTTGTGCCCCTCTTCCTGTGCTTTAAAGGCGATTCCAACATACCTCTTGAAATCTGTTTCCTGCTATTCTGCCTCGATTTCAACTCCGCCTCGTTGCCTTCCCTCAACAGATTTTTAAATGATAGTTGTCCTTTATTACTCTTCCAGTTTGTGAATTGCTGTGCCCTGAGCCCCATTTTTCAGCTCATTTTTTGTGTGCTGACCGCAAGTCCAAAATTTTGGTTCAGGACCTCTACTTTTTACCTGTGGGAGGCTGAGACTTTGGTTAGTTCTTCTTCCTCCCGTGAAATTAGAGTGACATGTTCCCGTCTAAATGCCTAACAGCTACTCTGTCATTGGTTCTCCCCCTTTCCTTTCATCCTCTGCCAAATTGGCAACGTGTGTGTACCAGGAGGTTAAAAGTGGTGTCTCTCCAAGTTGGGAGATTGATAGTAAAGCAGTTGGAAAGTCAAACCAGAACACCA
This sequence comes from Hyperoodon ampullatus, assembly GCF_949752795.1. Classification (NCBI taxonomy): domain Eukaryota; kingdom Metazoa; phylum Chordata; class Mammalia; order Artiodactyla; family Ziphiidae; genus Hyperoodon; species Hyperoodon ampullatus. Next base: position 197,660 of record NW_027640551.1, read on the forward strand.
GGAGAGGGACTATTCGTTGAGTTTTAGAAACCTTTTGTATTCACAGTGTGTCCATTCTCTAGGTTTCCTGTACATGTTATAGCTGTATTAATATTCCCTTCAACCCGCAGAGTTGGGACCCATGGAATGGGTGCCATGCATTATTTGTTTACAAGGTCTGCATTTGCTCACCCAATCTCACCAATCCTCTCAGTCCCAAGTGTCCAGCCTTATGCCACATCCAGCTGTCGTTGTAGATAGGGTCATTCCAGGTTTCATCAGAGACCCTGAAGGAATTGTAAAGAATTTCACTGTTTTTTTGGTTTGTTTGTGAAATTCCTTTTGATAGTGGGTTTCAGCTGATTCTCGCTGCCAAGTTTATGCCAGTCTAGACACACTTGATTCCCTTACAGAGACATATCAATACATAGGTTTTAAGATTCTTACTAGTCAGATATATTCTTCTGCGGGAAATATGGGCTTTTCAGTCCCTTTCACTGAGGAATGTGTAGGTCTTGTCTATTCCATAGTTGGTTTTTGGAACGGTAGGTGTGCTTATATGAAACTCTGGTTTTATGCATCACCCCTCCTCTCCTTCCCCCTTAAGCAGGCATAAGAGTGTTTTCCAAATGTGAGACTCTGTTCTCTTTCCTAGCTAAGTTCAAGTGTAGCCATGTTTACAGGTTCTTCATAAGTGATATCTTATGATAAATTTCTTTTTCTGTGTGTCTTATTTCACTTAGAATCATCATAACAGAATCCACTCATTTTGTTGCTACTGGTCTTATGACATTGTTTTCATGGCTGAGGGATATTCCATCATACGTAAGTACCACAATATTTGAACCATTTTTATATTTCCTGGGATATTTAAGGTGTACCGAAGTTGAGGTTATTGTGAGCAGTGCAGCCGTAAATTTTGGGGTGGCTCTGTCTTATTGATTTTCAGTTTTCCCAAGGTATATTCCCTAGACTGGTAGTGCCCTTGGCTCTGTAGCTCAGTTGTTTACTTGTTTTAGGGAACACAATGCACTCCTCCATAGAGGCAGTTGGCAATTTACATCCCGCCCATCAGCATAAAAACGCTCCCTGTTCTCCAGGGCCTGTCTTGCCTTTCTGGTTTTTACACATTTTGCGGATGTCCCTTTTGACCGGTGGGAAGTGATACTTCTTTGTAGTGCAGATTTGCATTGCCCGCTTGCTTGCTTGGCCAAAAAGGGCGTATGCGTTTTCTCCTGAATATATTCAAGAGAAAACGCATACGCCCTTTTTGGCCAAGTGCATCATTGTCGAAGTTGTTCCACTCTTCCTGTGCTTTAAAGGCGATTCCAACGTACCTGTTGAAATCTGTTTCCTGCTATTCTGCCTCGATTTCAACTCCGCCTCGTTCCCTTCCCTCAACAGATTTTTGGATGATAGTTGTCCTTTATTACTCTTCCAGTTTGTGAATTGCTGTGCCCTGAGCCCCATTTTTCAACTTATTTTTTGTGAGCTGACCGCACGTCCAAAATTTTGGTTCAGGACCTCTACTTGTTCCCCGTGGGAGGCTGAGACTTTGGTTAATTCTTCTTCCTACCGTGAAATTAGAGTGACATATGCCCGTCTAAATGCCTAACAGCTACTCTGTCATTGGTTCTCCCCCTTTCCTTTCATCCTCTGCCAAATTGGCAACGTGTGTGTACCAGGAGGTTAAAAGGGGTGTCTCTCCAATTTGGGAGATTGATAGTAAAGCAGTGGGAAAGTCAAACCGGAACACCAGGAGAGGGACTATTCGTTGAGTTTTAGAAACCTTTTGTATTCACAGTGTGTCCATTCTCTAGGTTTCCTGTACATGTTATAGCTGTATTAATATTCCCTTCAACCCGCAGAGTTGGGACCCATGGAATGGGTGCCATGCATTATTGGTTTACAAGGTCTGCATTTGCTCACCCAATCTCACCAATCCTCTAAGTCCCAAGTGTCCAGCCTTATGCCACATCCAGCGGTCGTTGTAGATAGGGTCATTCCAGATTTCATCAGAGACCCTGAAGGAATTGTAAAGCATTTGCCTGTTTTTTTGTTTTGTTTGTGAAATTCCTTTTGATAGTGGATTTCAGCTGATTCTCGCTGCCATGTTTATGCCAGTCTAGACACTTGATTCCCTTACAGAGACATATCAATACATAGGTTTTAAGATTCTTACTAGTCAGATATATTCTTCTGCGGGAAATATGGGGTTTTGAGTCCCTTTCACTGTGGAAGGTGTAGGTCTTGTCTATTCCATAGTTGGTTTTTGGAACGGTACCTGTGCTTATATCAAACTCTGGTTTTATGCATCACCCCACCTCTCCTTCCCCCTTAAGCAGGCATAAGAGTGTTTTCCAAATGTGAGACTCTGTTCTCTTTCCTAGCTCAGTTCAAGTGTAGCCATGTTTACAGGATCTTCGTAAGTGATATCTTATGATAACTTGCTTTTTCTGTGTGACTTATTTCACTTAGAATCATCGAACCTCATTCCACTCATTTTGCTGCTACTGGTCTTATGACATTGATTTCATGGCTGAGGGATATTCCATCGTACGTAAGTACCACAATTTTTTGAACCATTTTTATATTTCCTGGGATATTTAAGGTGTACCCATGTTGAGGTTCTTGTAAGCAGTGCAGCCCTAAACGTTGGGGTGGCTCTGTCTTATTGATTTTCAGTTTTCCCAAGGTATATTCCCTAGACTGGAAGTGCCCTTGGCTCTGTAGCTCTGTTGTTTACTTGTTTTAGGGAACACAATTCACTCCACCAGAGAGGCAGTTGGCAATTTACATCCTGCCCATCAGCATAACAATGCTCCCTGTTCTCCAGGGCCTGTCTTGCCTTTCTGGTTTTTACACATTTTGCGGATGTCCCTTTTGACCGGTGGGAAGTGATACTTCTTTGTAGTGCAGATTTGCATTGCCTGCTTGCTTGCTTGGCCAAAAAGGTCGTATGCATTTTCTCCTGAAAATATTCAGCAGAAAATGCAAACGCCCTTTTTCACCAAGTGCATCATTGTCGAAGTTGTGCCCCACTTCTTGTGCTTTAAAGGCGATTCCAACATACCTCTTGAAATCTGTTTCCTGCTATTCTGCCTCGATTTCAACTCCGCCTCACTGCCTTCCCTCAACAGATTTTTGGATGATAGTTGTCCTTTATTACTCTTCCAGTTTGTGAATTGCTGTGCCCTGAGCCCCATTTTTCAACTCATTTTTTGTGAGCTGACCGCAAGTCCAAAATTTTGGTTCAGGACCTCTACTTGTTCCCCGTGGGTGGCTGAGACTTTGGTTAATTCTTCTTCCTCCCGTGAAATTAGAGTGACATGTGCCCGTCTAAATGCCTAACAGCTACTCTGTCATTGGTTCTCCCCCTTTCCTTTCATCCTCTGCCAAATTGGCAACGTGTGTGTACCAGGAGTTTAAAAGTGGTGTCTCTGCAAGTTGGGAGATTGTTAGTAAAGCAGTTGGAAAGTCAAACCGGAACACCAGGAGAGGGACTATTGGTTGAGTTTTAGAAACCTTTTGTATTCACAGTGTGTCCATTCTCTAGGTTTCCTGTATATGTTATAGCTGTATTAATATTCCCTTCAACCCGCAGAGTTGGGACCCATGGAATGGGTGCCATGCATTATTGGTTTACAAGGTCTGCATTTGCTCACCCCATCTCACCAATCCTCTCAGTCCCAAGTGTCCAGCCTTATGCCACATCCAGCGGTCGTTGTAGATAGGGTCATTCCAGGTTTCATCAGAGACCCTGAAGGAATTGTAAAGAATTTCCCTGTTTTCTTTGTTTTGTTTTTGAAATTCCTTTTGATAGTGGGTTTGAGCTGATTCTCGCTGCCATGTTTATGCCAGTCTAGAAACACTTGATTCCCTTACGGAGACATATCAATACATAGGTTTTAAGATTCTTACTAGTCAGATATATTCCTCTGCCGGAAATATGGGGTTTTGAGTCCGTTTCAGTGAGGAACTTGTAGGTCTTCTGTATTCCATAGTTGGTTTTTGGAACGGTACCTGTGCTTATATCAAACTCTGGTTTTATGCATCACCCCACCTCTCCTTCCAACTCTAGCAGGCATAAGTGTGTTTTCTAAATGTGAGACTCTGTTCTCTTTCCTAACTCAGTTCAAGTGTAGCCATGTTACAGGATCTTCATAAGTGATATCTTATGATAAATTTCTTTTTCTGTGTGTCTTATTTCACTTAGAATCATCATAACAGAATCCACTCATTTTGTTTCTACTGGTCTTATGACATTGATTTCATGCCTGACGGATATTCCATCGTACATAAGTACCACAATTTTTTGAGCCATTTTTATATTTCCTGGGATATTTAAGGTGTACCCAAGTTGAGGTTCTTGTAAGCAGTGCAGCCCTAAATTTTGAGGTGGCTGTGTCTTATTGATTTTCAGTTTTCCCAAGGTATATTCCCTAGACTGGAAGTGCCCTTGGCTCTGTAGATCTGTTGTTTACTTGTTTTAGGGGACCCAATGCACTCCTCCAGAGAGGCAGTTGGCAATTTACATCCCGCCCATCAGCATAACAAGGCTCCCTGTTCTCCAGGGCCTGTCTTGCCTTTCTGGTTTTTACACATTTTGTGGATGTCCCTTTTGTACCGGTGGGAAGAGATACTTCTTTGTATTGCAGATTTGCATTGCCCGCTTGCTTGCTTAGCCAAAACGGGCATATGAGTTCTCTCCTAAATATATTCAGGAGAAAACGCATACGCCCTTTTTGGCCAAGTGCATCATTGTCGAAGTTGTGCCCCTTTTCCTGTGCTTTAAAGGCGATTCCAACGTCCCTCTTGAAATCTGTTTCCTGCTATTCTGCCTAGCTTTCAAGTCTGCCTCGCTGCCTTCCCTCAACAGATTTTTGGATGATAGTTGTCCTTTATTACTCTGCCAGTTTGTGAATTGTTGTGCCCCTGAGCCCCATTTTGCAACTCGTTTTTTGTGAGCTGCACGCAAGACCAATATTTTGGTTCAGGACGTATATGGGTTCCCGGTGGGTGGCTGAGACTTTGGTTAATTCTTCTTCTTGCCGGGAAATTAGAGTGACATGTGCCCGTCCAAATGCCAAACAGCTACTCTCTCATTGGTTCTCCCTCTTCCCTTTCATCCTGTGCCAAATTGGCAACGTGTGCCAACAAGGGGGTTAAATGTGCTGTCTCTAAGTTGGGAGATTGATAGTAAAGCAGTTGCAGTGTCAAACATGAGCACCAGGAGACGGAGTATTAGTTGAGTTTTAGAAACGTTTCTTGTTCACAGTGTGTCCATTCTCTAGGTTTCCGGTACATGTTATAGTTGTAGTAATATCCCCTTCTACTTGGAGAGTTGGGACGCATGTAATATGTGCCATGCATTATTGCTTTGAAGGGTCTGCATTTGCTCACCCAATCTCACCAATCCTCTCAGTGCCACGTGTCCAGCCTTATGTAACATCCAGCTGTCATTGTAGATAGGGTCATTCCAGGTTTCATCAGAGACCCTGAAGGAATTGGAAAGAATTTGCCTGTTTCTTTGTTTTGTTTTTGAAATTCCTTTTTATAGTGGGTTTGAGCTGATTCTCGCTGCCATGCTTATGCCAGTCTAGACACTCTTAATTCCCTTACAGAGACATATCAATACATAGGTTTTAAGATTCTTACTTGTCAGATATATTCTTCTGCGGGAAATATGGGGTTTTGAGTCCCTTTCACTGAGGAAGGTGTAGGTCTTGTCTATTCCATAGTTGGTTTTTGGAACGGTACCTGTGCTTATATCAAACTCTGGTTTTATGCATCACCCCACCTCTCCTTCCCCTTAAGCAGGCATAAGAGTGTTTTCTAAATGTGAGACTATGTTCTCTTTCCTAGCTCAGTTCAAGTGTAGCCATGTTTACAGGATCTTCATAAGTGATATCTTATGATAAGTTGCTTTTTCTGTGTGACTTATTTCACTTAGAATCATCGAACCTGAATCCACCCATTTTGCTGCTACTGGTCTTATGACATTGATTTCATGGCTGAGGGATATTCCATCGTACGTAAGTACCACAATTTTTTGAACCATTTTTATATTTCCTGGGATATTTAAGGTGTACCCAAGTTGAGCTTCTTGTAAGCAGTGCAGCCCTAAACGTTGGGGTGGCTCTGGCTTATTGATTTTCAGTTTTCCCAAGGTATATTCCCTAGACTGGAAGTGCCCTTGGCTCTGTAGCTCTGTTGTTTACTTGTTTTAGGGAACACAGTTCACTCCACCAGAGAGGCAGTTGGCAATTTACATCCTGCCCATCAGCATAACAATGCTCCCTGTTCTCCAGGGCCTGTCTTGCCTTTCTGGTTTTTACACATTTTGCGGATGTCCCTTTTGACCGGTGGGAAGTGATACTTCTTTGTAGTGCAGATTTGCATTGCCTGCTTGCTTGCTAGGCCAAAAAGGGCGTATGCGTTTTCTCCTGAATATATTCAGGAGAAAATGCAAACGCCCTTTTTGGCCAAGTGCATCATTGTCGAAGTTGTGCCCCACTTCTGGTGCTTTAAAGGCGATTCCAACATACCTCTTGAAATCTGTTTCCTGCTATTCTGCCTCGATTTCAACTCCGCCTCGATGCCTTCCCTCAACAGATTTTTGGATGATAGTTGTCCTTTTTTACTCTTACAGTTTGTGAATTGCTGTGCCCTGAGCCCCATTTTTCAACTCATTTTTTGTGTGCTGACCGCAAGTCCAAAATTTTGGTTCAGGACCTCTACTTTTTACCCGTGGGAGGCTGAGACTTTGGTTAGTTCTTCTTCCTCCCGTGAAATTAGAGTGACATGTGCCCGTCTAAATGCCTAACAGCTACTCTGTCATTGGTTCTCCCCCTTTCCTTTCATCCTCTGCCAAATTGGCAACGTGTGTGTACCAGGAGGATAAAAGTGGTGTCTCTCCAAGTTGGGAGATTGATAGTAAAGCAGTTGGAAAGTCAAACCGGAACACCAGGAGAGGGACTATTCGTTGAGTTTTAGAAACCTTTTGTATTCACAGAGTGTCCATTCTCTAGGTTTCCTGTACATGTTATAGCTGTATTAATATTCCCTTCAACCCGCAGAGTTGGGACCCATGGAATGGGTGCCATGCATTATTGGTTTACAAGGTCTGCAGTTGCTCACCCAATCTCACCAATCCTCTCAGTCCCAAGTGTCCAGCATTATGCCACATCCAGCTGTCGTTGTAGATAGGGTCATTCCAGGTTTCATCAGAGACCCTGAAGGAATTGTAAAGAATTTTCCTGTTTTTTTGTTTTGTTTGTGAAATTCCTTTTGATAGTGGGTTTCAGCTGATTCTCGCTGCCAAGTTTATGCCAGTCTAGACACACTTGATTCCCTTACAGAGACATATCAATACATAGGTTTTAAGATTCTTACTAGTCAGATATATTCTTCTGCGGGAAATATGGGCTTTTCAGTCCCTTTCACTGAGGAATGTGTAGGTCTTGTCTATTCCATAGTTGGTTTTCGGAACGGTAGGTGTGCTTATATGAAACTCTGGTTTTATGCATCACCCCACCTCTCCTTCCCCCTTAAGCAGGCATAAGAGTGTTTTCCAAATGTGAGACTCTGTTCTCTTTCCTAGCTCAGTTCAAGTGTAGCCATGTTTACAGGTTCTTCATAAGTGATATCTTATGATAAATTTCTTTTTCTGTGTGTCTTATTTCACTTAGAATCATCATAACAGAATCCACACATTTTGTTGCTACTGGTCTTATGACATTGATTTCATGGCTGAGGGATATTCCATCGTACGTAAGTACCACAATTTTTTGAACCATTTTTATATTTCCTGGGATATTTAAGGTGTACCGAAGTTGAGGTTATTGTGAGCAGTGCAGCCGTAAATTTTGGGGTGGCTCTGTCTTATTGATTTTCAGTTTTCCCAAGGTATATTCCCTAGACTGGTAGTGCCCTTGGCTCTGTAGCTCTGTTGTTTACTTGTTTTAGGGAACACAATGCACTCCTCCATAGAGGCAGTTGGCAATTTACATCCCGCCCATCAGCATAAAAAGGCTCCCTGTTCTCCAGGGCCTGTCTTGCCTTTCTGGTTTTTACACATTTTGCGGATGTCCCTTTTGACCGGTGGGAAGTGATACTTCTTTGTAGTGCAGATTTGCATTGCCCGCTTGCTTGCTTGGCCAAAAAGGGCGTATGCGTTTTCTCCTGAATATATTCAAGAGAAAACGCATACGCCCTTTTTGGCCAAGTGCATCATTGTCGAAGTTGTGCCCCTCTTCCTGTGCTTTAAAGGCGATTCCAACGTACCTCTTGAAATCTGTTTCCTGCTATTCTGCCTCGATTTCAACTCCGCCTCGTTCCCTTCCCTCAACAGATTTTTGGATGATAGTTGTCCTTTATTACTCTTCCAGTTTGTGAATTGCTGTGCCCTGAGCCCCATTTTTCAACTTATTTTTTGTGAGCTGACCGCACGTCCAAAATTTTGGTTCAGGACCTCTACTTGTTCCCCGTGGGAGGCTGAGACTTTGGTTAATTCTTCTTCCTACTGTGAAATTAGAGTGACATATGCCCGTCTAAATGCCTAACAGCTACTCTGTCATTGGTTCTCCCCCTTTCCTTTCATCCTCTGCCAAATTGGCAACGTGTGTGTACCAGGAGGTTAAAAGGGGTGTCTCTCCAATTTGGGAGATTGATAGTAAAGCAGTGGGAAAGTCAAACCGGAACACCAGGAGAGGGACTATTCGTTGAGTTTTAGAAACCTTTTGTATTCACAGTGTGTCCATTCTCTAGGTTTCCTGTACATGTTATAGCTGTATTAATATTCCCTTCAACCCGCAGAGTTGGGACCCATGGAATGGGTGCCATGCATTATTGGTTTACAAGGTCTGCATTTGCTCACCCAATCTCACCAATCCTCTAAGTCCCAAGTGTCCAGCCTTATGCCACATCCAGCGGTCGTTGTAGATAGGGTCATTCCAGATTTCATCAGAGACCCTGAAGGAATTGTAAAGCATTTGCCTGTTTTTTTGTTTTGTTTGTGAAATTCCTTTTGATAGTGGATTTCAGCTGATTCTCGCTGCCATGTTTATGCCAGTCTAGACACTTGATTCCCTTACAGAGACATATCAATACATAGGTTTTAAGATTCTTACTAGTCAGATATATTCTTCTGTGGGAAATATGGGGTTTTGAGTCCCTTTCACTGTGGAAGGTGTAGGTCTTGTCTATTCCATAGTTGGTTTTTGGAACGGTAGGTGTGCTTATATGAAACTCTGGTTTTAAGCATCACCCCACCTCTCCTTCCCCCTTAAGCAGGCATAAGAGTGTTTTCCAAATGTGAGACTCTGTTCTCTTTCCTAGCTAAGTTCAAGTGTAGCCATGTTTACAGGATCTTCGTAAGTGATATCATATGATAACTTGCTTTTTCTGTGTGACTTATTTCACTTAGAATCATGGAACCTCATTCCACTCATTTTGCTGCTACTGGTCTTATGACATAGATTTCATGGCTGAGGGATATTCCATCGTACGTAAGTACCACAATTTTTTGAACCATTTTTATATTTCCTGGGATATTTAAGGTGTACCCATGTTGAGGTTCTTGTAAGCAGTGCAGCCCTAAACGTTGGGGTGGCTCTGTCTTATTGATTTTCAGTTTTCCCAAGGTATATTCCCTAGACTGGAAGTGCCCTTGGCTCTGTAGCTCTGTTGTTTACTTGTTTTAGGGAACACAATTCACTCCACCAGAGAGGCAGTTGGCAATTTACATCCTGCCCATCAGCATAACAATGCTCCCTGTTCTCCAGGGCCTGTCTTGCCTTTCTGGTTTTTACACATTTTGCGGATGTCCCTTTTGACCGGTGGGAAGTGATACTTCTTTGTAGTGCAGATTTGCATTGCCTGCTTGCTTGCTTGGCCAAAAAAGTCGTATGCATTTTCTCCTGAAAATATTCAGCAGAAAATGCAAACGCCCTTTTTGGCCAAGTGCATCATTGTCGAAGTTGTGCCCCACTTCTGGTGCTTTAAAGGCGATTCCAACATACCTCTTGAAATCTGTTTCCTGCTATTCTGCCTCGATTTCATGTCCACCTCGTTGCCTTCCCTCAACAGATTTTTGGATGATAGTTGTCCTTTATTACTCTTCCAGTTTGTGAATTGCTGTGCCCTGAGCCCCATTTTTCAACTCATTTTTTGTGAGCTGACCGCAAATGCAAAATTTTGGTTCAGGACCTCTACTTGTTCCCCGTGGGTGGCTGAGACTTTGGTTAATTCTTCTTCCTCCCGTGAAATTAGAGTGACATGTGCCCGTCCAAATGCCTAACAGCTACTCTCTCATTGGTTCTCCCTCTTCCCTTTCATCCTCTGCCAAATTGGCAATGTGTGCGAACCAGGAGGTTAAAGGGGCTGTCTCTCCAAGTTTTGAGATTGATAGTAAATCAGTTGGAAACTCACACCTGAGCACCAGGAGAGGGACTATTATTTGAGTTTTAGAAACCGTTCGTATTCACAGTGTGTCCATTCTCTAGGTTTCCCGTACATGTTATAGCTGTAGTAATATTCCCTTCAACCTGTAGAGTTGGGACCCAAGGAGTGGGTGCCATGCATTATTGCTTTAAAGGGTCTGCATTTGCTCACCCAATCTCACCAATCCTCTCAGTCCCAAGGGTCCAGCCTTATGCCACATCCAGCTGTCCTTGTAGATAGGGTTATTCCAGGTTTCATCAGAGACCCTGAAGGAATTGTAAAGAATTTCCCTGTTTTTTTGTTTTGTTTGTGAAATTCGTTTTGATAGTGGATTTCAGCTGATTCTCGCTGCCATGTTTATGCCAGTCTAGACACACTTGATTCCCTTACAGAGACATATCAATACATAGGTTTTAAGATTCTTACTAGTCAGATATATTCTTCTGCGGGAAATATGGGGTTTTGAGTCCCTTTCACTGAGGAAGGTGTAGGTCTTGTCTATTCCATAGTTGGTTTTTGGAACGGTACCTGTGCTTATATCAAACTCTGGTTTTATGCATCACCCACCTCTCCTTCCCCCTTAAGCAGGCATAACAGTGTTTTCCAAATGTGAGACTCTGTTCTCTTTCCTAGCTAAGTTCAAGTGTAGCCATGTTTACAGGATCTTCATAAGTGATATCTTATGATAAGTTGCTTTTTCTGTGTGACTTATTTCACTTAGAATCATCGAACCGGAATCCACTCATTTTGCTGCTACTGGTCTTATGACATTGATTTCATGGCTGAGGGATATTCCATCGTACGTAAGTACCACAATATTTTGAACCAATTTTATATTTCCTGGGATATTTAAGGTGTACCCAAGTTGAGGTTCTTGTAAGCAGTGCAGCCCTAAATTTTGGTGTGGCTCTCTCTTATTGATTTTCAGTTTTCTCAAGGTATATTCCCTAGACTGGAAGTGGCCTTGGCTCTGTAGCTCTGTTGTTTACTTGTTTTAGGGAACACAATGCACTCCTCCAGAGAGGGAGTTGGCAATTTACATACCGCCCATCAGCATAACAAGGCTCCCTGTTCTCCAGGGCCTGTCTTGCCTTTCTGGTTTTTACACATTTTGTGGATGTCCCTTTTGACCGGTGGGAAGTGATACTTCTTTGTAGTGCAGATTTGCATTGTCCACTTGCTTGCTTGGCCAAAAAGGGCATATGCGTTATCTCCTAAATATAATCAGGAGAAAACGCATATGCCCTATTTGGCCAAGTGCATCATTGTCGAAGTTGTGCCCCTCTTCCTGTGCTTTAAAGGCGATTCCAACATACCTCTTGAAATCTCTTTCCTGCATTTCTGCCTCGCTTTCAAGCTGCCTCAATGCCTTCCGTCAACAGATTTTTGGATGATAGTTGTCCTTTATTACTGTGCCAGTTTGTGAATTGCTGTGCCCCTGAGCTCCATTTTTCAACTCGTTTTTTGTGAGATGAACGCAAGACCAATATTTTGGTTCAGTACCTATACTGGTTCCCAGTGGGTGACTGAGACTTTGGTTAATTCTTCTTCCTGCCAGGAAATTAGAGTGACATGTGCCCGTCCAAATGCCAAACAGCTACTCTCTCATTGGTTCTCCCTCTTCCCTTTCATCCTCTGCCTAATTGGCAACGTGTGCGAACCAGGAGGTTAAATGTGCTGTCACTCTACGTTGGGAGATTGATAGTAAAGCAGTTTGAAAGTCAAACGTGAGCACCAGGAGAGGGACTATTAGTTGAGTTTTAGAAACCTTTTGTATTCACACTGTGTCCATTCTCTAGGTTTCCTTTACATGTTATAGCTCTAGTAATATTCCCTTCAACCTGGAGAGTTGGGACCCATGGAATGGGTGCCATGCGTTATTGCTTTAAAGGGTCTGCATTTGCTCACCCAATGTCACCAATTCTCTCATTCCCAAGTGTCCAGCCTTATGCCATATCCAGCTGTCATTGTAGTTAGGGTCATTCCAGGGTTCATCAGAGACTGAAGGAATGGTAAAGAATTTCCATGTTTTTTTTGTTTTGTTTTTTAAATTCCTTTTTATAGTGAGTTTAGGCTGATTCTCGCTGCCATGTTTATGCCAGTCTAGAAACACTTGATTCCCTTATGGTGTCATATCAATACATAGGTTATAAGATTCTTACTAGTCACATATATTCCTCTGTGGGAAATATGGGGTTTTGAGTCCCTTTCACTGAGGAAGGTGTATGTCTTCTGTATTCCATAGTTGGTTTTTGGAACAGTACCTGTGCTTATATCAAACTCTGGTTTTATGCATCACCCCACCTCTCATTCCCCCTTAAGAAGGAATAAGAGTGTTTTCTAAATGTGAGACTCTGTTCTCTTTCCTATCTAAGTTCAGGTGTAGCCATGTTGACATGATCATCATAAGTGATATCTTATGATAAGTTTCTGTTTCTGTGTGACTTTGTTCACTTAGAATCATCGTACCTGAATCCACTCATTTTGCTTCTACTGGTCTTATGACATTGATTTCATGGCTGAGGGATATTCCATCGTACGTATGTACCACAAATTTTTGAACCATTTTTATATTTCCTGGGATATTTAAGGTGTACCCAAGTTGAAGTTCTTGTAGGCAGTGCCGCCCTAAATTTTGGGGTGGCTCTGTATTATTGTTTTTCAGTTTTCCCAAGGTTTATTCCCTAGACTGGAAGTGCCCTTGGCTCTGTAGCTCTGTTCTTTACTTGTTTTAGGGAACACAATACACTCCTCCAGGGAGGCAGTTGGCAATTTACATCCCGCCCATCAGCATAACAAGGCTCCCTGTTCTCCAGGGCCTGTCTTGCCTTTCTGGTTTTTACATATTTTGTGGATGTCCCTTTTGACCGGTGGGAAGTGATACTTCTTTGTAGTGCCGATTTGCATTGCCTTCTTGCTTGCTTGGCCAAAAAAGGCGTATGCGTTTTCTCCTGAATATCTTCAGGAGAAAACGAATACGCCCTTTTGGCCAAGTGCATCATTGTCGAAGTTGTGCCCTTCTTCGTGTGCTTTAAAGGCGATTCCAATGTACCTCTTGAAATCTGTTTCCTGCTATTCTGCCTCGATTTCAAGTCCACCTCGTTGCCTTCCCTCAACAGATTTTTAGACGATAGTTTTCCTTTATTATTCTGTCAGTTTGTGAATTGCTGTGCCCCTGAGCTCCATTTTTCAACTCGTTTTTTGTGAACTGACCGCAAGTCAAAAATTTTGGTGCAGGACCTATACTGGTTCCCGGTGGGTGGCTGAGAATTTGGTTAATTCTTCTTCCTGCCGGGAAATTAGATTGACATGTGACCGTCCAAATGCCTAACAGCTACTCTCTCATTGGTTCTCCCTCATGCCTTTCATCCTCTGCCAATTTGGCAACGTGTGTGATCCAGGATGTTAAAGGGGCTGTCTCTCCAAGTTGGGAGATTGATAGTAAAGCAGTTGGAAAGTCAAACCGGAGCACCAGGAGAGGGACTATTCATTGAGTTGTAGAAACCTTTCGTATTCACAGTGTGTCCATTCTCTAGATTTCCTGTATATGTTATTGCTGTAGTAATATTCTCTTCAACCTGCAGAGTGGGACCCATGGAATGGTTGCCATGCATTATTGCTTTAAAGGGTCTGCATTTGCTCACCCAATCTCACCAATCCTCTCAGTCCCAAGTGTCCAGCCTTATGCCACATCCAGCTGTCACTGTAGATACAGTCATTCAAGGTTTCATCAGCGACCCTGAAGGAATTGTAAAGAATTTCCCAGTTTTTTTGTTTTGTTTTTGAAATTCCTTTTTATAGTGGGTTTGAGCTGATTCTCGCTGCCATGTTTATGCCAGTCTAGACACACTTGATTCCCTTACGGAGACATATCAATACATAGGTTTTAAGATTCTTACTAGTCAGATGTATTCCTCTGTGGGAAATATGGGGTTTTGAGTCCCTTTCACTGAGGAAGGTGTAGGTTTTGTCTATTCCATAGTTGGTTTTTGGGACGGTAGGTGTGCTTATATAAAACTCTGGTTTTATGCATCCCCCCCACCTCTCCTTCACCCTTAAGCAGGCATAAGTGTGTTTTCTAAGTGTGAGACTCTGTTCTCTTTCCTAACTCAGTTCATGTGTAGCCATGTTTACAGGATCTTCATAAGTGATATCTTATGATAAGTTTCTTTTTCTGTGTGACTTATTTCACTTAGAATCATCGAACCTGAATCCACTCATCATTTTGCTTCTACTGGCCTTATGACATTGATTTCATGGCTGAGGGATATTCCATCATACGTAAGTACCACAATTTCTTTACCATTTTTGTCTTTCCTTGGATATTTAAGGTGTCCCGGATTCGAGGTTCTTGTAAGCAGTGCTGCCCTAAATTTTGGGGTGGCTGTGTCTTATTGATATTCAGTTTTCCCAAGGTATTTTCCCATGACTGGAAGTGACTTAGGTTGTGAAGCTCTGTTGTTTACTTCTTTTAGAGAACACAATGCACTCCTCCAGGGTGGCTGTTGGCAATTTACATCCCACCCATGAGCATAACAAGGCTTACTGTTCTCCAGAGCCTGTCTTGCCTTTCTGGTTTTTACACATTTTGCAGATGACCCTTTTGACCGGTGGGAAGTGATACTTATTTGTAGTGCAGATTTGCATTGTGCAGTTGCTTGGTTGGTCAAAATCGGCGTATGCGTTTTCTCCTGAATATATTCAGGTGAAAACGCATACGCCCTTTATGGACAATTCCATAATTGTCGAAGTTGTGATGCTTTTCCTGTGTTTAAAGGCAATTCCAATATACTTCTTGAAATCTGTTTCGTGCAATTCTGCATCATTTTAAAGTCTGCCTCGTGGCTTTCCCTCAACAGATTTTTGGAAGAGAGTAGTCCTTTATAACTCTGCAAGTTAGTGAAATGCTGTGCCGCTGTGCTCCAGTTCTCAACTCGCGTTTTTGTGAGCTGACCGCAAATCCATAGTTTTGCTTCAGGACCTGTACAGGTTCCGGGGGGGGGGCAGGCTGAGAGTTTGGTTAATTCTTCTTCGTGACGGGAAATTAGAGTGACATGTGGCCGTCCAAATGCCTACAGCTACTCTCTCATTGGTTCTCCCTTTTCCCTTATATCCTCTGAACAATGTGCCAACTGTGCGAAACAGGTTATAGGGGTTGACTCTCCAAGTTGGGAGATTGATATTAAAGCAGTTGGAATGTCAAGTTGGAGCACAAGGAGAGAAAAAAAATTAGTAGAGTTTTAGAAACCTTTCTCCATCAGAGGGTGTCCATTCTCTAGGTTTCCCATACATGTTATAACTGTAGTGATATTCCCATCTACCTGGAGAGTTGGGAACCATGGAATGATGGGCAGGAATTATTGCTTTAGAGGGTCTGCCTTTTCTCACCCAATCTCACCAATCGTCTCAGTCCCAAGTGACCAGCCTTATGCCACATCCAGCTGTCGTTGTAGACAGGGTCATTCCAAGTTTCATCAGAACCCCTGAAGGTATTGTGTAAGAATTAAACTGTTTTTTGTTTTGTTTTGAAATTCATTTTTATAGTGGGTTTGAGCTGCTTCTCACTGCCGTGTTTATGTCGTCCTAGGCACACTTGGTTCCTTTACGGAGACATATCAATACATAGGTTTTAAGATTCTTACTAGTCAGATATATTTCTCTGCCGGGAATTAGGGTGTTGAGTCCCGTTCACTGAGGAAGGAGTAGGGCTTGTCTCTTCTGTATTTGGATTATGGAATGTTACCTGTGCTAATATCAAACTCTGGTTTTGTGTGTCTCCCCACCTCTCCTTTCCCCTTAAGCAAGCATAAGTGTGTTTTCTATATCTGAGACACTGTTCTCTTTCCTAATTCAGTTCATATGTAGCCATGTTTACATTCCCTTCATAAGTGATATCTTATGTCAGAATGCACTATGGCCCTTGTCATAATAATGCTCCATGACACCTGTCATCACAATGCTCTATGCCCTGCTCATCACAATGCTCCATGTCCCTTGTCATCACAATTCTCCACGTCCTTGTCATCACAATGCTACATGACACTTCTCATCACAATGTTACATGATCTTGTCATCACAATTCTCCATGCACTTGTCATTGCAATGTTCCATGCCCCCTGTCATAGCAAGCTCCAAGTGTTTGTCATCACAATGCTTCATGAACTTGTCATCAAAATTCTCAATGGCCCTTGTCATCACAATGCTCCGTGCCCTTGTCATCACAATGCTCCATGACCCCTGTCATCACAATGCTCCCTGACACCTGTCATCACAATGCTTCATGCCCCTTGTCATTACAGTGCTTCATGATGCTCGTCATCACAATTACGCAAGGTCTTCTCATCACAATGCTCCACGGTTTTGCCATCACAATTCTCCATGCCCTGGTCATCTCAAAGCTCAATGTCCCTCGTCCTCACAATTCTCCACTTCCTTGTCATCACAATGCTCCATGGCACTTCTCATCACAATGTTATATGCTCTTGTCATCACAATACTCCATGCACTTGTCATCGCAATGCTCCATGACCCCTGTCATAGGAAGCTCCATGCGCTTGTCATCACAATGTTTCACGACCTGGGCATTAAAATTATCAGTGGACCTTGTCATCTCAATGCTCCATGCCCTTGTCATCAAAATGCTCCTTTACGTTTGTCACAACAATCCTCCATGACACTTGGTATCACAATGCTCCGTGTTATTGTCATCACAATGGAACATGACATATGTCATCACAATGCTCCCTGACACCTGTCTTCACAATACTCCATGACCTTGTCATCACAATGCTTCATGCCCTTGTCATCACAATGTGCCATGCCCACTGTCATCACAATAATCCATGAAACTTGTCAGACAAATGCTCCATGACCCTTTTCATCAAAATGCTCCATGAACACTGTCATCACAATGCACCATGCCCATCATCATAATGCTTCATGCTATTGTCATCACAATGAAATCAAAATGCTCCATGACCTCTGTCATCACAATGCTCCAAACCCTTGTGATCACAATGTTCCATAACACTTGTCATCACAATGCCCCATGACGCTGGTCATCACAATTATCCATGGACTTCTCATCACAATGCCCCATGACATTTGTCATCACAATGCTCAATACACATGTCATCACAATGCTCCCTTACTCTTGCCATCGGTATGCTCCTTGAACCCTTTCATGACAAGGCTCCATGCCTTTTTCATCACAATGATCCATGCACTTTTCATCACAATGCTCCATGCCCTTGTCATCACAATGGTCCTAGACCCCTGTAATCACAATGCTCCATGCCCCTTTTCATCAGAATGCTCCATGAGACTTGGCATCACAAGGCTCCATGGACTTCTCATCACAATGCTCCAGGACGTTGTCATCAAAATGCTCCATTCCCTTATCATCACAATGCTCCATGACGCCTGTCATCACAATACTCCATGAACGTTTTCAGCCCAATGCTCCATGACCTTCTCATTACAATGCTCCTTGACCAATATCATCACAATGCTCCATGACCACTGTCATCACAACGCTCCATGACACCTGACAACACAATGATCCGGTACTCTTGTCATCACAATGCTCCATTCCCTAGTCATCACAATGCTCCATGACCCCTGTCATCACAAAACTCCATGAACATTTTCAGCCCAATGCTCCATGACACTTGGCATCACAATGATGCATGCCCTTGTCATCCCAATGCTCCTTGACCCCTGTAAACACAATGCTCCTTGACGCTTGCCATCACAGTGCTCCTGGACACCTGTCATCTCAATGCTCCATGCCTTTGTCAGCAAAATGCTACATGACCCTGTCATTACGATGCTCTATGCGCTTGTCATCACAATACTCCATGAACCTTGGGATCACATTGCTTCCTGCCCTTGTCATCACAATGCTCCATGTTCCTTGAAATCAAAATGATCCAAGACCTCTGTCCTCACAATGCTCCAAACCCTTGTGATCACAATGTTCCATAACACTTGTCATCACAACGCTCCATGATGCCTTTCATCACAATACTCCATGCCCTTTTCATCACAATGCTCCATGACCTTTGTCATCATAATTTTCAATACACTTGTCATCACAATGCTCCCTGACACTTGTCGTCAGAATGCTCCTTGAAACCTGTCACGAAAAGGCTCCATGCCTTTTTCATCACAATGCCCCATGCCGTTTTCATCACAATGCTCCATGCCAATGTCATCAAATTACTCCACAAGCTTGTCATCAGAATGCTCCCTGACCCTGTCATCACAATGCTCCAAGCCATTGTCATCACAATGCTCCATTACCTTTGTCATCAGAATCCTCCATGACACTTGGCAACACAATGCTCCATGCCATTGTCATCACAATGGGCCATTATATATGTCATCACAATGCTCCCTGACACCTGTCTTCACAATACTGCATGACCTGGTCATCACAGTGCTCCATGCCCTTGTCATCACAATGCGCCATTCCAACTGTCATCGCAATAATCCATGAAACTTATGAGACCAATGCTCCATGCCCTTGTCATCACAATGTTCCATGCCCTTCTTATCACAATGCTCCATGACCCCTGTCATCACAATTCTCCGTGACTCCAGTCATCACAATGCTTCATGACCTTTGTCATCACAATGGTCCATGCCCTCCTCATCTACAGTCTCTGTGACTTTTTAACCACAATGCTCCATGAACTTTTCATCACAATGCTCTTTGACCCTTGTCATCACAATGCTCTATGCCTTTCTCAGCACAATGCTCCATGACCCTTGTCATCACAATGCTCCATGCGCTTGTCAGCACAATGCTCCATGACCCATGTCATCACAATGCGCCATGCGCTTGTCATCACAGTGCTCCACAATCTTGTCATCACAATGCTCCATAAACCTTGTCATCACAATGCTCCATGCACTTCTCATCAAAATGCTCTCTCACCACTGATATCACAATGTTACATCACTATTCATCACAATACTCCCTCACCCCTATCATCACAATGTTCCATGACTCCTGTCATCACAATTCTACATGCGCTTATCATCACAATGTTCGATGACCCCTGACATCACAATGTTCCATAACCCCTGTCATCAAAATGCTCCATGAACCATTTCATCAAAATGCTCAATGACCCCTGACATCACAATGTTCCATAACCCCTGTCATCAAAATGTTGCATGACCCTTTTCATCAAATTGTTCCATGACCCTGTCATCACAATGCTCCCTGCCCTTCTCATCACAATGCACCACGCCCTTGTCATCAAAATGCTCCATGACCTTTGTCATCACAAAGATCCATGACCCTTTGCATCACAATGCTCCATGTCATGGTCATCACAATGCTCCATGAACGCTCTCATCACATTGCTCCATGTCATTGTCATCACAATGCTACCTGACACATGTCATCAGAATGCTCCATGGCCTTCTCATCACAATGCTCCATGCCCTTGCCATCACAATGCTCCATTACACCTGTGATAACAATGCTCCATTACCCCTGCCATCACGATGTTCCATGGCCTTGTCATTACAAGGCTCCATGACCCTTCTCATCACAATGCTCCAAGGCCCCTGTAATCACAATGCTCCATGCCCCTTTTCATCTCAATGATCCATGACCTCTGTCATCACAATGCTCCAAACCCTTGAGATCACAATGTTCCATAATACTTGTCATCACAACGCCCCATGATGCTGGTCATCACAATTATCCATGGACTTCTCATCACAATGCTCCATGACCCTTGTCATCACAATTCTCAATACACTTGTCATCACAATGCTCCCTGACACCTGTCGTCAGTATGCTCATTGAACCCTGTCATGACAAGTCTCCATGCCTTTTTCATCACAGTGATCCATGCCCTTTTCATCACAATGCTCCATGCCATTGTCATCACAATACTCCACAAGCTTGTCATCAGAATGCTCCGTGACACTTGTCATCACAATGATCCATGACCCCTGTCGTCACAATGCTCCATGACACCTGTCATCACAATGCTCCATGCCCCTTGTCATTACAGTGTTCCATGATGCTCGTCATCACAATTATCCATGGTCTTCTCATCACAGTGCTCCACGGTCTTGCCATCACAATGCTCCATGCCCTGGTTATGACAATGCACCATGTCCCTTGTCATCACAATTCTCCACGTCCTTGTCATCACAGTGCTCCATGACAGTTCTCATCACTATGTTACATGCTCTTGTCATCACAATTCTCCATGCACTTGTCATCGCAATGCCCCATGACCCCTGTCATAGCAAGCTCCATGCCTTTGTTATCACAATGCTTCACGACCTTTTCATCAAAATTCTCACTGCCCGTTGTCATCACAATGCTCCATGCCCTTGTCATCACAATGATCCAAGCCCTTGTCATCACAATGCTCCATTACCTTTGTCATCACAATCCTCCATAACACTTGGCATCACAATGCTCCATGCCATTCTCATCACAATGGACCATGAAATATGTCATCACAATGCTCCCTGACACCTGTCTTCACAATACTCCATGACCTTGTCTTCACAATGCTCCATGACCTTGTCATCACAATGTGCCATGCCCACTGTCAACACAATTATCCATGAAACTTGTCAGACCAATGCCCTATGCCCCTGTCATCACAAAACTCCATGCCCTTGTCATCACAATGCTCCATGACCCCAGTCATCACAATTCTCCGTGACTCCAGTCTTCACAAGGCTTCATGACCTGTGTCATCACAATGGTCCATGCCCTCATCATCACAAGGCTCTGTGAACTTTGTCACCACAATGCTCCATGAACTTTTCATCACAATGCTCCGTGACACTTGTCATCACAATGCTCCGTGCCTTTGTCAACTCAATGCTCCATGACCCTTGTCATCACAATGCTCCACAACCTTGTCATCACAATGCTCCATAAAGATTGTCATCACAATGCTCCATGCACTTCTTATAAAAATGCTCTCTCACCACTGATATCAACATGTTCCCTCACTAGTCATCACAATACACCCACTCCCCTGTCATCACAATGGTCCTTAAACCCTGTCATGGAAATGTTCCATGACCCTTGACATCTCAATGTTCCATAACCCCTGTCATCAAAATGTTCCATGACACTTTTCATCAAATTGCTCCATGACCCTGTTATCACAATGCTCCCTGCCCTACACAACAGAATGCACCACACCTCTTGTCATCAAAATGCTCCATGACCTTTGTCATCACAAAGCTCCATGACCCTTGGCATCACAATGCTGCATGCCATTGTCATCACAATGCTCCATGAAACCTCTCATCACATTGTTCCATGCCCTTGTCATCACAGGCTACATGATGCTTTTCATCACAATGCTCGATGCCATTCTTATCACAATGCTCCATGCGCTTGTCATTACAATCCTCCATGACCCATGTATCACAGTGTTCCATGCCCTGGTCATCACAATGCTCCATGACCCCTGTCATAAAAATGCTCCATGACCACTGCCATCACAATGTTCCACGGCCTTGTCATCACAAGGCTCCATGACCCTTGTCATCACAGTGCTCCAAGACCCCTGTAATCACAATGCTCCATGCCCTTGTCATCACAAAGCTCCATGACGCATGTCATCAGAATTCTCCATGGCCTTCTCATTCACGATGCTCCATGCCCTTGTCATCACAATGCTCCAAGACTCCTGTAATCACAATGCTCCATGCCCCTTTTCATCTCAATGCTCCATGAACCCTGTCATCACAATGCAGCATGCCCATCATCATAATGCTTCAGGCTATTGTCATCACAATGAAATCAAAATGCCCCATGACCTCTGTCATCACAATGCTCCAAATCCTTGTGATCAAAATGTTCCATAACACTTATCATCACAACGCCCCATGACGCTCGTCATCACAATTATCCATCGTCTTCTCATCACAATGCTCCATGACCTTTGTCATCACAATGCTCAATACCCTTGTCATCACAATGCTCCCTGACACTTGTCGTCAGTATGCTCCTTGAACCCTGTCATGACCAGGCTCCATGCCTTTTTCATCACAATGATCCATGCCCTTTTCATCACAGTGCTCCAAGACCCCTGAAAACACAATGCTCCATGCCCTTGTCCTCACAAAGCTCCATGATGCATGTCATCAGAACGCTCCATGGCCTTCTCATCCCAATGCTCCATGCCCTTGTCACCACAATGCTCCAAGACCTCTGTAATCACAATGCTGCATGCCCCTTTTCCTCAGAATGCCCCATGAGACATGTCATCACAAGGCTCCATGGTCTTCTCATCACAATGCTCCAGTACCTTGTCATCACAATGCTCCATGACGCCTCTCATCACAACACTCCATGAACATTTTCAGCCCAATGGTCCATGACCTTCTCATCACAATGCTCCCTGACCCCTGTCATCACAATGCTCCATGACCACTGTCATCACAACGCTCCATGAACCCTGACGACACAATGATCCGGGACTCTTGTCATCAAAATGCTCCATGAACCTTGTCATCACAATGATCCATGCTCTTGTCATCCCAATGCTCCATGACCCCTGTAATCACAATGCTCCATGACGCTTGTCATCAAAGTGCTCCATGAACCTTGTCATCACAATGCTCCTTGCCTTTGTCAGCAAAATGCTACATAATCTTGTCATCACAATGCTCCATGCGCTTGTCATCACAATCCTCCATGACCCTTGAGATCACATTGCTTCATGCCCTTGTCATCTCGCTCTTGCCTTTCTGGTTTTTACAGATATACAGATGTCCCTTTCGACCGGTGGGAAGTGACAATTCTTTGTAGTGTGGATTTGCATTGCATGCTTGCTTCATTGGCCAGAAAGGACGTATGCGTTTTCTCCTGAATATATTCAGGGGAAAAGGCATATGCCCTTTTTGGCCAAGTGCATCACCGTCCAAGTTGGGATGCTTTTTCTGTGCTTCAAAGGCGATTCCAATTTACCTCTTGAAATATGTTTTGTGCAATTCTGCCTCATTTTCAAGTCCGCTTCATTGCCTTCCCTCAACAGATTTCTGGAAGAGAGTAGTCCTTTATAACTCTGCAGGTTTTTGAATTGCTGGGCCCCTGAGCTCCAATTTTCAAATCCCATTTTTGTGAGCTGGCCGCAAATCCACAATTTTGCTTCAGGACCTATACTGGTTCCAGGGGTGGCTTTATTGGTTCCCTGTGGGTGGCTGAGGCTTTGGTTAATTCTTCTTCCTGACGGGAAATTAGAGTGACATGTGCCCGTCCAAATGCCTACATCTACTCTCTGATTGGTTCTCCCTCTTCCCTTTCATCATCTGCACAAATAGCAAACTGTGCGAACCAGGAGGTTATAGGGGCTGACTCTCCTAAGTTGGGAGATTGATAGTAAAGCAGTTGGAATGCCAAAGTGGAGCACAAGGAGAGGAAAAATTAGGAGAGTTTTAGAAACCTTTCGCCATCACAGGGTGTCCATTCTCTAGGTTTCCCATACATGTTATAACTGTAGTGATATTCCCTTCTACCTGGAGATTTGGGACCCATGGAATGGTGGCATGCATTACTACTTTAAAGGTTCTGCATTTTCTCTCCCAATCTCACCAGTCCTCTCAGTCCCAAGTGTCCAGCCTTATGTCTCATCCAGCTGTCTTTGCAGATAGGGTCATTCCAGGTTTCATTAGAACCCCTGAAGGAATTGTGTAAGAATTTTGCTGTTTTTTGGTTTTGTTTTTGAAATTCATTTTTATTATGGGGTTGAGCTGGTTTCCACTGACCTGTTTATGCCAGTCTAGACACAATTGATTCCTTACGGAGACATATGAATACATAGGTTTTAAGATTCTTACTAGTCAGATATATTCCTCGGCGGGGAATAGGGGTGTTGAGTCCCATTCACTGAGGAAGGTGTAGGTCTTGTCTATTCTGTATTTGGTTTATGGAATGGTACCTGTGCTAATATCATACTCTGGTTTTATGCATCACCCCACCTCTCCATTCCCCTGAAGCAGGCATAAGAGTTTTTTTCTAAATGTGAGACTCTGTTCTCTTTCCTAATTCAGTTCATGTGTTGTGATATTGACATTCCCTCTATAAGTGATATCTTATGATAAGATTCTTTTTCTGTGTGACTAATTTCCCTTAGAATCATCAGACCTAAATCCACTCATTATGCTGCTACTGGCCTTATATACACTGATTTCACGTCTGAGTGATATTCCGTTGTACAAAATTACCACAAGTTCTTTATGCATTTCTCTTTTTCCTGGGATATTTTAGGTTTACCAAAGTTGAGGTTCTTGTATGCAGAGCAGCCCTAAACTTTGGGGTGCCTGTGTCTTATTGATATTTAGTCTTCCCAAGTCATATGCCCGTGAGTTGAAGTCCCCTTTCCTTGGGGGCTTTGTATTTTAGAAGTTTTAGGAAACAGCATACACTTCTTCAGAGTGGCTCTTGGATATTTATACCCCACCCATCAGCGTGACTAGGCTCCCTGTTTTCCATGGCCTCTCCTGCATTTCTGGTTTGTACACATTTTTTGGATTGCCTTTCTGAGCAGTGGAAATTGAGACTCCTTTGTTGTGCAGATTTGCATTTCCCTCTTGCTTGGTTGGCCAAAAACTCTGCATGTGTTTTTTTCCTGAAGATATTCACGAAAAAAACGCATACACCCATTTGCCCAACTGCATCATTTTAGAAATTCTGCTGCTTTTCATATGCTTTAAATGTGAGTACAATCTACCTTTTGAAATCTGTTTCCTGCAATTCTGCCTCTCATTCAGATCCTCTTCGTTGCCTTACCTGAATATATTTTTGGACGTTGGTTATCATTTATATCTTTGCAGGTCTTTGAATTGTCTGCTCCTGAGCTCCATTTTGCAACTCGCTTTTTTTGTGAGCTGGCCGCCAAACCATTGGATTGCTTCCGGCCCTATTCTGGTTCTGGGGAGGCAGGCTGAGCCTTTGGTTAATTCTTCTTCCTAATGGGAAATTAGAGTGACATGTGCCTGTCAAAACTCCTACAGCTAATCTCTCATTGGTTCCCCCTCTTCCCATTTACCCTCTGCACAAATTGCAAACTGTGGGAAACAGGAGGTTAAAGGTGCTGATTCTCCAAGTGGGGAGGTTGTTAGTAATGTGGCTGGAATGGCGAACCCCAGCAGCAGGAGATCAAAAATGAGGTGCATTTTAGACACCTTTCCTGAGCACACGGTGTACATTCATCTCGGTTTCGCAGGCATGTTTTCGCTGTCAGAAGACTCCCTTGAACCTGCAGATTTGGGACCCATGGAATGGGTACCAGGCAGTATTACTTTAAAAGGTCTGCATTTCCTCACCCAGCCTCTCTAACATCTCTTAGCGTGCATAGCTTCCAGCCTTATATAATCATCCTGCTGTGGGTCTACATGTGTTCAATCCATGTTACATCGTAGCCCTTCAACAAAAGTTGTAAGAATTTTTGTCTGTCTCACTGTTT
Organism: Hyperoodon ampullatus; assembly: GCF_949752795.1. NCBI lineage: Eukaryota > Metazoa > Chordata > Mammalia > Artiodactyla > Ziphiidae > Hyperoodon > Hyperoodon ampullatus. The sequence continues at coordinate 223,552 of NW_027640551.1, forward strand.
TTATAAATAGTTTTAAATTTATTTTTATATTGGTTACAGCTGATTTTCAAAGCTCTGTTTTTTGCTGCTGTACATCCACTTGATTCATGTACTGTGAGACAACAATAACTTCTTTTTCAGATGCTTACCAGTCATATGTATTATTTTCCAGTGACTTGAGTGGGCTGAGTGCAGTTCTTTGAGGTACCGTGTAGGCCTTGTCAGTTATTCAATTTGGTACTTGGAATGGTATCTTTGCTAATTTCAACCTCCTGGATAATACCTCACCATTCCCCACCTTTCCCATTTAGCAGCCTTATGTCTATTTTCTACATATTTGACTATGTTTCTGTTTTGTAATTTATTTCATGTGTAGCCATTTTTGATTCCACCTTTAAGTGACATCTTATGATATGTGTCTTTTTCTTTCTGACATATGTCACTTAGAATGATCGTATGTAACTCCTCCAGAGTTGTTACAACTGGCCTTATTTCATTGATTTCTGGATGAGTAATATTCCACTCTACATAAGTACCCCATCTCTTTTATCCATTTTATCCTTCCAGGGACATTTAGGTTATATCCAAGTTGAGGCCCTTTTTAACAGAGAGGTGGTAAACATTCGGGTGCCTGTTTTCTGTCGATTTTTGTTTTTCCCAAGGTACACGCCCATGAGTGCAAGTGCCCTATGCTCTGTAGCTCATTTTTTAGATGTTTTAGCAAACACAATACACTTCTCCAGAGTGGCCGTTGGCAAATTACATTTCCACTATCAGCCTCACAGGGCTCCCTTTTCTCCTCGCCCTGTCCTGCATTTCTGGTGTTTACACTTTATGTGGATGGCCCTTCTGACTGATGTGAAGTGATACATTTTGTGATATTGATTTCCAGTGCCCACCTGTTTGGTTGGATAAAAAGTGTGTATGGCCTTTACTTGAATATATTCAGAAAAAATGCATACACCCTTTTTGGCCAACTGCATCATTGGCGATGTTCAGCCCCTTTTCTTGTGCTTTAATGGGGAGTCCTTTCTACCTCTTCAAATCTGTTTCCTGCCACTCTCCCTTGCTTACAATTCCTTTTCTGTGACTTACCTCAAGACATTTTTCGACGATAGATATTTTCAACTCTGCAGTTTCATGAATTTTAGTGCCCCTGAGTTCCATTTTTCAACTTGTGTTTTTGGAAACTGGACACAAAACAGCGGGATTTCCTCTAGCCCTATTCTGTTTCCGTGGGCAATTCTAGCCTTTGATGAATTTGTCTTCTGGATTGGAAATTAGAGTGGCATGTGCCTGTCCGAACACCTAAGACATGTCTCTATATTTTTCTCATCCTTCCGCTACATGCTCTGGACAAATTCCAAACTGTGTGCAACAGGATGTTGACGGTGCTGATATCACCAAGTGAGGAGATTGTTAGGAAAGATGCTGGAGGGTTGAACCCGAGCACCAGGCGATGAGGAGATGAGGTGCCTTTTCCAAACTCTTTCCGATCAAACGGTGTACCATCCTCTAGGTGTGACAGGCATGTTTTAGCTGTAGGAAGGGTCCCGTGCATGTAAGGAGAACACCAGGGATTTTTCCAAATCAGTGCCTCCCCGAACCCCAAACTGGGGAATTTTTAAGCTACGGCTACACGTATGTCCTTTAAGGGCCTTGGGAAATAGGCAGAGCCCAAACTTTAGATGACTGAAATCTTCAGGGTCAGAGCGCTCACCATCGGCCTTGCTTAGGTTACATTTTATCTGTCATTGATAGATGATGTCAATAAAAATATCTATTCTTTTTCAGATTATTTCCCCTTATAGGTTATTGCAAAATATTCAGTGTAGTTCCCTGTGCTATACAGTAGTTCCTTGTTGATGATCTATTTTATACATAGCAGTGTGTATGTGTTAATCCCAAACTGTTAATTTATCCCTTCTCCTACCTTTCCCCTTTGGTAATAATAAATTATAAGGTTTTATACTTCTCAGAAATGGGGGAGCTGAAAGAGAGGTATCATTTTCAATGGAAAAGCATTCAAAACAAGATTGAAGCTTCAGCCAAGAGTATTCGATGTACATCCATGAAAATAAATCACTTCATTTCTCTAATGTTGACCTGACAAATAAGACAGACGTCTTCACTGAACTTGCTTATAGGAAAGTGATGGAAATATCAAATGTAAGTCTTAGAAACATCTTATTTTACCCGAGCATTATACACTGCTCTATGTTAACTACAGTTTGGCTCACACATCTGTTCATTGAAGTTACAATGTTCTCAATTTCTGTTACTGATCCTCCAGAGTGGACCCCAACAGGAGTCCCCGTGCCCAGTGTCATTGGAGCCAACAGATCAAGACTGAGTTTGGTTCAGAAGCAAAGGAAACATTATTTTGAAAACAGAATGGAGAGGTGAGAGCGTGCACTCCCCCATGGGCTGTGGGCTGGGCTGCTGTGTAGGGTCCCCGGCAGCGTCAGTGGGAGGGAGGGGATGGAGCTCTCGAGGGCTGAGTTGGCTGCAGCTCAGGCTCTATGCCGCAGAGTCTGCATGGGACCCCACTACCTGAGGTGTCGACCCAGCCATTCTGCACTAGGAAATCGGGTCTGAAGTGCCGGGTGTGGGACCTCTGCATGCGGAACCCTAGGAGCACGTGAAATTAGACAAAGCACAAAGGAAAAACAGGTTAGACTTTATTTTATTGCCCAGATTCTCTTTTTATCTCCCAGGAATTTTTAATGAACGTTGCCGGAGACGAACACCTCCTCTGCTTTTTGTTCCGTTCCTTATTCTTGGGGTGTTGAGGGTGCAGACCCCTCTTTTGTAACTGCTTCATGTTGTGGTGGGAGCCCTGATACATGGGGGGAGGGTCAAAACGTCTCCACACCAGCCTCCTGGTGAGGTTGATTGTCCCAAGGCCTCCTGCCTCACTTCTCGTCCGCCTGAGCACCAGCATTGGAAGTGTTACAGATTCTAATGACCTTTAAGGGTCCAGGAAAGAGAGGCGCAGAGATGCTGCGGTGGCAGGTTTCACCCCACCCCACATATGTTCGGCGACCTTAGGCTGACAGTTTTTGCCAGACTAGATGCTCTGACCAGTAGTCTGTGCTTTCTTTAATTAGGTCCCTGAATTAATGTACAAACAGCACCATGTGTCAGAGCCCTGCCCGCACAACTCCCAGACAGTCCAGGGTCAGTGGTGATCCAGGACCATGACGTCCACTGAGTCAACGGCCTTTAGAAGTAGCCAGCAGTCCAGCCGGTCATATTGGCCACCATCACCGCGGTGTCTGTAGGGTTTTCTATGGTGAAAGCGTGATATACGTTTCCCCCGCCAAGCTTATTAGCTCCCCTCTGGGTGCAGTAAGTCCTGCAAGCAGTAGTCTGCTCTTTCGGGGCACAGTCTTGTCGTTTTCTGAGAGAAACTCCAGGTCAAGTGATGGTCACATGAGTCATCTTGGGGGCCCGTTGCCCCCGTTTATCTCTCTGGAGGTTGGAGTTGGAGGGCCTCCTCACTCGAGTTCAGTGTGTCCACAGAGCGACCCCTGCAACTTCAGGGCATGATGGGTGGTTAGGATCACCACGTGGGGTTCTTTTCCCTTAGGAGGGAGCTGGCCTTGCGGGCTGCTGATTTCCAGCTTTTTAGATACCCCAGTATCCTGGCCTGATGAGTCGGTGGGCAAAGCCCTTGGTGACCATAGTTTATCATACCTGAAGGGCATTCTTGTGTTGCTCCATTTCAAGTGGTCCCAGTTTTTGCACTAAGGCTCCAAGGGCGATTAACCTTTGACCGGGTATGTAAAGGTCAAAGGGTTTAGCTAAATTAGGGAGTTCCTGGGCAAGGGTCTGTATTGACTGCTCTTTCCATTCTTGAAAGGCTGCTTCTGGATTCTATTCAAAAGGATCATCATCTTTTCGTGTCAGTGTTTCATGTAGAGGCCCAGCTATTACACTGTAGTTAGGGATCCAGATGCAGAAAACCTTGGCCTCCCCAGGAACCCCTAAGCTGTCTTCTAGTTGTAGAAGAGGTAAGGCTGCAAATGGCTTCTTCCCTATCCTGGGATGCGTTTCTCCGAATATCTGTGAGAATGAAGCCCAGGCATGTCACCTTAGCCTGGGATATTTGAGCGTTTTTCTTGGACACCTTCTATCCTTTCTTGGCTAGGTAGTTCAGAGGCGTCTTTAGTAGGCCTGGCGATCAGAATGTCATCTGCATATTGAAGGAGGGTTCCCTTTTACAGAGGTTGAACTTTTAGGTCTTTAGAGGACATTTCCCCAATGATGGTGTGGGGATTTTTGAACCATTGGGGCAGGACGGCCCAGCATTATTGCTTTTGTTGCATGTTGTGTCCTGCCACTCACAAGCCAAAAATTCTTGTGACTCTGAGATGAATGGAATACAGAAGAAGGCATCATTGAAGTCTAATACAGAATGCCATGGCCTGGTGGAAGGTAGAATGACCAGCAGGGAGTAGGAAATAGGAGCTACTGGATGTATATCCTCGGTGGCTTCACTGACTGTCCTGATATCCTTTACCAGGTCTCCAGCAGCCCATGGGGCTCTCGTGGTCAGGCCAATCCCAGGATATGGAGCTCACCTGGGCGGCACCCCTACCCCACAGCCCACGGGGCTCTCGTGGTCAAGTCCCTCCCAGGGTATGGAGCTCACCTCTGCAGCTACCCAGCAGCCCATGGGGCTCTCCTACTCAGGCCCTTCCCAGGATACAGAGCTCCCCTGGGCAGGTACCCCAGCAGGGCTGGACACACAGGAACTGTGCACATAGCCCACCTTGCAGAGAACCCACAGCTCACCTGTCGCTCACAGCTGACACAGAACACCTCAGAGCAGGTCTTGAACTAACAAACAGCAGCTCTGACAGGTCTGTGACCATGGCTATCACTCTCTGCAGGCTCTTTCTGCCTGGTCTTCCAGACACTTCCACTGCAGCCAGGGCACCAGGCCTCTGTCTCCACCCACCATCACTCCTCTCCCTGACTCCTGGGTTCCTCTCATTAGGATAGGGTCTTCTTGAAGTTGTTTTCCACTCATGGACCAGATAAAATGATAAGAAAACAAGCCGCAGCTGCAGCCCCTTGTCTATCCTGACTCTCAATAGCCCACACCTGTTCCTAGGGCCTGGCCCGTTTAGCAAGTTTCATTTTCTGCAACTGTGAACCCTGAGGGGTGAGGATTGGCTGATTTTGGCAGCCTGAAACTGCCTGCCGGTCCGCCACAGGTGTCCCTGGGTTGAGGGCAATATAAACAGCACTCCAGTGAGCGACAGCCCTTGTAGCTGTGACTGACGGCATATTCTCTGCCCCGTAGGCAGTTCCGGAGCTGTGCTGGTGGGAGGGAGTGAGGGTCCGTGGCTTTGTGGGTGGCCCAGTGTGAGTGGGGCTCTGCTGGACTTTCTGCAGGAGTTGCCAGGCTGCCACCTGCTAAAGAAGAGGATGTGTCACCCATACCTGCCACTGGAATTTCTCCCCAGGCAGAGGTGAGGAAGTAAAAAAGCAGTGGGGGCCGTGGCAGGAGGGGTATCTCAGGCAGGGAAATGGAAAGCTTCCAGAAGAGCATCTGGGGACAGGACCATCCTGACTGGCCTGCAGGCACCAAGTCGGCCTGCGTGCTGTCGCTGTTGTGGCTCCACAGCCCTTTCTCTAGGCTTTCAAGCCCTTGTACATATTCAGGTGTTTTACCTGGGAAGGGTGGGAAAAGTTCAACAGCAGCTGGCCTGGGGCTCAGCTCACGGTTACTCACAGATGCCTCGGCATGGCCCCCTCTTTGCAATGAGGATGCTCCTTGCGTAGGAGTGGGCTGCTGGCTCTATGGGAGATGATTCCCCACCTCTGACCAATTTCAGAATTGTTTACCGCTGGAGCAAGTGCCCTGATAGTGTTTTCCTCTGTCTAACTGGTGGGTTCAGGTTATTTTTTTTCTTTTTTTGTTCAAGTTAGATTTTATTCCTCTTTTATGTATTTATAGATATAAGCATGGAAATCATTCATTCATATAAATACATCTGTGTGAAGGGAAGAATTTTTTCTGTTTTATTTTTAAATTTTATATTTTAAATTTTGAAATTTAATTTTATTTATTTTTTTATACAGCAGGTTATTATTAGTTATGTATTTTATGCATATACATGTGTACAGGTCAATCCCAATCTCCCAACTCATCCCACCACCACCACCCCATGGCTCCCACACTAGGTGTCCATACATGTGTTCTCTACCTCTGTGTCTCTATTTCTTCCCTGCAAACCAGTTCATCTGTACCATTTTTCTAGGTTCCACATATATGCATTAATATACCATATTTGTTTTTCTCTTTCTGACTTACTTCATTCTGTATGACAGTCTCTAGATCCATCGACGTCTCTACAAATGACCCAGTTTCATTCCTTCTTATGGCTGAGTAATATTCCATTTTATATATGTACCACATCTTTATCCATTCGTCTGCCTGTGGGTATTTAGGTTGCTTCCATTACCTGGCTATTGTAAATAGTGCTGAAATGAGCATTGTGGTGAATGTGCCTTTTTGATTTATGGTTTTCTCTGGGTATATGCCCAGAAGCGGGATTGCTGGATCATATGGTAATTCTATATCTAGGTTTTTTAAGGAAACTCCATACTGTTCTCCATCGTGACTGTATCAATTTACATTTCCACCACTAGTGGAAGAGGGATCCTTTTGTCCACACCCTCCCCAGAATTTGTTGTTTGTAGATTTTCTGATGATGCCGATTCTAACAGGTGTGAGGTGATACCTCATTGTAGTTTTGATTTGCATTTCTCTAATAATTAGTGATGTTGAGCAGCTTTTCATGTGGGTCTTGGCCATCTCTGTGTCTTCTTTGAAGAAACGTCTCTTTAGATCTTCTGCCCATTTTTGTATTGGGTTGTTTGTTTTTTTAATATTAAGCTGCATGAGCTCTTTATATATATTGGAGATTAAACCTTTGTCCATTGATTCGTTTGCAAATATTTTCGCCCATTCTGAGGGATGCTTTTTGCCATTCCCGTTTTTTTAACAAAAAAAGAAAGAAAAAAAAAGAAGCAGAACACTAATGTGTGTAAAATATGCCTTTTGAAACTGTCGTTTTGAAATATGGACATACTTTGAATTTTTTTTTCGATATATGAACCCGGTATTTGTTTTCAGGGCAGGTGTCCTTTACAGGCCTGCAATGATTTTGAATATCAACTGACCATTAGCGCTGGGATTAAAGCTGCTGTTTTGTGAAACGGCCAGAAGGTGGCAGCAGTTCTCCCTCACCAAATCTGCTTACTAGAGCAACAGAGCCTCAATGGAAGTCATGTTCTAGATTGGTATTTAGAATGGAATGTGCCAGGAGAAAGCCCCTCATGTTTGTCTCACTGCTTCTTGTTCGAGTTTTTAAAGTAATTTTTTTATTTTTTATTACAGCAAATATGATTACAATGTTTGGCTTGTTGTAGGTGTGGAAGATGTGGTTCTTTTACACATACACATATGTCTGTACTTCCTGGGATCCTTTTCCCATGTACCTTATGACAGAATGTTGAGTAGTCTTCTCTTGGTATTCTGTAGGTCTTTGGTGATTATATATGTCACCTGTGTTTGTATATGTCTGTTAACCCCAATATCATAATGAAACCAATCCTCACACCTTTCCATTGGTGAACCATAAGTTTGTTGAATGAATCTGTGATTGCCCTTCTCCGTGGAAATATCTGCCCTGGTATCCATTTTTCGGTCACACCTATAAGAGATATGATACGATATGTGTCTTTCACTTTCTGACTTACTACAAGTCACGTGATTACCTCTAGACACACCTACGGTGCTGCAAATGTCATTCTGTCCTTTTATTCCTTGGCTTCTATTCTGCCTTAGCGAGGTCCATTTTCAACAATGTGATTCCCTGAGGGCTGAGGATTAGCTGACTTGGGTAGCCTGACCCTGCCGGCCGGCCCTCCCCAGGTGTGCCTGGGTTGAGTTCAATATAAACAGCGCTGCAGGCAGCAATAGCCCCTGAAGCTGTGCCTGACTCCATATTCTCTGCCCCGTCAGCAGTCTCGGGGCTGTTCTGGAGGGAGGGAGTGAGGGGCCACGGCTTTGTGGGTGGCCCGGTGTGAGTGGGTCTCTGCTGGACTTTCTGCAGGAGTTGCCAGGTTTCCACCTGTAAAGAAGAGGATGTGTCACCCATACCTTCCGCTGGAATTTCTCTCCGGACAGAGGTGAGGAAGGAAAAAAGCAGTGGGTGCCGGGACAGGAGGGGTATCTCAGGCAGGGCAATGGAAAGCTTCCAGAAGAGTGCCCAGGGCCAGGACCATACTGGCTGGCCTGCAGGCCAAAAGTTGGCCTGCGTGCTGTCGCTGGTGTGGCTCCACGGCCCTTCCTCTAGGCTTTCAAGCCCTTGTACATATTCAGGTGTTTTACCTGGGAAGGGTGGGAAAAGTTCAACAGCAGCTGGCCTGGGGCTCAGCTCACGGTTACTCACAGATGCCTCGGGTCCCTTTCACTGAGGAAGGTGTAGGTCTTGTCTATTCCATAGTTGGTTTTTGGAACGGTACCTGTGCTTATATCAAACTCTGGTTTTATGCATCACCCCACCTCTCCTTCCCCCTTAAGCAGGCATAAGAGTGTTTTCTAAATGTGAGACACTGTTCTCTTTCCTAACTCAGTTCAAGTGTAGCCATGTTTACAGGATCTTCATAAGTGATATCTTATGATAAGATTCTTTTTCTGTGTGACTTATTTCACTTAGAATCATCATACCTGAATCCACCCATTTCGCTGCTACTGGTCTTATGACATTGATTTCATGGCTGAGGGATATTCCATCGTATGTAAGTACCACAATTTTTTGAACCATTAATATATTTCCTGGGATATTTAAGGTGTACCCAAGTTGAGGTCCTTGTAAGCAGTGCAACCCTAAATTTTGGGGTGGCTCTGTCTTATTGATTTTCAGTTTTCCCAAGGTATATTCCCTAGACTGGAAGTGCCCTTGGCTCTGTAGCTCTGTTCTTTACTTGTTTTAGGGAACACAATGCACTCCTCCAGAGAGGCAGTTGGCAATTTACATCCCGCCTATCAGCATAACAAGGCTCCCTGTTCTCCAGGGCCTGTCTTGACTTTCTGGTTTTTACACATTTTCTGGATGTTCCTTTTGACCGGTGGGTAGTGATACTACTTTGTAGTGCAGATTTGCATTGCCCGCTTACTTGCTTGGCCAAAAAGGGCGTATGCGTTTTCTCCTGAATATATTCAGGAGAAAACGCATACGCCCTTTTTGGGCAAGTGCATCATTTTCGAAGTTGTGCCCCTCTTCCTGTGCTTTAAAGGCGATTCCAACGTACTTCTTGAAATCTGTTTCCTGCTATTCTGACTCGCTTTCAAGTCCACCTCGTTGCCTTCCCTCAACAGATTTTTGGACGATAGTTGTCCTTTATTACTCGGCCAGTTTGTGACTTGCTGTGCCCCTGAGCTCCATTTATCAACTCGTTTTTGGTGAGCTGACCGCAAATCCAAAATTTTGGTTCAGGACCTATACTGCTTCCCGGTGGGTGGCTGAGACTTTGGTTAATTCTTCTTCCTGCCTGGAAATTACAGTGATATGTGCCCGTCCAAATGCCTAACAGCTACTCTCTCATTGGTTCTCCCTCTTCCCTTTCATCCTCTGCCAAATTGGCAACCTGTGCGAACCAGGAGGTTAAAGGGGCTGTCTCTCCAAGTTTGGAGGTTGATAGTAAAGCAGATGAAAAGTCACACCGGAGCACCAGGAGAGGGACTATTCGTTGAGTTTTAGAAACCTTTCGTATTCACAGTGTGTCCGTTCTCTAGGTTTCCCGTACATGTTATAGCTGTAGTAATATTCCCTTCAACCTGGAGAGTTGGGGCCCATGGAATGGGTGCCAGGCATTTGTGATTTAAAGGGTCTGCATTTGCTCACCCAATCTCACCAAACCTCTCAGTCCCAAGTGTCCTTCCTTATGCCACATCCAGCTGTCGTTGTAGATAGGGTCATTCCAGGTTTCATCAGGGACCCTGAAGGAATTGTAAAGAATTTCCCAGTTTTTTTGTTTTGTTTTTGAAATTCCTTTTTATAGTGGGTTTGAGCTGATTCTCGCTGCCATGTTTATGCCAGTCTAGACACACTTGATTCCCTTAAGGAGACATATCAATACATATGTTTTAAGATTCTTACTAGTCAGATATATTCCTCTGCGGGAAATATGGGGTTTTGAGTCCCTTTGACTGAGGAAGGTGTAGGTCTTGTGTATTCCATAGTAGGTTTTTGGAACGGTACTTGTGCTTATATCAAACTCTGGTTTTATGCATCACCCCACCTCTCCTTCCCCCTTAAGCAGGTATAAGAGTGTTTTCTAAATGTGAGACACTGTTCTCTTTCCTAACTCAGTTCAAGTGTAGCCATGTTTATAAGATCTTCATAAGTGATATCTTATGATAAGTTTCTTTTTCTGTGTGACTTATTTCACTTAGAATCATCATACCTGAATCCACCCATTTTGCTGCTACTGGTCTTATGACATTGATTTCATAGCTGAGGGATATTCCATCGTAAGTAAGTACCACAAATTTTTGAACCTTATTTATATTTCCTGGGATACTTAAGGTGTATCAAAGTTGAGGTCCTTGTAAGCAGTGCAGCCCTAAATTTTGGGGTGGCTCTGTCTTATTGATTTTCAGTTTTCCCAAGGTATATTCCCTAGACTGGAAGTGCCCTTGGCTCTGTAGCTCTGTTGTTTACTTGTTTTAGGGAACACAATGCACTCCTCCAGAGAGGCAGTTGGCAATTTACATCCCGCCCATCAGCATAACAAGGCTCCCTGTTCTCCAGGGCCTGTCTTGCCTTTCTTGTTTTTACACATTTTGTGGATGTCCCTTTTGACCGGTGGGAAGTGATACTTCTTTGTAGTGCAGATTTGCATTGCCCGCTTGCTTGCTTGGCCAAAAAGGGCGTATGCGTTTTCTCCTGAATATATTCAGGAGAAAACGCATACGCCCTTTTTGGCCAAGTGCATCATTGTCGAAGTTGTGCCCCTCTTCCTGTGCTTTAAAGGCGATTACAATGTACCTCTTGAAATCTGTTTCCTGCTATTCTGCCTCGATTTCAAGTCTGCCTCCTTGCTTTTCCTCAACAGATTTTTGGACGATAGTTGTCCTTTATTACTCGGCCAGTTTGTGAATTGCTATGCCCCTGAGCTCCATTTTTCAACTCGTTTTTGGTGAGCTGACCGCAAGTCCAAAATTTTGGTTCAGGACCTATAATGGTTCCCGGTGGGTGGCTGAGACTTTGGTTAATTCTTCTTCCTGCCGGGAAATTACAGTGATATGTGCCCGTCCAAATGCCTAACAGCTACTCTCTCATTGGTTCTCCCTCTTCCCTTTCATCCTCTGCGAAATTGGAAACCTGTGCGAACCAGGAGGTTAAAGGGGCTGTCTCTCCAATTTGGGAGGTTGATAGTAAAGCAGATGGAAAGTCAAACCGGAACACCAGGATAGGGGCTATTCGTTGAGTTTTAGAAACCTTTCATATTCACAGTGTGTCCGTTCTCTAGGTTTCCCGTACTTGTTATAGCTGTAGTAATATTCCCTTCAACCTGGAGAGGTGGGACTCATGGAATGGGTGCCAAGCATTTGTGCTTTAAAGGGTCTGCATTTGCTCACCCAATCTCACCAATCGTCTCAGTCCCAAGTGTCCCTCCTTATGCCACATCCAGCTGTCGTTGTAGATAGGGTCATTCCAGGTTTCATCAGAGACCCTGAAGGAATTGTAAAGAATTTCCCGGTTTTTTTGTTTTGATTTTGAAATTACTTTTTATAGTGGGTTTGAGCTGATTCTCGCTGCCATGTTTATGCCAGTCTAGACACACTTGATTCCCTTACGGAGACATATCAATACATAGGTTTTAAGATTCTTACTAGTCAGATATATTCCTCTGCGGGAAATATGGTGTTTTGAGTCCCTTTCACTGAGGAAGGTGTAGGTCTTGTCTATTCCATAGTTGGTTTTTGGAACGGTACCTGTGCTTTTATCAAACTCTGGTTTTATGCATCACCCCACCTCTCCTTCCCCCTTAAGCAGGCATAAGAGTGTTTTCTAAATGTGAGACACTGTTCTCTTTCCTAACTCAGTTCAAGTGTAGCCATGTTTACAGGATCTTCATAAGTGATAACTTATGATAAGTTTCTTTTTCTCTGTGACTTATTTCACTTAGAATCATCGTACCTGAATCCACCCATTTTGCTGCTACTGGTCTTATGACATTGATTTCATGGCTGAGGGATATTCCATTGTACGTAAGTACCACAATTTTTTGAACCATTTTTATATTTCCTGGGATACTTAAGGTGTATCCAAGCGAGGTCCTTGTAAGCAGTGCAGCCCTAAATGTTGGGGTGGCTGTGTCTTATTGATTTTCAGTTTTCCCAAGGTATATTCCCTAGACTGGAAGTGCCCTTGGCTCTGTAGCTCTGTTGTTTACTTGTTTTAGGGAACACAATGCACTCCTCCAGAGAGACAGTTGGCAATTTACATCCCGCCCATCAGCATAACAAGGCTCCCTGTTCTCCAGGGCCTGTCTTGACTTTCTGGTTTTTACACATTTTGTGGATGTCCCTTTTGACCGGTGGGAAGTGATACTTCTTTGTAGTGCAGATTTGCATTGCCCGCTTGCTTGCTTGGCCAAAAAGGGCGTATGCGTTTTCTCCTGAATATATTCAGGAGAAAACGCATACGCCCTTTTTGGCCAAGTGCATCATTGTCAAAGTTGTGCCCCTCTTCCTGTGCTTTAAAGGCGATTCCAACGTACTTCTTGAAATCTGTTTCCTGCTATTCTGACTCGCTTTCAAGTCCACCTCGTTGCCTTCCCTCAACAGATTTTTGGACGATAGTTGTCCTTTATTACTCGGCCAGTTTGTGAATTGCTGTGCCCCTGAGCTCCATTTTTCAACTCGTTTTTGGTGAGCTGACCGCAAGTCCAAAATTTTGGTTCAGGACCTATACTGGTTCCCGGTGGGTAGCTGAGACTTTGGTTAATTCTTCTTCCTGCCTGGAAATTACTGTGATATGTGCCCGTCCAAATGCCTAACAGCTACTCTCTCATTGGTTCTCCCTCTTCCCTTTCATCCTCTGCCAAATTGGAAACCTGTGCGAACCAGGAGGTTAAAGGGGCTGTCTCTCCAAGTTGGGAGGTTGATAGTAAAGCAGATGGAAAGTCAAACCAGAACACCAGGATAGGGGCTATTCGTTGAGTTTCAGAAACCTTTCGTATTCACAGTGTGTCCGTTCTCTAGGTTTCCCGTACATGTTATAGCTGTAGTAATATTCCCTTCAACCTGGAGAGGTGGGACTCATGGAATGGGTGCCAAGCATTTGTGCTTTAAAGGGTCTGCATTTGCTCACCCAATCTCACCAATCGTCTCAGTCCCAAGTGTCCCTCCTTATGCCACATCCAGCTGTCGTTGTAGATAGGGTCATTCCAGGTTTCATCAGAGACCCTCAAGGAATTGTAAAGAATTTCCCAGTTTTTTTGTTTTGTTTTTGAAATTCCTTTTTATAGTGGGTTTGAGCTGATTCTCGCTGCCATGTTTATGCCAGTCTAGACACACTTGATTCCCTTACGGAGACATATCAATACATAGGTTTTAAGATTCTTACTAGTCAGATATATTCCTCTGCCTGAAATATGGTGTTTTGAGTCCCTTTCACTGAGGAAGGTGTAGGTCTTGTCTATTCCATAGTTGGTTTTTGGTACGGTACCTCTGCTTATATCAAACTCTGGTTTTATGCATCACCCAACCTCTCCTTCCCCCTTAAGCAGGCATAAGAGTGTTTTCTAAATATGAGACACTGTTCTCTTTCCTAACTCAGTTCAAGTGTAGCCATGTTTATAGGATCTTTATAAGTGATATCTTATGATAAGTTTCTTTTTCTGTGTGACTTATTTCACTTAGAATCATCGTACCTGAATCCACCCATTTTGCTGCTACTGGTCTTATGACATTGATTTCATGGCTGAGGGATATTCCATCGTACGTAATTACCACAATTTTTTGAACCATTTTTATATTTCCTGGGATACTTAAGGTGTATCCAAGTTGAGGTCCTTGTAAGCAGTGCAGCCCTAAATTTTGGGGTGGCTCTGTCTCATTGATTTTCAGTTTTCCCAAGGTATATTCCCTAGACTGGAAGTGCCCTTGGCTCTGTAGCTCTCTTCTTTACTTGTTTTAGGGAACACAATGCACTCCTCCAGAGAGGCAGTTGGCAATTTACATCCCGACCATCAGCATAACAAGGCTCCCTGTTCTCCAGGGCCTGTCTTGCCTTTCTGGTTTTTACATATTTTGTGGATGTCCCTTTTGACCGGTGGGAAGTGATACTTCTTTGTAGAGCAGATTTGAATTGCCCGCTTGCTTGCTTGGCCAAAAAGGGCGTATGCGTTTTCTCCTGAATATATTCAGGAGAAAACGCATACGCCCTTTTTGGCCAAGTGCGTCATTGTCGAAGTTGTGCCCCTCTTCCTGTGCTTTAAAAGCGATTCCAACGTACCTCTTGAAATCTGTTTCCTGCTATTCTGCCTCGCTTTCAAGTCCACCTCGTTGCCTTTCCTCAACAGATTTTTGGACGATAGTTGTCCTTTATTACTCGGCCAGTTTGTGAATTGTTGTGCCCCTGAGCTCCATTTTTCAACTCGTTTTTGGTGAGCTGACCGCAAGCCCTAAATTTTGGTTCAGGACCTATACTGGTTCCCGGTGGGTGGCTGAGACTTTGGTTAATTCTTCTTCCTGCCTGGAAATTACAGTGATATGTGCCCGTCCAAATGCCTAACAGCTACTCTCTCATTGGTTCTCCCTCTTCCCTTTCATCCTCTGCCAACTTGGCAACCTGTGCGAACCAGGAGGTTAAAAGGGCTGTCTCTCCAAGTTGGGAGGTTGATAGTAAAGCAGATGGAAAGTCAAACTGGAGCACCAGGAGAGGGACTCTTCGTTGAGTTTAGAAACCTTTCGTATTCACAGTGTGTCCGTTCTCTAGGTTTCCCGTACATGTTATAGCTGTAGTAATATTCCCTTCAACCTGGAGAGTTGGGACCCATGTAATGGGTGCCAGGCATTTGTGCTTTAAAGGGTCTGCATTTGCTCACCCAATCTCACCAATCCTCTCAGTCCTAAGTGTCCCTCCTTATGCCACATCCAGCTTTCGTTGTAGATAGGGTCATTCCAGGTTTCATCAGAGACCCTGAAGGAATTGTAAAGAATTTCCCAGTTTTTTTGTTTTATTTTTGAAATTCCTTTTTATAGTGGGTTTGAGCTGATTCTCGCTGCCATATTTATCCCAGTCTAGACACACTTGATTCCCTTACGGAGACATATCAATACATAGGTTTTAAGATTCTTACTAGTCAGATATATTCCTCTGCGGGAAATATGGGGTTTTGAGTCCCTTTCACTGAGGAAGGTGTAGGTCTTGTCTATTCCATAGTTGGTTTTTGGAACGGTACCTGTGCTTATATCAAACTCTGGTTTTATGCATCACCCCACCTCTCCTTCCCCCTTAAGCAGGCATAAGAGTGTTTTCTAAATGTGAGACACTGTTCTCTTTCCTAACTCAGTTCAAGTGTAGCCATGTTTACAGGATCTTCATAAGTGATATCTTATGATAAGTTTCTTTTTCTGTGTGACTTATTTCACTTAGAATCATCGTACCTGAATCCACCCATTTTGCTGCTACTGGTCTTATGACATTGATTTCATGGCTGAGGGATATTCGGTCGTACGTAAATACCAAAATTTTTGAACCATTTTTATATTTCCTGGGATATTTAAGGTGTACCCAAGTTGAGGTTCTTGTAAGCAGTGCAGCCCTAAATTTTGGGGTGGCTCTGTCTTATTGATTTTCAGTTTTCCCAAAGTATATTCCCTAGACTGGAAGTGCCCTTGGCTCTGTACCTCTGTTCTTTACTTGTTTTAGGGAACACAATGTACTCCTCCAGAGAGGCAGTTGGCAAATTACATCCCGCCCATCAGCATAACAAGGCTCCCTGTTCTCCCGGGCCTGTCTTGCCTTTCTGGTTTTTACACATTTTGTGGATGTCCCTTTTGACCAGTGGGAAGTGATACTTCTTTGTAGTGCAGATTTGCATTGCCCGCTTGCTTGCTTTGTCAAAAATGGCATATGCGTTTTCTCCTGAATATATTCAGGAGAAAACGCATACGCCCTTTTTGGCCAAGTGCATCATTGTCGAAGTTGTGCCCCTCTTCCTGTGCTTTAAAGGCGATTCCAACGTACCTCTTGAAATCTGTTTCATGCTATTCTGCCTCGCTTTCAAGTCCGCCTTGTTGCCTTCCCTCAACAGATTTTTGGCCGATAGTTGTCCTTTATTACTCGGCCAGTTTGTGAATTGCTGTGCCCCTGAGCTCCATTTTTCAACTCGTTTTTTGTTAGCTGACTGGAAGTCCAAAATTTTGGCTCAGAACCTATACTGGTTCCTGGTGGGTGGCTGAACTTTGGTTAATTCTTCTTCCTGCCTGGAAATTAGAGTGACATGTGCCCGTGTAAATGCCTAACAGCTACTCTCTCATTGGTTATCCCTCTTCCCTTTCATCCTCTGCCAAATTGCAAACCTGTGCGAACCAGGAGGTTAAATTGGCTGTCTCTCCAAGTTGGGAGATTAATAGTAAAGCATATGGAAAGTCAAACCAAAGCAACAGGAGAGGGACTATTCGTTGAGTTTTAGAAACTTTTCGTATTCACAGTGTGTCCGTACTCTAGGTTTCCCGTACATGTCATAGCTGTAGAAATATTCCCTTCAACCTGGAGAGTTGGGACCCATGGAATGGGTGCCATGCATTATTGCTTTAAAGGGTCTGCATTTGCTCACCCAATCTCACCAATCGTCTCAGTCCAAAGTGTCCAGCCTTAGGCCACATCCAGCTGTCATTGTACATAGGGTCATTCCATGTTTCATCAGAGACCCTGAAGGAATTGTAAAGAATTTCCCAGTTTTTTTGTTTTGTTTTTGAAATTCCTTTTTATAGTGGGTTTGAGCTGATTCTCGCTGCCATGTTTATGCCAGTCTAGACACACTTGATTCCCTTACGGAGACATATCAATACATAGGTTTTAAGATTCTTACTAGTCAGATATATTCCTGTGCAGGAAATAAGGGGTTTTGAGACGCTTTCACTGAAGAAAGTGTAGGTCTTGTCTATTCCATAGTTGGTTTTTGGAACGGTACCTGTGCTTATATCAAACTCTGGTTTTATGCATCACCCCACCTCTCCTTCCCCCTTAAGCAGGCATAAGAGTGTTTTCTAAATGTGAGACTCTGTTCTCTTTCCTAACTCAGTTCAAGTGTAGCCATGTTTACAGGATCTTCATGAGTGATATCTTATGATAAGTGTCTTTTTCTGTGTGACTTATTTCACTTAGAATCATCGTACCTGAATCCACTCATTTTGCTGCTACTGTTCTTATGACATTTATTTAATGGCTGAGGGATATTCCATCGTACATAAGGACCACAATTTTTTGAACCATTTCTATATTTCCTGGGATATTTAAGGTGTACCCAAGTTGAGGTTCTTTTAAGCAGTGCAGCCCTAAATTTTGGGCTGGCTCTGTCTTATTGAGTTTCAGTTTTCCCAAGGTATATTCCCTAGACTGGAAGTGCCCTTGGCTCTGTAGATCTGTTGTTTACTTGTTTTAGGGAACACAATGCACTCCTCCAGAGAGGCAGTTGGCAATTTACATCCCGCCCATCAGCATAACAAGGCTCCCTGTTCTCCAGGGCCTGTCTTGCCTTTCTGCTTTTTACACATTTTGTGGATGTCCCTTTTGACCGGTGGGAAGTGATACTTCTCTGTAGTGCAGATTTGCATTGCCCGCGTGCTTGCTTGGCCAAAAAGGGCGTATGCGTTTTTTCCTGAATATATTCAGTAGAAAACGCATACGCACTTTTTGGCCAAGTGCATCATTGTCGCAGTTGTGCCCCTCTTCCTGTGCTTTAAAGGCGATTCCAACGTACCTCTTGAAATCTGTTTCCTGCTATTCTGCCTTGCTTTCAAGTCCGCCTCGTTGCCTTCCCTCAACAGATTTTTGGACGATAGTTGTCCTTTATTACTCGGCCAGTTTCTGAATTGCTGTGGCCCTGAGCTCCATTTTTCAACTCGTTTTTGGTGAGCTGACCGCAAGTCCAAAATTTTGCTTCAGAACCTATGCTGGTTCCCGGTGGGGGGCTGAGACTTTGGTTAATTCTTCATCCTGCCGGGAGGTTAGAGTGATATGTGCCCGTCCAAATTCCTAACAGCTACTCTCTCATTGGTTCTCCCTCTTCCCTTTCATCCTCTGCCAAATTGGCAACCTGTGCGAACCAAGAGGTTAAAGGGGCTGTCTCTCCAAGTTGGGAGATTGATAGTAAAGCAGATGGAAAGTCAAACCGGAGCACCAGGAGAGGGACTATTCGTTGAGGTTTAGAAACCTTTCATATTCACAGTGTGTCCATTCCCTAGGTTTCCCGTACATGTTATATCTGTAGTAATATTCCCTTCAACCTTGAGAGTTGGGACCCATGGAATGGGTTCCATGCATTATTGCTTTAAAGGGTCTGCATTTGCTCACCCAATCTCACCAATCATCTCAGTCCCAAGTGTCCAGCCTTATGCCACATCCACTGTCGTTGTAGATATGGGTCATTACACGTTTTATCAGAGACCCTGAATGAATTGTAAAGAATTTCCCAGTTTTTTTTGTTTTGTTTTTTAAATTCCTTTTTATAGTGTGTTTGAGCTGATTCTCACTGCCATGTTTATGCCAGTCTAGACACACTTGATTCCTTACGGAGACACATCAGTACATAGGTTTTAAGATTCTTACTATTCAGATATATTCCTCTGCGGGAAATATGGGCTTTTGAGTCCCTTTTACTGAGGAAGGTGTAGGTCTTGTCTATTCCATAGTTGGGTTTTGGAACGGTACCTGTGCTTATATCAAACTCTGGTTTTATGCATCACCCCACCTCTCCTTCCCCCTTAAGCAGGCATAAGAGTGTTTTCTAAATGTGAGACACTGTTCTCTTTCCTAACTCAGTTCAAGAGTAGTGATGTTTACAGGATCTTCATAAGTGATATCTTATGATAAGTTTCTTTTTCTGTGTGACTTATTTCACTTAGAATCATCGTACCTGAATCCACCCATTTTGCTGCTACTGGTCTTATGACATTGATTTCATGGTTGAGGGATATTCCATCGTACGTAAGTACCGCAAATTTTTGAACCATTTTTATATTTCCTGGGATATTTAAGGTGTACCCAAGTTGAGGTCCTTGTAAGCAGTGCAGCCCTAAATTTTGGGGTGGCTGTGCTTATTGATTTTTAGTTTTCCCAAGGTATATTCCCTAGACTGGAAGTGCCCTTGTCTCTGTTGCTCTGTTGTTTACTTGTTTTAGGGAACACAATGCACTCCTCCAGAGAGGCAGTTGGCAATTTACATCCCGCCCATCAGCATAACAAGGCTCCCTGTTCTCCAGGGCCTGTCTTGCCTTTCTGGTTTTTACACATTTTGTGGATGTCCCTTTTGACCGGTGGGAAGTGATACTTCTTTGTAGTGCAGATTTGCATTGCCCGCTTGCTTGCTTGGCCAAAAAGGGCATATGCGTTTTCTCCTGAATATATTCAGGATAAAACGCATATGCCCTTTTTGGCCAAGTGCATCATTGTCGAAGTTTTGCCCTTCTTCCAGTGCTTTAAAGGCGATTCCAACGTACCTCTTGAAATCTGTATCCTGCTATTCTGCCTCGCTTTCAAGTCCGCCTCGTTGCCTTCCCTCAGCAGATTTTTGGACGATAGTTGTCCTTTATTACTCGGACAGTTTGGGAATTGCTGTGCCCCTGAGCTCCATTTTTCAACTCGTTTTTGTTGAGCTGACCGCAAGTCCGAAATTTTGGTTCAGGACCTATGCTGGTTCCCGGTGGGGGGCTGAGACTTTGGTTAATTCTTCTTCCTGCCAGGAAATTACAGTGATATGTGCCCGTCCAAATGCCTAACAGCTACTCTCTCATTGGTTCTCCCTCTTCCCTTTCATCCTCTGCCAAATTGGCAACCTGTGCGAACCAGGAGGTTAAAGGGGCTGTCTCTCCAAGTTGGGAGGTTGATAGTAACGCAGATGGAAAGTCAAACCAGAGCACCAGGAGAGGGACTATTCGTTGAGTTTTAGAAACCTTTCGTATTCACAGTGTGTCTGTTCTCTAGGTTTCCCGTACATGATATATCTGTAGTAATATTCCCTTCAACCTGGAGAGTTGGGACCCATGGAATGTGTGCCATGCATTATTGCTTTAAACGGTCTGCATTTGCTCACCCAATCTCACCAATCCTCTCAGTCCCAAGTGTCCACGCTTATGCACATCCAGCTGTCGTTGTAGATAGGGTCATTCCCGGTTTCATCAGAGTCACTGAAGGAATTGTAAAGAATTTCCCAGTTTTTTTGTTTTGTTTTTGAAATTCCTTTTTATAGTGGGTTTGAGCTGATTCTCCCTTCCATGTTTATGCCAGCCTAGGCACACTTGATTCCCTTACAGAGACATATCAATACATAGGTTTTAAGTTTCTTACTAGTCAGATATATTCCTCTGCGGGAAATATGGGGTTTTGAGTCCCTTTCACTGAGGAAGGTGCAGGTCTTGTCTATTCCATAGTTGGTTTTTGGAACGGTACCTGTGCTTATATCAAACTCTGGTTTTATGCATCACCCCACCTCTCCTTCCCCCTTAAGCAGGAATAAGAGTGTTTTCTATATATGAGACTCTGTTCCCTTTCCTAATTCATTCCATGTGTAGCCATGTTTATACACCCTTCATAAGTGATATCTTATGATAAGTTTCTTTTTCTGTGTGATTTTTTCAGTTAGAATCATGGTACATGAATCCCATCATTATGCTGCTACTGGCCTTATGACATTGACTTCATGGCTGAGGGATATTCCATCATACGTATGTACCACAATTTCTTTACCATTTTTGTCTTTCCTGGGTTATTTAAGGTGTCCCGAAGTCGAGGTTCTTGTAAGCAGTGCTGCCCTATATTTTGGGTTGGCTGTGTCTTATTGATTTTCAATTTTCCCAAGGTATATTCCCATGACTGGAAGTGCCTTAGGTTGTGAAGCTCTGTTGAGTAATTCTTTTAGGGAACACAATGCACTCCTCCAGAGTGACTGTTGGCAATCTACATCCCACCCATCAGCATAACAAGGCTCCCTGTTCTCCAGAGCCCCTCTTGCCTTTCTGGTTTTTACACATTTTACGGATATCCCTTTTGACTGGTGGGAAGTGATACTTCTTTGTAGTGCAGATTTGCATTGTGTGGTTGCTTGGTTGGCCAAAATGGGTGTATGCATTTTCTCCTGAATATATTCAGGAGAAAACGCATGCGCCCTTTATGGACAATTCCATAATTGTCGAAGTTGTGATGCTTTTCCTGTGTTTAAAGGCGATTCCAATGTACTTCTGGAAATCTGTTTCGTGCAAATCTCCCTCATTTTCAAGTCCGCCTCATGGCTTCTCCTCAACAGATTTTTGGAAGAGAGTAGTCCTCTATAACTCTGCAAGTTAGTGAATTGCTGTGCCCCTGAGCTCCATTTTTCAACTTGTGTTTTTGTGAGCTGACCGCAAACCCACAATTTTGCTTCAGGACCTATACTAGTTATGGGTGTGGGGCAGGCTCAGAGTTTGGTTAATTCTTCTTCATGACGGGAAATTAGACTGACATGTGGCCGTCCAAATGCCTACAGCTACTCTCTCATTGGTTCTCCCTCTTCCCTTATATCCTCTGCACAATGTGCCAACTGTGCGAACCAGGAGGTTATAGGGGCTGACTCTCCAAGTTGGGAGATTGATATTAAAGCAGTTGGAATGTCAAGCTGGAGCACATGGAGAGAAAAAAATTAGTAGAGTTTTAGAAACCTTTCACCATCAGAGGGTGTCCATTCTCTAGGTTTCCCATACATGTTATAACTGTAGTGATATTCCCTTCTACCTGGAGAGTTGGGAACCATGGAATCAGTGGCAGGCATTATTGATTTAAAGCGTCTGCATTTTCACACCCAATCTCACCAATCCTCTCAGTCCCAAGTGAACAGCCTTATGCCACATCCAGCTGTTGTTGTAGATAGGGTCATTCCAAGTTTCATCAGAACCCCTGAAGGTATTGTGTAAGAATTTCACTGTTTCTTTGTTTTGTTTTGAAATTTCTTTTTATAGTGGGTTTGAGCTTATTCTCACTGCCGTGTTTATGTCGTTCTAGACACACTTGTTTCCCTTATGGAGACATATCAATACATAGGTTTTAAGATCCTTACTAGTCAGATATATTTCTCTGTGGGGAATAGGGGTGTTGAGTCCCATTCACTGAGGAAGGAGTCGGGCTTGTCTCTTCTGTATTTGGATTATGGAACGGTACCTGTGTTAATATCAAACTCTGGTTTTGTGTGTCTCCCCACCTCTCCTTCCCCCTTAAGCAAGCATAAGAGTGTTTTCTAAATCTGAGACTCTGTTCTCTTTCCTAATTCAGTTCATATGTAGCCAGGTTTACAGTCCCTTCATAAGTGATATCTTATATCAGAATGCACCATGGCCCTTGTCATAATAATGCTCCATGACCCCTGTCATCACAATGCTCCATTCCCTGGTTATCACAATGCTCCATGTCCCTTGTCATAACAATTCTCCACGTACTTGTCATCACAATGCTACATGACACTTCTCATCACAAAGTTACATGCTCGTTTCATCACAATTCTCCATGCACTTGTCATTGCAATGTTCCATGACCCCTGTCATAGCAAGCTCCAAGTGTTTGTCATCACAATGCTTCACGACTTTATCATCAAAATTCTCAATGGCACTTTTCATCACAATGTTCCGTACCCTTGTCATCACAATGTTCCATTCCCTTGTCATCACAATGCTCCATGACCCCTGTCATCACAATGCTCCCTGACACCTGTCATCACAATGCTTCATGCCCCTTGTCATTACAGTGCTCCATGATGCTCATCATCACAATTACCCAAGGTCTTCTTATCACAATGCTCCACGGTTTTGCCATCACAATGCTCCATGCCCTGGTCATCTCAAAGCTCAATGTCCCTTGTCCTCACAATTCTCCACGTCCTTGTCATCACAATGCTCCATGGCACTTCTCATCACAATGTTATATGCTCTTGTCATAACAATACTCCATGCACTTGTCATCGCAATGCTCCATGACCCCTGTCATAGGAAGCTCCATGCGCTTGTCATCACAATGTTTCACGACATGGACATTAAAATTATCAATGGCCCTTGTCATCTCAATGCTCCATGCGCTTATCATCACAATGCTCCTTTACCTTTGTCACAACAATCCTCCATGACACTTGGCATCACAATGCTCCGTGCTATTGTCATCACAATGGAACATGACATATGTCATCACAATGCTCCCTGACACCTGTCTTCACAATACTCCATGACCTTGTCATCACAATGCTCCATGCCCTTGTCATCACAATGTGCCATGCCCACTGTCATCAAAATAATCCATGAAACTTGTCAGACCAAAGCTCCATGCCACCTTTCATCACAATGCTCCATGAACCCTGTCATCACAATGCACCATGCCCATCATCATAATGCTTCATGCTCTTGTCATCACAATGAAATCAAAATGTTCCATGACCTCTGTCATCACAATGCTCCAAATCCTTGTGATCACAATGTTCCATAACACTTGTCATCACAATACCCCATGACGCTACTCATCACAATTATCCATGGACTTCTCATCACAATGCCCCATGACATTTGTCATCACAATGCGCAATACACATGTCATCACAATGCTCCCTGACTCTTGCCATCAGTATGCTCCCTGAACCCTTTCATGACAAGGCTCCATGCCTTTTTCATCACAATGATCTATGCCATTTTCATCACAATGCTCCAAGACCCCTGTAATCACAATGCTCCATGCCCTTGTCATCACAAAGTTCCATGATGCATGTCATCAGAATGCTCCATGGCCTTCTCATCACAATGCTCCATGCCCTTGTCATCACAATGCTCCAAGACCCCTGTAATCACAATGGTCCATGCCCCTTTTCATCAGAATGCTCCATGAGACTTGTCATCACAAGGCTCCATGGTCTTCTCATCACAATGCTCCAGGACATTGTCATCAATATGCCCCATTCCCTTATCATCACAATGCTCCATGACCCCTGTCATCACAATACTCCATGAACATTTTCAGCCCAATGTTCCATGACCTTCTCATCACAATGCTCCATGACCAATATCATCACAATTCTCCATGACCACAGTCATCACAACGCTCAATATCACCTGACAACACAATGATCCGGGACTCTTGTCATCACAATGCTCCATTCCCTAGTCATCACAATGCTCCATGACCCCTGTCATCACAATACTCCATGAACATTTTCAGCCCAATGCTCCATGACACTTGTCATCACAATGATGCATGCCCTTGTCATCCCAATGCTCCATGACCCCTGTAATCACAATGCTCCGTGACGCTTGTCATCACAGTGCTCCATGACACCTGTCATCACAATGCTCCATGCCTTTGTCAGCAAAATGCTACATGACCTTGTCATTACAATGTTCTATGCACTTGTCATCACAATACTCCATTATCATTGCCATCACAATCCTCCATGAACCTTGGGATCACATTGCTCCATGCCCTTGTCATCAAATGCTCCATGCTCCTTGAAATCAAAATGATCCATGACCTCTGTCATCACAATGCTCCAAACCCTTGTGATCACAATGTTCCATAACACTTGTCATCACAATGCTCCATGATGCCTGTCATCACAATACTCCATGCCCTTTTCATCACAATGCTCCATGACCTTTGTCATCACAATTCTCGATACACTTGTCATCACAATGCTCCCTGACACTTGTCGTCAGAATGCTCCTTGAACCCTGTCACAAAAAGGCTCCATGCCTTTTTCATCAAAATGCACCATGCCGTTTTCATCACAATGCTCCATGCCATTGTCATCAAAATACTCCACAAGCTTGTCATCAGAATGCTCCATGTCCCTTGTCATCACAATTTTCCATGCACTTGTCAGCACAATGCTCCCTGACCCTTGTCATCACAATGCTCCAAGCCATTGTCATCACAATGCTCCATTACCTTTGTCATCAGAATCCTCCATGACACTTGGCATCACAATGCTCCATGGCATTGTCATCACAATGGGCCATTACATATGTCATCACAATGCTCCCTGACACCTGTCTTCACAATACTGAATGACCTGGTCATCACAATGCTCCATGCCCTTGTCATCACAATGCGCCATTCCAACTGTCATCGCAATAAGCCATGAAACTTATTAGACCAATGCTCTATGCCCTTGTCATCACAATGCCCCAAGCCCTTGTTATCACAATGCTCCATGACCCCTGTCATGACAATGCTCCGTGACTCCAGTCATCACAAGGCTTCATGACCTTTGTCATCACAGTGGTCCATGCCCTTGTCATCAACAGTCTCTGTGACCTTTTTAACCACAATGCTTCATGAACTTTTCATCACAATGCTCTTTGACCCTTGTCATCACAATGCTCTATGCCTTTCTCAGCACAATGCTCCATGACCATTGTCATCACAATGCTCCATGCGCTTGTCAGCACAATGCTCCATGACCCATGTCATCACAATGCACCATGCGCTTGCCGTCACAGTGCTCCACAATCTTGTCATCACAATGCTCCATAAACCTTGTCATCACAATGCTCCATGCACTTCAAATCAAAATGCTCTCTCACCACTGATATCACAATGTTACATCACTATTCATCACAATACTCCCTCAACCCTGTCATCACAATGTTCCATGACTCCTGTCATCACAATGCTACATGCACTTATCATCACAATGTTCGATGATCCCTGACATCACAATGTTCCATAACCCCTGTCATCAAAATGCTCCATGACCCTTTTCATCAAAATGCTCCATGACCCCTGACATCACAATGTTACATAACGCCTCTCATCAAAATGTTCCATGACCCTTTTCATCAAATTGGTCCATGACAATGTCATCACAATGCTCCCTGCCCTTCTCATCACAATGCACCACGCCCTTGTCATCAAAATGCTCCATGACCTTTGTCATCACAAAGCTCCATGACCCTTGGCATCACAATGCTCCATGCCATTGTCATCACAATACTCCATGAAACCTCTCATCACATTGTTCCATGCAATTGTCATCAAAAAGCTCCATGGTGCTTGTCATCACACTGCTCGATGCCCTTCTCATCACAATGCTCCATGCCCTTGTCATTACAATACTCCATGACCCATGGATCACTGTGTTCCGTGCCCTTGTCATCACAATGCTCCATGCCCACTCTCATCACAATAATCCATGAAACTTTTCAGACAAATGTTCCATGCCCTTGTTATCACAATGCTCCATTACCCCTGTCATAACAATGCTCCATGAACACTGCCATCACAACGTTCCACGGGCTTGTCATCACAAGGCTCCATGACCCTTGTCATCACAATGCTCCAAGACACCTGTAATCACAGTGCTACATGCCCTTGTCATCACAGAGCTCCATGATGCATGTCATCAGAATGCTCCATGCCCTTGCCATCACAATGCTCCATTACCCCTGTGATAACAATGCTCCATGATCCCTGCCATCACGATGTTCCATGGCCTTGTCATCACAAGGCTCCATGACCCTTCTCATCACAATGCTCCAAGACCCCTGTAATCACAATGCTCCATGTCCCTTTTTATCTCAATGATCCATGAACCCTGTCATCACAATGCACCATGCCCATCATCATAATTCTTCAGGCTATTGTCATCACAATGAAATCAAAATGCTCCATGACCTCTGTCATAACACTGCTCCAAACCCTTGTGATCACCATATTCCATAACACTTGTCATCACAATGCCCCATGACGCTCGTCATCACAATTATCTATGGTCTTCTCTTCACAATGCTCCATGACCTTTGTCATCACAATGCTCAACACACTTGTCATCAAAATGCTCCCTGACACTTGTTCTCTGTATGCTCCTTGAACCCTGTCATGACAAGGCTCCATGCCTTTTTCATCACAATGATCCATGCCTTTTTCATCACAATGCTCCAAGACGCCTGTAATTACAATGCTCCATGCCCTTGTCATCACAAAGCTCAATGACGCATGTCATCAGACTGCTCCTTGGCCTTCTCATCACAATGCTCCATTCCCTTGTCATCACAATTTTCCAAGACACTCTAATCAAAATGCTCCATGCCCCTTTTCATCAGTATGCTCCATGAGACTTGTCTCACAAGGCTCCATGGTTTTCTCATCACAATGCTCCAGCACCTTGTCATCACAATGCTTCACGACCTTGTCATGAAAATTTTCAATGGCCCTTGTCATCATAATGCTCCAAGCCCTAGTCATCACAATGCTCCATTATATTTGTCATCACAATCCTCCATTACATTTGGCATCACAATGCTCCATGCCATTGTCATCGCAATGGACCATGACATATGTCATCACAATGCTCCCTGACACCTGTCTTCACAATACTCCATGCCCTTGTCATCACAATGCCCCATGCCCTTGTCATCACAATGCCCCATGCCCACTGTCATCACAATAATCTATTAAACTTGTCAGACCAATGCTCCATGCCCCTGTCATCACAATGCTCCATGCCCTTGTCATCACAATGCTCCATGACCCTTGTCATCACAATGCTCTGTGACTCCAGTCATCACAATGCTTCATAACATTTGTCATCACAGTGGTCCATGCCCACATCATCACAAGGCTCTGTGACCTTTGTAACCACAATACTCCATGAACGTTTCATCACAATGCTCCGTGACCCTTGTCATCACAATGCTCCATGCCTTTGTCAGAACAATGCTCCATGACCCTTGTCATCACAATGTGCCACGTAATTTTCATCACAACGGTCCACAACCTTGTCATCGTAATGCTCCATAAACCTTGTAATCACAATGCTCCATGCACTTCTCATCAAAATGCTCTCTCAACAGAGATATCACAATGTTCCATCACTAGTCATCACAATACTCCCTCACCCCTGTAATCACAATGTTGCATGACCCCTGTCATCACAATGCTACATCCCCTTATCATCACAATGTTCCATGACCCCTGACATCACAATGTTCCATAACCCCTGTCATCAAAATGCTCCATGACCCTTTTCATCCCAAAGCTCCATGACCCCTGACATCACAATGTTCTATAACCCCTGTCATCAAAATGTTCCATTACACTTTTCATCAAATTGCTGCATGACCCTGTCATCAAAATGCTCCCTGCCCTTCTCATCACAATGCACCACGCCGTTGACATCAAAATGCTCCATGACTTTTGTCATCACAAAGCTCCTTAACCCTTGGAATCACAATGTTCCATGAACCGTCTCATCACATTGTTCCATGCCCTTGTCATCACAAAGCTCCATGACGCTTGTCAAAACAATGTTTGATGCCCTTCTCATCACAATGCTCCATGCCCTTGTCATTAAAATCCTCCATGACCCATGGATCACAGTGTTCCGTGACCTTGTCATCACAATGATCCATGCCCACTCTCATCACAATAATCCATGAAACTTTTCAGACCAATGCTCCATGCCCTTCTCATCACAATGCTCCATTACCCCTGTCATAACAATGCTCCATGACCCCTGCCATCACAATGTTCCACACCATTGTCATCACAAGGCTCCATGACCCTTGTCATCACAATGCTCCAAGACCCCTGTAATCACAATGCTCCATGCCCTTGTCATCACAAAGCTCAGTGACACATGTCATCAGAATGCTCCATGGCCTTCTCATCACAATGCTCCTTGCCCTTGTCATCACAATGCTCCAAGACCCCTGTAATCACAATGCTCCATGCCCCTTTTCATCTCAATGCTCCATGAACGCTGTCATCACAATGCACCATGCCCATCACCATAATGCTTCAGGCTATTGTCATCACAATGAAATCAAAATGCTCCATGACCTCTGTCATCACAATGCTCCAAACCCTTGTGATCACAATGTTCCATAAAACTTATCATCACAACACCCCATGACGCTCATCATCAAAATTATCCATGGTCTTCTCATCACAATGCTCCATGAACTTTGTCATCACAATGCTCATTACACTTGTCATTACAATGCTCCGTGACACTTGTCGTCAGTATGCTCCTAGAACCCTGTCATGACAAGGCTCCATGCCTTTTTCATAACAATGATCCATGTCATTTTCATCACAATACTCCATGCCCTTGTCAGCACAAAGCTCCATGACGCATGTCATCAGAATGCTCCATGGCCTTCTCATCACAATACTCCATGCCCTTGTCATCACAATGCTCCAAGACCCCTGTAATCACAATGCTCCATGCCCCTTTTCATCAGAATGTTCCATGAGAATTGTCATCACAAGGCTCCATGGACTTCCCATCACAATGCTCCAGGACCTTGTCATCACAGTGCTCAATTCCCTTCTCATTACAATGCTCCATGACCCGTGTCATCACAATACTCCATGAACATTTTCAGCCCAATGCTTCATGACCTTCTCATCACAATGCTCCATGACCCATATCATCACAATCCTCCATGACCACTGTCATCACAACACTCCATGACCCCTGACAACACAATGTTCTGGGACTCTTGTCATCACAATGCTCCATTCCCTTGTCATCACAATGCTCCATGAACATTTTCAGCCCAATGCTCCATGACACTTGTCATCACAATGATCCATGCCCTTGTCATCCCAATGCTCCATGACCCCTGTAATCACAATGTTCCGTGACGCTTATCATCACAGTGCTCCATGACCCTTATCATCACAATTCTCCATGCCTGTGTCATCAAAATCCTACATGACCTTGTCATCACAATGCTCCATGAGCTTGTCATCACAATACTCCATTACCATTTTCATCACAATCCTCCATGAACCTTGGGATCACATTGCTCCATGCCCTTGTCATCACAATGCTCCATGCTCCTTGAAATCAAAATGGTCCATGACCTCTGTCATCACAATGCTCCAACCCCTTGTGATCACAATGTTCCATAACACTTGAAATCACAACACTCCATGATGACTGTCATGACAATACTCCATGCACTTGTCGTCACAATGCTCCATGACCTTTGTCATCACAATTCTCAATACACTTGTCATCACAATGCTCCCTGACACTTGTCGTCAGAATACTCCTTGAACACTGTCATGAAAAGGCTCCATGCCTTTTTCATAAGAATGCTCCATGCCCTTTTCATCACAACGCTCCATGTCATTGTCATCACAATACTCCACAAGCTTGTCATCAGAATGCTCCCTGATCATTGTCTTCAGAATGCTCCATGAACCCTGTCATCACAATGCTCCATACCCCTTGTCATTACAGTGTTCCATGACGCTCGTCATCACAATTATCCATGGACTTCTCATCACAATGCTCCATGACCTTTGTAATCACAATTCTCAATACACTTGTCATCACAATGCTCCCTGATACTTGTCATCAGTTTGCTCATTGAAACCTGTCGTGACAAGTCTCCATGCCTTTTTCATCACAATGATCCATGCCCTTTTCATCACAGTGCTCCATGCCATTGTCATCACAATACTCCACAAGCTTGTCATCAGAATGCTCCGTGACACTTTTCATCTCAATGATCCATGACCCCTGTCATCACAATGCTCCATGACACCTGTCATCACAATGCTCCATGCCCCTTGTCATTACAGTGCTCCATGATGTTCGTCATCACAATTATCCATGGTCTTCTCATCACAGTGCTCCACGGTCTTGCCATCACAATGCTCCATGCCCTGGTCATCACAATGCTCCATGTCCCGAGTCATCACAATGCTCCATGACCCTGTCATCACAATGCTCCATACCGCTTGTCATTACAGTGCTCCATGACACTCGTAATCACAATTGTCCATGGTCTTCTCATCACAATGCTCCACGCCCTTGTCATCAAAATGCTCCATGACCCTTGTCATCACAATGCTCCATGACCACTGTCATAACAATGCTCCATGACCCCTGTCATCACAAGGCTCCATACCACTTGTCATTACAGTGCTCCATGACGCTCCTCATCACAATTATCCATGGTCTTCTCATCACAATGCTCCACGATCTTGCCATCACAGTGCTCCATGCCTTGGGCATCACAATGCTCCATGTCCCCGGTCATCACAATGCTCCATGACCACTGTCATCACAATGCTCTATACCCCTTGTCATTACAGTGCTCCATGACACTCGTCATCACAATTATCCATGATCTTCTCATCACAGTGCTCCACGATCTTGACATCACAAGGCTCCATGCCCTGGTCATCACAATGCTCCATGTCCCCAGTGATCACAATGCTCCATGACCCCTGTCATCACAATGCTCCATACCCCTTGTCATTACAGTGCTCCATGACGCTCGTCATCACAATTATCCATGGTCTTCTCATCACAGTGCTCCATGGTCTTGCCATCACAATGCTCCATGCCCTGGTCATCACAATGCTCCATGTCCCCTGTCATCACAATTCTCCACGTTCTTGGCATCACTATGCTCCATGATACTTCTCCTCACAGTGTTACATGTTTTGTCATCACAATTCTCTATGCACTTGTCATCGCAATGCTCCATGACCCCTGTCATAGCAAGCTCCATGTGATTGTCATCACAATGCTTCATGAACATGTCATCAAAATTCTCAATGGCCCTTGTTATCACAATGCTCCATGACCCTTGTCATCACAATGCTCCAAGCCCTTGTCATCAAAATGCTCCATTACCTTTGTCATCACAATCCTCCATGACAATTGGCATCACAATGCTACATTCCATTGTCATTGCAATAGACCATGACATATGTCATCACAATGCTCCCTGACACCCTTCTTCACAATACTCCATGACCTTCTCATCACAATGCTCCATGCCCTTGTCATCACAATGCGCCATGCCCACTGTCATCACAATAATCCCTGAAAATTTTCAAACCAATGCAACATGCCCCTGTCATCACAATGCTCCATGCCCTTTCATCACAATGCTCTATGACCCCTGTCATCACAATGCTCCGTGACTCCAGTCATCACAATGCTTCATGACCTTTGTCATCACAATGGTCCATGCCCTCGTCATCACAAGGCTCTGTAACCTTTGTGACCACAACACTCCATGAAGATTTCATCACAATGCTCGGTGACCCTTGTCATCACAATGCTCCATGCCTTTGTCAGCACATTACTCCATGACACATGGCATCAAATGTGCCATGCGCTTGTCATCACAATGCTCCACATCTTTGTCATCACAATGCTCCATAAACCTTGTCAT
Organism: Hyperoodon ampullatus; assembly: GCF_949752795.1. Classification (NCBI taxonomy): domain Eukaryota; kingdom Metazoa; phylum Chordata; class Mammalia; order Artiodactyla; family Ziphiidae; genus Hyperoodon; species Hyperoodon ampullatus. The sequence goes on from NW_027640551.1 coordinate 256,004, forward strand.
CACAATGCTCCATGCGTTTGTCAGCACAATGTTCCATGACCCATGTCATCACAATGTGCCCTGCGTTTCTCATCACAATGCTCCACAGCCTTGTCATCACAATGCTCCATGCACCTCTCATCAAAATGCTCTCTCACCACTGATATCACAATGTTCCATAACTAGTCAACACAATACTCCCTCCACCCTGTCATCCCAATGTTCCATGACCCTTGTCACAACAATGCTACATGCTCTTATCATCACAATGCTCCATGACCCCTGACATCACAATGCTCCATGACCCTTTACATCACAATGCTCCATGACCCCTAACATCACAATGTTCCATAAACACTGTCATCAAAATGTTCCATGACCCTTTTCATCCAATTGCTCCATGACCCTGTCATCACAATGCTCCCTGCCCTTCTCATCACAATGCACCACGCCCTTGTCATCAAAATGCTCCATGGCCTATGTCATCACAAAGCTGCATGACCCTTGGAATCACAATGCTCCATGCCATTGTCATCACAAAGCTCCATGAAACCTCTCATCACATTGCTCCATGCTGTTGTCATCACAAAGCTCCATGACGCTTGTCATCACAATGCTCCATGCCCTTGTCATTGCAATCCTCCATGACACATGTATCACTGTGTTCCGTGCCCTTGTCATCACAATGCTCCATGCTCACTCTCATCACAATAATCCATGAAAATTTTCAGACCAATGCTCCATGCCCTTGTCATCACAATGCTCCATTACACCTGTCATAACAATGCTGCATGACCCCTGCCATCACAATGTTCTACGGCCTTGTCATCACAGGACTCCATGGCCCTTGTCATCACAATGCTCCAAGACCCCTGTAATCACAATGTTCCATGCCCATGTCATCACAAAGCTCCCTGACGCATGTCATCAGAATGCTCCATGGCCTTCTCATCACAATACTCCATGCCATTGTCATCACAATGCTCCAAGACCCTTGTTATTACAATGATCCATGACTCTTTTCATCTCAATGCTCCATGAACCCTGTCATCACAATGCACCATGCCCATCATCATAATGCTTCATGCTATTGTCATCACAATGAAATCAAAATTCTCCATGACCTCTCTCATCACAATGCTCCAAACCCTTGTGATCACAATGTTCCATAACACTTGTCATCACAACGCCCCATGACGCTCGTCATCACAATTATCCATGGACTTCTCATCACAATGCTCCATGACCTTTGTCATCACAATTCTCAATACACTTGTCATCACAATGCTCCCTGACACTTGTCATCAGTATGCTCATTGAACCCTGTCATGACAAGTCTCCATGCCTTTTTCATCACAATGATCCATGCCCTTTTCATCACAATGCTTCATGCCATTGTCATCACAATACTCCACAAGCTTGTCATCAGAATGCTCCGTGACCTTTGTCATCTCAATGATCCATGACCCCTGTCATCACAATGCTCCATGACACCTGTCATCACAATGCTCCATGCCCCTTGTCATTACAGTGCTCCATGATGTTCGTCATCACAATTATCCATGGTTTTCTCATCACAGTGCTCCACGGTCTTGCCATCACAATGCTCCATGCCCTGGTCATCACAATGCTCCATGTCCCCAGTCATCACAATGCTCCATACTGCTTGTCATTACAGTGCTCCATGACACTCGTAATCACAATTGTCCATGGTCTTCTCATCAAAATGCTCCACGGTCTTGCCATCACAGTGCTCCATGCCTTGGGCATCACAATGCTCCATGTCCCCGGTCATCACAATGCTCCATGACCACTGTCATCACAATGTTCTATACCCCTTGTCATTACAGTGCTCCATGACCCTCGTCATTACAATTATCCATGGTCTTCTCATCACAGTGCTCCACGATCTTGCCATCGCAATGCTCCATGCCCTGGTCATCACAATGCTCCATGTCCCCTGTCATCACAATTCTCCACGATCTTGGCATCACTATGCTCCATGACACTTCTCATCACAGTGTTACATGCTTTGTCATCACAATTCTCTATGCACTTGTCATCACAATGCTCCATGACCCCGTCATAGCAAGCTCCATGTGCTTGTCATCACAATACTCCATGCCCTTGTCGTCACAATTCTCCATGACCTTTGTCATCACAATGCTCCCTGACACTTGTCGTCAGAATGCTCCCTGAAAACTGTCATGAAAAGGCTCCATGTCTTTTTCATCACAATGCCCCATGCCATTTTCATCAAAATGCTCCATGTCATTGTCATCAAAATACTCCACAAGCTTGTCATCAGAATGCTCCATGAACCTTGTCATCACAATGCTCCATGACCCCTGTCATCACAATGCTCCATACCCCTTGTCATTACAGTGCTCCATGACGCTCATCATCACAATTATCCATGGTCTTCTCATCACAATGCTCCACGGTCTTGCCATCACAATACTCCATGCCCTGGTCATCACAATTCTCCATGTCCCCTGTCATAACAATTCTCCACGTTCTTGGCATCACTGTGCTCCATGATGCTTTTCATCACAGTGTTACATGCTTTATCATCACAATTCTCTATGCACTTTTCATCGCACTGCTCCATGATCCCTGTCACAGCAAGCTCCATGTGATTGTCATCACAATGCTTCATGAACATGTCATCAAAATTCTCAATGGCCCTTGTTATCACAATGCTCCATGACCCTTGTCATCACAATGCCCCAAGCGCTTGTCATCAAAATGCTCCATTACCTTTGTCATCACAATCCTCCATGACACTTGGCATCACAATGCTCCATTCCATTGTCATCGCAATGGACCACGACATATGTCATCACAATGCTCCCTGACACCCTTCTTCACAATACTCCATGACCTTCTCATCACAATGCTCCATGCCCTTGTCATCACAATGCGCCATGCCCACTGTCATCACAATAATCCCTGAAACTTGTCAAACCAATGCAACATGCCCCTGTCATCACAATGCTCCATGCCCTTTCATCACAATGCTCTATGACCCCTGTCATCACAATGCTCCATGACTCCAGTCATCACAATGCTTCATGACCTTTGTCATTACAATGGTCCATGCCCTCGTCATCACAATGCTCTGTGACCTTTGTCACCACAGAGCTCCATGAACATTTCATCACAATGCTTGGTGACCCTTGTCCTCCCAATGATCAATGCCTTTGTTAGCACAATACTCCATGACCCATGGCATCACAATGTGCCATGCACTTGTCATCACAATGCTCCACATCTTTGTCATCACAATGCTCCATAAACCTTGTCATCACACTGCTCCATGCACTTCTCATCAAAATGCTCTCTCACCACTGATATCACAATGTTCAATCACTAGTCAACACAATACTCCCTCACCCCTGTCATCACAATATTCCATGACCCTTGTCACAACAATGCTACATGCCTTTATCATCACAATGCTCCATTCCCCTGACATCACAATGTTCCATAACCCCTGTCATCACAATGCTCCCTGCCCTTCACAACAGAATGCACCACACCCTTGTCATCAAAATGCTCCATGACCTTTGTCATTACAAAGCTCAATGACCCTTGTCATCACAATGCTGCATGCCATTGTCATCACAATGCTCCATGAACCCTCTCATCACATTGTTCCATGCCCTTGTCATCACAGGCTCCATGATGCTTTTCATCACAATGCTCGATGCCATTCTTATCACAATGCTCCATGCGCTTCTCATTACAATCCTCCATGACCCATGTATCACAGTGTTCCATGCCCTTGTCATCACAATGCTCCTTGCCCCCTCTCATCACAATAATCCATGAAACTTTTCAGACCAATGCTCCATGCCCTTGTCATCACAATGCTCCATTACCCCTGTCATAACAATGCTCCATGACTCCTGACATCACAATGTTCCACAGCCTTGTCATCACAAGGCTCCATGACCCTTGTCATCACAATGCTCCAAGACCCCTGTAATCACAATGCTCCATGCCCTTGTCATCACAAAGCTCCATGACGCATGTCAACAGAATGCTCCATGGCCTTCTCATTCACGATGTTCCATGCCTTTGTCATCACAATGCTCCAAGACTCCTGTAATCGCAATGCTCCATGCCCCTTTTCATCTCAATGCTCCATGAACCCTGTCATCACAATGCACCATGCCCATCATCATAATGATTCACGCTATTGTCATCACAATGAAACCAAAATGCTCCATGACCTCTGTCATCACAATGCTCCAAATCCTTGTGATTAATATGTTCCATAACACTTATCATCACAACGCCCCATGACGCTCGTCATCACAATTATCCATGGTCTTCTCATCACAGTGCTCCATGACCTTTGTCATCACAATACTCAATACCCTTGTCATCACAATGCTCCCTGACACTTGTTGTCAGTTTGCTCCTTGAACCCTGTCATGACAAGGCTCCATGCCTTTTTCATCACAATGATCCATGCCCTTTTCATCACAGTGCTCCAAGACCGCTGTAATCACAATGCTCCATGTCCTTGTCATCACAAAGCTCCATGATGCATGTCATCAGAACGCTCCATGGCCTTCTCATCCCAATGCTCCATGCTCTTGTCATCACAATGCTCCAAGACCCCTGTAATCACAATGCTCCATGGCACTTTTCATCAGAATGCTCCATGAGACTTGTCATCACAAGGCTCCATGGTCTTCTCATCACAGTGCTCCAGTACCTTGTCATCACAATGCTCCATGACCCCTGTCATCACGGTACTCCATGGACATTTTCAGCCCAATGCTCCATGACCTTCTCATCACAATGCGCCATGACCCCTGTCATCACAATGCTCCATGACCACTGTCATCACAACGCTGCATGAACCCTGACAACACAATGATCCGGGACTCTTGTCATTAAAATGCTCCATGACCATTGTCATCACAATGATCCATGCGCTTGTCATCCCAATGCTCCATGACCCCTGTAATCACTATGCTCCGTGATGCTTGTCATCACAGTGCTCCATGAACCTTGTCATCATAATGCTCCTTGCCTTTGTCAACAAAATGGTACATAATCTTGTCATCACAATTCTCCATGCGCTTGTCATCACAATCCTCCATGACCATTGGGATCACATTGCTTCATGCCCTTGCCATCTCTCTCTTGCCTTTCTGTTTTTTTTTTTTTTTTTTTTTTTTTTTCTGTATGCGGGCCTCTCACTGCTGTGGCCTCTCCCATTGCGGGGCACAGGCTCCGGACGCGCAGGCCCAGTTGCCATGGCTCACGGGACCAGCCGCTCCGCGGCACATGGGATCCTCCCAGACCGGGGCACGAACCCGTGTCCCTGCATCGGCAGGCAGACTCGCAACCACTGCGCCACCAGGGAAGCCCAACCTTTCTGGTTTTTACAGATATTCGGATGTCCCTTTTGACCAGTGGTAAGTGACAATTCTTTGTAGCGTGGATTTGTATTGCGCGCTTGCTTGATTGGCCAAAAAGGGTGTATGCGTTTTCTTCTGAATATATTCAGGAGAAAAGGCATACGCCCTTTTTGGCCAAGTGCATCTCTGTCCAAGTTGGGATGCTTTTCCTGTGCTTTAAAGGCGATTCCAATTTACCTCTTGAAATATATTTTGTGCAATTCTGCCTCATTTTCAAGGCCACTTCATTGCCTTCCCTCAACAGATTTTTGGAAGAGAGTAGTACTTTATAAGTCTGCAGGTTTGTGAATTGCTGTGCCCCTGAGCTCCAATTTTCAAATCCCATCTTTGTGAGCTGGCCGCACATCCACAATTTTGCTTCAGGACCTATACTGGTTCCAGGGGTGGCTCTATTTGTTCCCTGTGGGTGGCTGAGGCTTTGGTTAATTCTTCTTCCTGCCGGGAAATTAGAGTGACATGTGCCCGTCCAAATGCCTACATCTACTCTCTGATTGGTTCTCCCTCTTCCCTTTCATCCTCTGCACAATTAGCAAACTGTGCGAACCAGGAGGTTATAGGGGCTGACTCTCCTAAGTTGGGAGATTGATAGTAAAGCAGTTGGAATGCCAAAGTGGAGCACAAGGAGAGGAAAAATTAGGAGAGTTTTAGAAACCTTTCGCCATCACAGGGTGTCCATTTTCTAGGTTTCCCATACATGTTATAATTGTAGTGATATTCCCTTCTACCTGGAGATTTGGGACACATGGAATGGTGGCATGCATTACTACTTTAAAAGGTCTGCATTTTCTCTCCCAATCTCACCAGTCCTCTCAGTCCCAAGTGTCCAGCCTTATGTCTCATCCAGCTGTCTTTGCAGATAGGGTCATTCCAGGTTTCATCAGAACCCCTGAACGAATTGTGTAAGAATTTCGCTGTTTTTGGGGGGTTTTTTTGAAATTCATTTTTATAATGGGGTTGAGCTGATTTTCACTGACGTGTTTATGCCAGTCTAGACACAATTGATTCCCTTACGGAGACATATCAATACATAAGTTATAAGATTCTTAGTAGTCAGATATATTCCTCTGTGGGGCATAGGGGTGTTGAGTCCCGTTCACTGAGGAAGGTGTAGGTCTTGTCTATTCTGTATTTGGTTTATGGAATGGTACCTGTGCTAATATCAAACTCTGGTTTTATGCATCACCCCACCTCTCCTTTCCCCTGAAGCAGGCATAAGAGATTTTTGCTAAATGTGAGACTCTGTTCTCTTTCCTAATTCAGTTCATGTGTTGTGATATTGACATTCCCTCTATAAGTGATATCTTATGATAAGATTCTTTTTCTGTGTGACTAATTTCCCTTAAAATCATCATACGTAAATCCACTCATTATGCTGCTACTGGCCTTATATACATTGATTTCACGTCTGAGTGATATTCCGTTGTGCAAAATTACCACAAGTTCTTTATGCATTTCTCTTTTTCCTGGGATATTTTAGGTGTACCAAAGTTGAGGTTCTTGTATGCAGAGCAGCCCTAAACTTTGGGGTGCCTGTGTCTTATTGACATTTAGTCTTCCCAAGTTATATGTCCATGAGTTGAAATCCCCTTGCTCTGGGGCTTTGTATTTTAGATGTTTTAAAAACAGCATACACTTCTTCAGAGTGGCTCTTGGATATTTATACCCCACCCATCAGCGTGACTAGGCTCCCTGTTTTCCATGGCCTCTCCTGCATTTCTGGTTTGTACACATTTTTTGGATGGCCTTTCTGAGCAGTGGAAATTGAGACTTCTTTGTTGTGTGGATTTGCATTTCCCTCTTGCTTGGTTGGCCAAAAACTCTGCATGTGTTTTTTTCCTGAAGATATTCACGAAAAAAACGCATACACCCTTTTGCCCAACCGCATCATTTTAGAAATTCTGCTGCTTTTCATATGCTTTAAATGTGAGTACAATCTACCTTTTGAAATATGTTTCCTGCAATTCTGCCTCTCATTCAGATCCTCTTCGTTACCTTACCTGAATATATTTTTGGACGTTGGTTATCATTTATATCTTTGCAGGTCTTTGAATTGTCTGCTCCTGAGCTCCATTTCGCAACTCGCTTTTTTTGTGAGCTGGCCGCCAAACCATTGGATTACTTCTGGCCCTATTCTGGTTCTGGGGAGGCAGGCTGAGCCTTTGGTTAATTCTTCTTCCTAATGGGAAATTAGAGTGACATGTGCCTGTCAAAAGTCCTACAGCTAATCTCTCATTGGTTCCCCCTCTTCCCATTTATCCTCTGCACAAATTGCAAACTGTGTGAAGCAGGAGGTTAAAGGTGCTGATTCTCCAAGTGGGGAGATTGTTAGTAATGTGGCTGGAATGGTGAACCCCAGCACCAGGAGATCAAAAATGAGGTGCATTTTAGACACATTTCCTGAGCACACGGTGTACATTCATCTCGGTTTCCCAGGCATGTTTTCGCTGTCAGAAGATTCCCTTGAACCTGCAGATTTGGGACCCATGGAATGGGTACCAGGCAGTATTACTTTAAAAGGTCTGCATTTCCTCACCCAGCCTCTCTAACATCTCTTAGCATGCATAGCTTCCAGCCTTATATAATCATCCTGCTGTGGGTCTACATGTGTTCAATCCATGTTACATCGTAGCCCTTCAACAAAAGTTGTAAGAATTTTTGCCTGTCTCACTGTTTTTATAAATAGTTTTAAATTTATTTTTATATTGGTTACAGCTGATTTTCAAAGCTCTGTTTTTTGCTGCTGTACATCCACTTGATTCATGTACTTTGAGACAACAATAACTTCTTTTTCAGATGCTTACCAGTCATATGTATTATTTTCCAGTGACTTGAGTGGGCTGAGTGCAGTTCTTTGAGGTACCGTGTAGGCCTTGTCAGTTATTCAATTTGGTACTTGGAATGGTATCTTTGCTAATTTCAACCTCCTGGATAATACCTCACCATTCCCCACCTTTCCCATTTAGCAGCCTTATGTCTATTTTCTACAAATTTGACTATGTTTCTGTTTTGTAATTTATTTCATGTGTAGCCATTTTTGATTCCACCTTTAACTGACATCTTATGATATGTGTCTTTTTCTTTCTGACATATGTCACTTAGAATGATCGTATGTAACTCCTCCAGAGTTGTTACAACTGGCCTTATTTCATTGATTTCTGGATGAGTAATATTCCACTCTACATAAGTACCCCATCTCTTTTATCCATTTTATCCTTCCAGGAACATTTAGGTTATATCCAAGTTGAGGCCCTTTTTAACAGAGAGGTGGTAAACGTTCGGGTGCCTGTTTTCTGTCGATTTTTGTTTTTCCCAAGGTACACGCCCATGAGTGCAAGTGCCCTATGCTCTGTAGCTCATTTTTTAGATGTTTTAGCAAACACAATACACTTCTCCAGAGTGGCCGTTGGCAAATTACATTTCCACTATCAGCCTCACAGGGCTCCCTTTTCTCCTCGCCCTGTCCTGCATTTCTGGTGTTTACACTTTATGTGGATGGCCCTTCTGACTGATGTGAAGTGATACATTTTGTGATATTGATTTCCAGTGCCCACCTGTTGGGTTGGATAAAAAGTGTGTATGGCCTTTACTTGAATATATTCAGAAAAAATGCATACACCCTTTTTGGCCAACTGCATCATTGGCGATGTTCAGCCCCTTTTCTTGTGCTTTAATGGGGAGTCCTTTCACCTCTTCAAATCTGTTTCCTGCCACTCTCCCTTGCTTACAAGTCCTTTTCTGTGACTTACCTCAAGACATTTTTCGACGATAGATATTTTCAACTCTGCAGTTTCATGAATTTTAGTGCCCCTGAGTTCCATTTTTCAACTTGTGTTTTTGGAAACTGGACACAAAACAGCGGGATTTCCTCTAGCCCTATTCTGTTTCCGTGGGCAATTCTAGCCTTTGATGAATTTGTCTTCTGGATTGGAAATTAGAGTGGCATGTGCCTGTCCGAACACCTAAGACTTGTCTCTAAATTTTTCTCATCCTTCCGCTTCATCCTCTGGACAAATTCCAAACTGTGTGCAACAGGATGTTGACGGTGCTGATATCCCCAAGTGAGGAGATTGTTAGGAAAGATGCTGGAGGGTTGAACCCGAGCACCAGGCGATGAGGAGATGAGGTGCCTTTTCCAAACTCTTTCCGATCAAACGGTGTACCATCCTCTAGGTGTGACAGGCATGTTTTAGCTGTAGGAAGGGTCCCGTGCATGTAAGGAGAACACCAGGGATTTTTCCAAATCAGTGCCTCCCCGAACCCCAAACTGGGGAATTTTTAAGCTACGGCTACACGTATGTCCTTTAAGGGCCTTGGGAAATAGGCAGAGCCCAAACTTTAGATGACTGAAATCTTCAGGGTCAGAAGCGCTCACCATCGGCCTTGCTTAGGTTACATTTTATCTGTCATTGATAGATGATGTCAATAAAAATATCTATTCTTTTTCAGATTATTTCCCCTTGTAGGTTATTGCAAAATATTCAGTGTAGTTCCCTGTGCTATACAGTAGTTCCTTGTTGATGATCTATTTTATACATAGCAGTGTGTATGTGTTAATCCCAAACTGTTAATTTATCCCTTCTCCTACCTTTCCCCTTTGGTAATAATAAATTATAAGATTTTATACTTCTTAGAAATGGGGGAGCTGAAAGAGAGGTATCATTTACAGTGGAAAAGCATTCAAAACAAGATTGAAGCTTCAGCCAAGAGTATTCGATGTACATCCATGGAAATAAATCACTTCATTTCTCTAATGTTGACCTGACAAATAAGACAGACGTCTTCACTGAACTTGCTTATAGGAAAGTGATGGAAATATCAAATGTAAGTCTTAGAAACATCTTATTTTACCCGAGCATTATACACTGCTCTATGTTAACTACAGTTTGGCTCACACATCTGTTCATTGAAGTTACAATGTTCTCAATTTCTGTTACTGATCCTCCAGAGTGGACCCCAACAGGAGTCCCCGTGCCCAGTGTCATTGGAGCCAACAGATCAAGACTGAGTTTGGTTCAGAAGCAAAGGAAACATTATTTTGAAAACAGAATGGAGAGGTGAGATCGTGCACTCCCCCATGGGCTGTGGGCTGGGCTGCTGTGTAGGGTCCCCGGCAGCGTCAGTGGGAGGGAGGGGATGGAGCTCTCGAGGGCTGCGTTGGCTGCAGCTCAGGCTCTATGCCGCGGAGTCTGCATGGGACCCCGCTAGCTGAGGTGTCGACCCAGCCATTCTGCACTAGGAAATCGGGTCTGAAGTGCCGGGTGTGGGACCTCTGCATGCGGAACCCTAGGAGCACGTGAAATTAGACAAAGCACAAAGGAAAAACAGGTTAGACTTTATTTTATTGCCCAGATTCTCTTTTTATCTCCCAGGAATTTTTAATGAACGTTGCCGGAGACGAACACCTCCTCTGCTTTTTGATCCGTTCCTTATTCTTGGGGTGTTGAGGGTGCAGACCCCTCTTTTGTAACTGCTTCATGCTGTGGTGGGAGCCCTGATACATGGGGGGAGGGGCAAAACGTCTCCCCACCGGCCTCCTGGTGAGGTTGATTGTCCCAAGGCCTCCTGCCTCACTTCTCGTCCGCCTGAACACCAGCATTGGAAGTGTTACAGATTCTAATGACCTTTAAGGGTCCAGGAAAGAGAGGCGCAGAGATGCTGCGGTGGCAGGTTTCACCCCACCCCACATATGTTCGGCGACCTTAGGCTGACAGTTTTTGCCAGACTAGATGCTCTGACCAGTAGTCTGTGCTTTCTTTAATTAGGTCCCTGAATTAATGTACAAACAGCACCATGTGTCAGAGCCCTGCCCGCGCAACTCCCAGACAGTCCAGGGTCAGTGGTGATCCAGGACCATGACGTCCACTGAGTCAACGGCCTTTAGAAGTAGCCAGCAGTCCAGCCGGTCATATTGGCCACCATCACCACGGTGTCTGTAGGGTTTTCTATGGTGAAAGCGTGATATACGTTTCCCCCGCCAAGCTTATTAGCTCCCCTCTGGGTGCAGTAAGTCATGCAAGCAGTAGTCTGCTCTTTCGGGGCACAGTCTTGTCGTTTTCTGAGAGAAACTCCAGGTCAAGTGATGGTCACACGAGTCATCTTGGGGGCCCGTTGCCCCCGTTTATCTCTCTGGAGGTTGGAGGTGGAGGGCCTCCTCACTCGAGGTCAGTGTGTCCACAGAGCGACCTCTGCAACTTCAGGGCATGATGGGTGGTTAGGATCACCACGTGGGGTCCTTTTCCCTTAGGAGGGAGCTGGCCTTGTGGGCTGCTGATTTCCAGCTTTTTAGATACCCCAGTATCCTGGCCTGATGAGTCGGTGGGCAAAGCCCTTGGTGACCATAGTTTATCATACCTGAAGGGCATTCTTGTGTTGCTCCATTTCAAGTGGTCCCAGTTTTTGCACTAAGGCTCCAAGGGCGATTAACCTTTGACCGGGTATGTAAAGGTCAAAGGGTTTAGCTAAATTAGGGAGTTCCTGGGCAAGGGTCTGTATTGACTGCTCTTTCCATTCTTGAAAGGCTGCTTCTGGATTCTATTCAAAAGGATCATCATCTTTTCGTGTCAGTGTTTCATGTAGAGGCCCAGCTATGACACTGTAGTTAGGGATCCAGATGCAGAAAACCTTGGCCTCCCCAGGAACCCCTAAGCTGTCTTCTAGTTTTAGAAGACGCAAGGCTGCAAATGGCTTCTTCCCTATCCTGGGATGCGTTTCTCCGAATATCTGTGAGAATGAAGCCCAGGCATGTCACCTTAGCCTGGGATATTTGAGCGTTTATCTTGGACACCTTCTATCCTTTCTTGGCTAGGTAGTTCAGAGGCGTCTTTAGTAGGCCTGGCGATCAGAATGTCATCTGCATATTGAAGGAGGGTTCCCTTTTAAAGAGGTTGAACTTTTAGGTCTTTAGAGGACATTTCCCCAATGATGGTGTGGGGATTTTTGAACCATTGGGGCAGGACGGCCCAGCATTATTTCTTTTGTTGCATGTTGTGTCCTGCCACTCACAAGCCAAAAATTCTTGTGACTCTGAGATGAATGGAATACAGAAGAAGGCATCATTGAAGTCTAATACAGAATGTCATGGCCTGGTGGAAGGTAGAATGACCAGCAGGGAGTAGGAAATAGGAGCTACTGGATGCATATCCTCGGTGGCTTCACTGACTGTCCTGATATACTTTATCAGGTCTCCAGCAGCCCATGGGGCTCTCGTGGTCAGGCCAATCTCAGGATATGGAGCTTACCTGGGCTGCACCCCTACCCCACAGCCCACGGGGCTCTCGTGGTCAAGTCCCTCCCAGGGTATGGAGCTCACCTCTGCAGCTACCCAGCAGCCCATTGGGCTCTCCTACTCAGGCCCTTCCCAGGATACAGAGCTCCCCTGGGCAGGTACCCCAGCAGGGCTGGACACACAGGAACTGTGCACATAGCCCACCTTGCAGAGAACCCCCTGCTCACCTGTCGCTCACAGCTGACACAGAATACCTCAGAGCAGGACTTGAACTAACAAACAGCAGTTCTGACAGGTCTGTGACCATGGCTATCACTCTCTGCAGGCTCTTTCTGCCTGGTCTTCCAGACACTTCCACTGCAGCCAGGGCACCAGGCCTCTGTCTCCACCCACCATCACTCCTCTCCCTGACTCCTGGGTTCCTCTCATTAGGATAGGGTCTTCTTGAAGTTGTTATCCACTCATGGACCAGATAAAATGATAAGAAAACAAGCCGCAGCTGCAGCCCCTTGTCTATCCTGACTCTCAAGAGCCCACACCTGTTCCTAGGACCTGGCCCATTTAGCAAGTTTCATTTTCTGCAACTGTGAGCTCCTGAGGGGTGAGGATTGGCTGATTTTTGCAGCCTGAAACTGCCTGCCAGCCCTCCACAGGTGTGCCTGAGTTGAGGGCAATATAAACAGCTCTCCCGTGAGCGACAGCCCTTGTAGCTGTGACTGACGCCATATTCTCTGCCCCGTAGGCAGTGCCGGGGCTGTGCTGGTGGGAGGGAGTGAGGGGCCACGGCTTTGTGGGTGGCCCAGTGTGAGTGGGGCTCTGCTGGACTTTCTGCAGGAGATGCCAGGCTGCCACCTGCTAAAGAAGAGGATGTGTCACCGATACCTGCCGCTGGAATTTCTCCCCAGGCAGAGGTGAGGAAGTAAAAAAGCAGTGGGGGCCGTGGCAGGAGGGGTATCTCAGGCAGGGAAATGGAAAGCTTCCAGAAGAGCATCTGGGGCCAGGACAATCCTGACTGGCCTGCAGGCACCAAGTCGGCCTGTGTGCTGTCGCTGGTGTGGCTCCACAGCCCTTCCTCTAAGCTTGCAAGTTCTTGTACATATTCAGGTGTTTTAACTGGAAAGGGTGGGAAGAGTTCAGCTGCAGCAGGACTGGGGCTTAGCTCACGTTTACTCAGAGATGCCTTGGCTCGGTACCCCAGCTTTGCAATGAGGACCCTCCTTGCTTGGGGGGTGGGCTGCTGGCTGTATGGGAGATGATTCCCCACCTCTGACCAATTTCAGAATTGTTTACCGCTGGAACAAGTGCCCTGATTGTGTTTTCCTCTGTCTAACTCGTGGGTTCAGGTTTTTTTTTTCTTTTTTGGTTCAAGTTAGATTTTATTCCTCTTTTATGTATTTATAGATATAAGCATGGAAATAATTCATTCATATAAATACATCTGTGTGAAGGGAAGAACTTTTTTCTGTTTTATTTTTAAATTTTATTTTTTTAAATTTTGAAAGTTAATTTTATTTATTTTTTTATACAGCAGGTTATTATTAGTTATGTATTTTATGCATATACATGTATACAAGTCAATCCCAATCTCCCAACTCATCCCAACACCACCTCCCCATGGCTTCCCACACTTGGTGTCCATACATGTGTTCTCTACCTCTGTGTCTCTATTTCTTCCCTGCAAACCAGTTCATCTGTACCATTTTTCTAGGTTCCACATATATGCATTAATATACAATATTTGTTTTTCTCTTTCTGACTTACTTCATTCTGTATGACAGTCTCTAGATCCATCGACGTCTGTACAAATGACGCAGTTTCATTCCTTCTTATGGCTGAGTAATATTCCATTTTATATATGTACCACATCTTTATCCATTCGTCTGTCTGTGGGTATTTAGGTTGCTTCCATTACCTGGCTATCGTAAATAGTGCTGAAATGAGCATTGTGGTGAATGTGCCTTTTTGATTTATGGTTTTCTCTGGGTATATGCCCAGAAGTGGGATTTCTGGATCATATGGTAATTCTATTTCTAGTTTTTTTAAGGAAACTCCATACTGTTCTCCATCGTGACTGTATCAATTTACATTTCCACCACTAGTGGAAGAGGGATCCTTTTGTCCACACCCTCCCAAGAATTCGTTGTTTGTAGATTTTCTGATGATGCCAATTGTAACAGGTGTGAGGTGATACCTCATTGTAGTTTTGATTTGCATTTCTCTAATAATTAGTGATGTTGAGCAGCTTTTCATGTGCGTCTTGGCCATCTCTGTGTCTTCTTTGAAGAAACGTCTCTTTAGATCTTCTGCCCATTTTTGTATTGGGTTGTTTGTTTTTTTAATATTAAGCTGCATGAGCTCTTTATATATATTGGAGATTAAACTTTTGTCCATTGATTCGTTTGCAAATATTTTCGCCCATTCTGAGGGATGCTTTTTGCCATACCCGTTTTATTAACAAAAAAAGAAACAAAGAAAAAGAAGCAGAACACTAATGTGTGTAAAATATGCCTCTTGAAACTGTCGTTTTGAAATATGGACGTCCTTTGAATTTTTTGGTCGATATATGAACCCAGGATTTGTTTTCAGGGCAGGTGTCATTTACAGGCCTGCAATGATTTTGAATATCAACTGACCATTAGCGCTGGGATTAAAGCTGCTGTTGTGTGAAACGGCCACAAGGTGGCAGCAGGTCTCCCTTACCAAATCTGGTTACTGGGGCAACAGAGCCTCAATGGAAGTCGTGTTCTAGATTGGAATTTAGAATGGAATGTGCCAGGAGAAAGCCCCTCAAGTTTGCCTCACTACTTCTTGTTCGTGTTTTTAATTTATTTTTTTATTTTTTATTACAGCAAATTTGATTACAATGTTTGGCTTGTTGTAGGTGTGGAAGATGTGGTTCTTTTACACATACACATATGTCTGTTCTTCCTCGGATCCTTTTCCCATGTACCTTATGACAGAATGTTGAGTAGTCTTCTCTTGGTATTCTGTAGGACTTTGGTGATTCTATATGTCACCTGTGTTTGTATATGTCTGTTAACCCCAATATCATAATGAAACCAATCCTCACACCTTTCCATTGGTGAACCATAAGTTTGTTGAATGAATCTGTGATTGCCCTTCTCCGTGGAAATATCTGCCCTGGTATCCATTTTTCGGTCACACCTATAAGAGATATGATATGATATGTGTCTTTCACTTTCTGACTTACAACAACTCACGTGCTTACCTCTAGACACACCTACGGTGCTACAAATGGCATTGTGTCCTTTTATTCCTTGGCTTCTATTCTGCCTTAGCGAGGTCCATTTTCAACAATGTGATTCCCTGAGGGCTGAGGATTAGCTGACCTGGGTAGCCTGACCCTGCCGGCCGGCCCTCCCCAGGTGTGCCTGGGTTGAGGTCAATATAAACAGCGCTGCAGGCAGCAATAGCCCCTGAAGCTGTGCCTGACTCCATATTCTCTGCCCGGTCAGCAGTGTCGGGGCTGTGCTGGTGGGAGGGAGTGAGGGTCCACGGCTTTGTGGGTGGCCCGGTGTGAGTGGGTCTCTGCTGGACTTTCTGCAGGAGTTGCCAGGCTTCCACCTGTAATGAAGAGGATGTGTCACCCATACCTTCCGCTGGAATTTCTCTCCGGACAGAGGTGAGGAAGGAAAAAAGCAGTGGGGGCCGGGACAGGAGGGGTATCTCAGGCAGGACAATGGAAAGCTTCCAGAAGAGCGCCCAGGGCCAGGACCATCCTGACTGGCCTGCAGGCACCAAGTTGGCCTGCGTGCTGTCACTGGTGTGGCTCCACGGCCCTTCCTCTAGGCTTTCAAGCCCTTGTACATATTCAGGTGTTTTACCTGGGAAGGGTGGGAAAAGTTCAACAGCAGCTGGCCTGGGGCTCAGCTCACGGTTACTCACAGATGCCTCGGCATGGCCCGCCGCTTTGCAATGAGGACGATCCTTGCGTAGGAATGGGCTGCTGGCTCTATGGGAGATGATTCCCCACCTCTGACCAATTTCAGAATTGTTTACCGATGGAGCAAGTGCCCTGATTGTGTTTTCCTCTGTCTAACTCGTGTGTTCAGGTTTTTTTTTTTTTCTTTTCTGGTTCAAGTTAGATTTTATTCCTCTTTTATGTATTTATAGATATAAGCATGGAAATAATTCATTCATATAAATACATCTGTGTGAAGGGAAGAACTTTTTTCTGTTTTATTTTTAAATTTTATTGTTTAAAATTTTGAAATTTAATTTTATTTATTTTTTATACAGCAGGTTATTATTAGTTATGTATTTTATGCATATACATGTATACAGGTCAATCCCAATCTCCCAACTCACCCCAACACCACCTCCCCATGGCTTCCCACACTTGGTGTCCATACGTGTGTTCTCTACCTCTGTGTCTCTATTTCTTCCCTGCAAACCAGTTCATCTGTACCATTTCTCTAGGTTCCACATATATGCATTAATATACAATATTTGTTTGTCTTTTTCTGACTTACTTCATTCTGTATGACAGTCTCTAGATCCATCGACGTCTCTACAAATGACCCAGTTTCATTCCTTCTTATGGCTGAGTAATATTCCATTTTATATATGTACCACATCTTTATCCATTCGTCTGTCTGTGGGTATTTAGGTTGCTTCCATTACCTGGCTATCGTAAATAGTGCTGAAATGAGCATTGTGGTGAATGTGCCTTTTTGATTTATGGTTTTCTCTGGGTATATGCCCAGAAGTGGGATTGCTGAGTCATATGGTAATTCTATTTCTAGTTTTTTTAAGGAAACTCCATACTGTTCTCCATCGTGACTGTATCAATTTACATTTCCACCACTAGTGGAAGAGGGATCCTTTTGTCCACACCCTCCCCAGAATTCGTTGTTTGTAGATTTTCTGATGATGCCGATTCTAACAGGTGTGAGGTGATACCTCATTGTAGTTTTGATTTGCATTTCTCTAATAATTAGTGATGTTGAGCAGCTTTTCATGTGCGTCTTGGCCATCTCTGTGTCTTCTTTGAAGAAACGTCTCTTTAGATCTTCTGCCCATTTTTGTATTGGGTTGTTTGTTTTTTTAATATTAAGCTGCATGAGCTCTTTATATATATTGGAGATTAAACTTTTGTCCATTGATTCGTTTGCAAATATTTTCGCCCATTCTGAGGGATGCTTTTTGCCATTCCCGTTTTTTTAACAAAAAAAGAAAGAAAGGAAAAGAAGCAGAACACTAATGTGTGTAAAATATGCCTTTTGAAACTTTCGTTTTGAAATATGGACGTCCTTTGAATTTTTTGGTCGATATATGAACCCAGGATTTGTTTTCAGGGCAGGTGTCATTTACAGGCCTGCAATGATTTTGAATATCAACTGACCATTAGCGCTGGGATTAAAGCTGCTGTTGTGTGAAACGGCCACAAGGTGGCAGCAGGTCTCCCTTACCAAATCTGGTTACTGGGGCAACAGAGCCTCAATGGAAGTCGTGTTCTAGATTGGAATTTAGAATGGAATGTGCCAGGAGAAAGCCCCTCAAGTTTGTCTCACTACTTCTTGTTCGTGTTTTTAATTTAATTTTTTACTTTTTATTACAGCAAATTTGATTACAATGTTTGGCTTGTTGTAGGTGTGGAAGATGTGGTTCTTTTACACATACACATATGTCTACTCTTCCTGGGATCCTTTTCCCATCTACCTTATGACAGAATGTTGAGTAGTCTTCTCTTGGTATTCTGTAGGTCTTTGGTGATTATATATGTCACCTGTGTTTGTATATGTCTGTTAACCCCAATATCATAATGAAACCAATCCTCACACCTTTCCATTGGTGAACCATAAGTTTGTTGAATGAATCTGTGATTGCCCTTCTCCGTGGAAATATCTGCCCTGGTATCCATTTTTCGGTCACACCTATAAGAGATATGATATGATATGTGTCTTTCACTTTCTGACTTACAACAACTCACGTGCTTACCTCTAGACACACCTACGGTGCTACAAATGGCATTGTGTCCTTTTATTCCTTGGCTTCTATTCTGCCTTAGCGAGGTCCATTTTCAACAATGTGATTCCCTGAGGGCTGAGGATTAGCTGACCTGGGTAGCCTGACCCTGCCGGCCGGCCCACCCCAGGTGTGCCTGGGTTAAGGTCAATATAAACAGCGCTGCAGGCAGCAATAGCCCCTGAAGCTGTGCCTGACTCCATATTCTCTGCCCCGTCAGCAGTGTCGGGGCTGTGCTGGTGGGAGGGAGTGAGCGGCCACGGCTTTGTGGGTGGCCCGGTATGAGTGGGTCTCTGCTGGACTTTCTGCAGGAGTTGCCAGGCTTCCACCTGTAAAGAAGAGGATGTGTCACCTCTACCATACACTGGAATTTCTCTCTGGACAGAGGTGAGGAAGGAAAAAAGCAGTGGGGGCCGGGACAGGAGGGGTATCTCAGACAGGGCAATGGAAAGCTTCTAGAAGAGCGCCCAAGGCCAGGATCATCCTGGCTGGCCTGCAGGCACCAAGTTGGCCTGCGTGCTGTCACTGGTGTGGCTCCACGGCCCTTCCTCTAGGCTTTCAAGCCCTTGTACATATTCAGGTGTTTTACCTGGGAAGGGTGGGAAAAGTTCAACAGCAGCTGGCCTGGGGCTAGGCTCACGGTTACTCACAGATGCCTCGGCATGGCCCCCCGCTTTGCAATGAGGACGCTCCTTGCGTAGGAGTGGGCTGCTTGCTCTATCGGAGATGGTTCCCCACCTCTGACCAATTTCAGAATTGTTTACCGATAGAGCAAGTGCCCTGATTGTTTTTTCCTCTGTCTAACTCGTGGGTTCAGGTTTTTTTTTTTTCTTTTTTGGTTCAAGTTAGATTTTATTCCTCTTTTATGTATTTATAGATATAAGCATGGGAATAATTCATTCATATAAATACATCTGTGTGAAGGGAAGAACTTTTTTCTGTTTTATTTTTAAATTTTATTTTTTAAAATTTTGAAATTTAATTTTATTTATTTTTTATACAGCAGGTTATTATTAGTTATGTATTTTATGCATATACATGTATACAGGTCAATCCCAATCTCCCAACTCACCCCAACACCACCTCCCCATGGCTTCCCACACTTGGTGTACATACGTGTGTTCTCTACCTCTGTGTCTCTATTTCTTCTCTGCAAACCAGTTCATCTGTACCATTTTTCTAGGTTCCACATATATGCATTAATATACAATATTTGTTTGTCTCTTTCTGACTTACTTCATTCTGTATGACAGTCTCTAGATCCATCGACGTCTCTACAAATGACCCAGTTTCATTCCTTCTTATGGCTGAGTAATATTCCATTTTATATATGTACCATATCTTTATCCATTCGTCTGTCTGTGGGTATTTAGGTTGCTTCCATTACCTGGCTATCGTAAATAGTGCTGAAATGAACATTGTGGTGAATGTGCCTTTTTGATTTATGGTTTTATCTGGGTATATGCCCAGAAGTGGGATTGCTGGATCATATGGTAATTCTATTTCTAGTTTTTTTAAGGAAACTCCATATTGTTCTCCATCGTGACTGTATCAATTTACATTTCCACCACTAGTGGAAGAGGGATCCTTTTGTCCACACCCTCTCCGGAATTCGTTGTTTGTAGATTTTCTGATGATGTCAGTTGTAACAGGTGTGAGGTGATACCTCATTGTAGTTTTGATTTGCATTTCTCTAATAATTAGTGATGTTGAGCAGCTTTTCATGTGCGTCTTGGCCATCTCTGTGTCTTCTTTGAAGAAACGTCTCTTTAGATCTTCTGCCCATTTTTGTATTGGGTTGTTTGTTTTTTTTAATATTAAGCTGCATGAGCTCTTTATATATATTGGAGATTAAACTTTTGTCCATTGATTCGTTTGCAAATATTTTCGCCCATTCTGAGGGATGCTTTTTGCCATTCCCGTTTTTTTAACAAAAAAAGAAAGAAACGAAAAGAAGCAGAACACTAATGTGTGTAAAATATGCCTTTTGAAACTGTCGTTTTGAAATATGGACGTCCTTTGAATTTTTTGGTCGATATATGAACCCAGGATTTGTTTTCAGGGCAGGTGTCATTTACAGGCCTGCAATGATTTTGAATATCAACTGACCATTAGCGCTGGGATTAAAGCTGCTGTTGTGTGAAACGGCCACAAGGTGGCAGCAGGTCTCCCTTACCAAATCTGGTTACTGGGGCAACAGAGCCTCAATGGAAGTCGTGTTCTAGATTGGAATTTAGAATGGAATGTGCCAGGAGAAAGCCCCTCAAGTTTGCCTCACTACTTCTTGTTCGTGTTTTTAATTTAATTTTTTATTTTTTATTACAGCAAATTTGATTACAATGTTTGGTTTGGTTGCAGGTGTGGAAGATGTGGTTCTTTTACACATAGACATATGTCTACTCTTCCTGGGATCCTTTTCCCATGTACCTTATGACAGAATGTTGAGTAGTCTTCTCTTGGTATTCTGTAGGTCTTTGGTGATTATATATGTCACCTGTGTTTGTATATGTCTGTTAACCCCAATATCATAATGAAACCAATCCTCACACCTTTCCATTGGTGAACCATAAGTTTGTTGAATGAATCTGTGATTGCCCTTCTCCGTGGAAATATCTGCCCTAGTATCCATTTTTCGGTCACACCTATAAGAGATATGATATGATATGTGTCTTTCACTTTCTGACTTACAACAACTCACGTGCTTACCTCTAGACACACCTACGGTGCTACAAATGGCATTGTGTCCTTTTATTCCTTGGCTTCTATTCTGCCTTAGCGAGGTCCATTTTCAACAATGTGATTCCCTGAGGGCTGAGGATTAGCTGACCTGGGTAGCCTGACCCTGCCGGCCGGCCCTCCCCAGGTGTGCCTGGGTTGAGGTCAATATAAACAGCGCTGCAGGCAGCAATAGCCCCTGAAGCTGTGCCTGACTCCATATTCTCTGCCCGGTCAGCAGTGTCGGGGCTGTGCTGGTGGGCGGGAGTGAGGGGCCACGGCTTTGTGGGTGGCCCGGTGTGAGTGGGTCTCTGCTGGACTTTCTGCAGGAGTTGCCAGGCTTCCACCTGTAATGAAGAGGATGTGTCACCCATACCTTCCGCTGGAATTTCTCTCCGGACAGAGGTGAGGAAGGAAAAAAGCAGTGGGGGCCGGGACAGGAGGGGTATCTCAGGCAGGGCAATGGAAAGCTTCCAGAAGAGCGCCCAGGGCCAGGACCATCCTGACTGGCCTGCAGGCACCAAGTTGGCCTGCATGCTGTCGCTGGTGTGGCTCCACGGCCCTTCCTCTAGGCTTTCAAGCCCTTGTACATATTCAGGTGTTTTACCTGGGAAGGGTGGGAAAAGTTCAAAAGCAGCTGGCCTGGGGCTCAGCTCACGGTTACTCACAGATGCCTCGGCATGGCCCCCCGCTTTGCAATGAGGACGCTCCTTGCGTAGGAGTGGGCTGCTGGCTCTATGGGAGATGATTCTCCACCTCTGACCAATTTCAGAATTGTTTACCGATGGAGCAAGTGCCCTGATTGTGTTTTCCTCTGTCTAACTCGTGGGTTCAGGCTTTTTTTTTTCTTTTTTGGTTCAAGTTAGATTTTATTCCTCTTTTATGTATTTATAGATATAAGCATGGAAATAATTCATTCATATAAATACATCTGTGTGAAGGGAAGAACTATTTTCTGTTTTATTTTTAAATTTTATTTTTTAAAATTTTGAAATTTAATTTTATTTATTTTTTATACAGCAGGTTATTATTAGTTATGTATTTTATGCATATACATGTATACAGGTCAATCCCAATCTCCCAACTCACCCCAACACCACCTCCCCGTGCCTTCCCACACTTGGTGTCCATACGTGGGTTCTCTACCTCTGTGTCTCTATTTCTTCCCTGCAAACCAGTTCATCTGTACCATTTTTCTAGGTTCCACATATATGCATTAATATACAATATTTGTTTTTCTCTTTCTGACTTACTTCATTCTGTATGACAGTCTCTAGATCCATCGACGTCTCTACAAATGACCCAGTTTCATTCCTTCTTATGGTTGAGTAATATTCCATTTTATATATGTACCACATCTTTATCCATTCGTCTGTCTGTGGGTATTTAGGTTGCTTCCATTACCTGGCTATCGTAAATAGTGCTGAAATGAGCATTGTGGTGAATGTGCCTTTTTGATTTATGGTTTTATCTGGGTATATGCCCAGAAGTGGGATTGCTGGATCATATGGTAATTCTATTTCTAGTTTTTTTAAGGAAACTCCATACTGTTCTCCATCGTGACTGTATCAATTTACATTTCCACCACTAGTGGAAGAGGGATCCTTTTGTCCACACCCTCCCCAGAATTCGTTGTTTGTAGATTTTCTGATGATGCCAATTGTAACAGGTGTGAGGTGATACCTCATTGTAGTTTTGATTTGCATTTCTCTAATAATTAGTGATGTTGAGCAGCTTTTCATGTGCGTCTTGGCCATCTCTGTGTCTTCTTTGAAGAAACGTCTCTTTAGATCTTCTGCCCATTTTTGTATTGGGTTGTTTGTTTTTTTAATATTAAGCTGCATGAGCTCTTTATATATATTGGAGATTAAACTTTTGTCCATTGATTCGTTTGCAAATATTTTCGCCCATTCTGAGGGATGCTTTTTGCCATTCCCGTTTTTTTTAAAAAAAAAGAAAGAAAGAAAAAGAAGCAGAACACTAATGTGAGTAAAATATGCCTTTTGAAACTGTCGTTTTGAAATATGGACGTCCTTTGAATTTTTTGGTCGATATATGAACCCAGGATTTGTTTTCAGGGCAGGTGTCATTTACAGGCCTGCAATGATTTTGAATATCAACTGACCATTAGCGCTGGGATTAAAGCTGCTGTTGTGTGAAACGGCCACAAGGTGGCAGCAGGTCTCCCTTACCAAATCTGGTTACTGGGGCAACAGAGCCTCAATGGAAGTCGTGTTCTAGATTGGAATTTAGAATGGAATGTGCCAGGAGAAAGCCCCTCAAGTTTGTCTCACTACTTCTTGTTCGTGTTTTTAATTTAATTTTTTATTTTTTATTACAGCAAATTTGATTACAATGTTTGGCTTGTTGTAGGTGTGGAAGATGTGGTTCTTTTACACATACACATATGTCTGTTCTTCCTGGGATCCTTTTCCCATGTACCTTATGACAGAATGTTGAGTAGTCTTCTCTTGGTATTCTGTAGGTCTTTGGTGATTCTATATGTCACCTGTGTTTGTATATGTCTGTTAACCCCAATATCATAATGAAACCAATCCTCACACCTTTCCATTGGTGAACCATAAGTTTGTTGAATGAATCTCTGATTGCCCTTCTCCGTGGAAATATCTGCCCTGGTATCCATTTTTCGGTCACACCTATAAGAGATATGATATGATATGTGTCTTTCACTTTCTGACTTACAACAACTCACGTGCTTACCTCTAGACACACCTACGGTGCTACAAATGGCATTGTGTCCTTTTATTCCTTGGCTTCTATTCTGCCTTAGCGAGGTCCATTTTCAACAATGTGATTCCCTGAGGGCTGAGGATTAGCTGACCTGGGTATCCTGACCCTGCCGTCCGGCCCTCCCCAGGTGTGCCTGGGTTGAGGTCAATATAAACAGCGCTGCAGGCAGCAATAGCCCCTGAAGCTGTGCCTGACTCCATATTCTCTGCCCCGTCAGCAGTTTCGGGGCTGTGCTGGTGGGAGGGAGTGAGGGGCCACGGCTTTGTGGGTAGCCCGGTGTGAGTGGGTCTCTGCTGGACTTTCTGCAGGAGTTGCCAGGCTTCCACCTGTAATGAAGAGGATGTGTCACCCATACCTTCCGCTGGAATTTCTCTCCGGACAGAGGTGAGGAAGGAAAAAAGCAGTGGGGGCCGGGACAGGAGGGGTATCTCAGGCAGGGCAATGGAAAGCTTCCAGAAGAGCGCCCAGGGCCTGGACCATCCTGACAGGCCTGCAGGCACCAAGTTGGCCTGCGTGCTGTCGCTGGTGTGGCTCCACGGCCCTTCCTCTAGGCTTTCAAGCCCTTGTACATATTCAGGTGTTTTACCTGGGAAGGGTGGGAAAAGTTCAACAGCAGCTGGCCTGGGGCTCAGCTCACGGTTACTCACAGATGCCTCGGCATGGCCCCCCGCTTTGCAATGAGGACGCTCCTTGCGTAGGAGTGGGCTGCTGGCTCTATGGGAGATGATTCCCCACCTCTGACGAATTTCAGAAGTGTTTACCGATGGAGCAAGTGCCCTGATTGTGTTTTCCTCTGTCTAACTCGTGGGTTCAGGTTTTTTTTTTTCTTTTTTGGTTCAAGTTAGGTTTTATTCCTCTTTTATGTATTTATAGATATAAGCATGGGAATAATTCATTCATATATATACATCTGTGTGAAGGGAAGAACTTTTTTCTGTTTTATTTTTAAATTTTATTTTTTAAAATTTTGAAATTTAATTTTATTTATTTTTTATACAGCAGGTTATTATTAGTTATGTATTTTATGCATATACATGTATACAGGTCAATCCCAATCTCCCAACTCACCCCAACACCACCTCCCCGTGGCTTCCCACACTTGGTGTCCATACGTGGGTTCTCTACCTCTGTGTCTCTATTTCTTCCCTGCAAACCAGTTCATCTGTACCATTTTTCTAGGTTCCACATATATGCATTAATATACAATATTTGTTTTTCTCTTTCTGACTTACTTCATTCTGTATGACAGTCTCTAGATCCATCGACGTCTCTACAAATGACCCAGTTTCATTCCTTCTTATGGTTGAGTAATATTCCATTTTATATATGTACCACATCTTTATCCATTCGTCTGTCTGTGGGTATTTAGGTTGCTTCCATTACCTGGCTATCGTAAATAGTGCTGAAATGAGCATTGTGGTGAATGTGCCTTTTTGATTTATGGTTTTATCTGGGTATATGCCCAGAAGTGGGATTGCTGGATCATATGGTAATTCTATTTCTAGTTTTTTTAAGGAAACTCCATACTGTTCTCCATCGTGACTGTATCAATTTACATTTCCACCACTAGTGGAAGAGGGATCCTTTTGTCCACACCCTCCCCGGAATTCGTTGTTTGTAGATTTTCTGATGATGTCAGTTGTAACAGGTGTGAGGTGATACCTCATTGTAGTTTTGATTTGCATTTCTCTAATAATTAGTGATGTTGAGCAGCTTTTCATGTGCGTCTTGGCCATCTCTGTGTCTTCTTTGAAGAAACGTCTCTTTAGATCTTCTGCCCATTTTTGTATTGGGTTGTTTGTTTTTTTAATATTAAGCTGCATGAGCTCTTTATATATATTGGAGATTAAACCTTTGTCCATTGATTCGTTTGCAAATATTTTCGCCCATTCTGAGGGATGCTTTTTGCCATTCCCGTTTTTTTAACAAAAAAAGAAAGAAAGAAAAAGAAGCAGAACACTAATGTGTGTAAAATATGCCTTTTGAAACTGTCGTTTTGAAATATGGACGTCCTTTGAATTTTTTGGTCGATATATGAACCCAGGATTTGTTTTCAGGGCAGGTGTCATTTACAGGCCTGCAATGATTTTGAATATCAACTGACCATTAGCGCTGGGATTAAAGCTGCTGTTGTGTGAAACGGCCACAAGGTGGCAGCAGGTCTCCCTTACCAAATCTGGTTACTGGGGCAACAGAGCCTCAATGGAAGTCGTGTTCTAGATTGGAATTTAGAATGGAATGTGCCAGGAGAAAGCCCCTCAAGTTTGTCTCACTACTTCTTGTTCGTGTTTTTAATTTAATTTTTTTATTTTTTATTACAGCAAATTTGATTACAATGTTTGGCTTGTTGTAGGTGTGGAAGATGTGGTTCTTTTACACATACACATATGTCTGTTCTTTCTGGGATCCTTTTCCCATGTACCTTATGACAGAATGTTGAGTAGTCTTCTCTTGGTATTCTGTAGGTCTTTGGTGATTCTATATGTCACCTGTGTTTGTATATGTCTGTTAACCCCAATATCATAATGAAACCAATCCTCACACCTTTCCATTGGTGAACCATAAGTTTGTTGAATGAATCTGTGATTGCCCTTCTGCGTGGAAATATCTGCCCTGGTATCCATTTTTCGGTCACACCTATAAGAGATATGATATGATATGTGTCTTTCACTTTCTGACTTACAACAACTCACGTGCTTACCTCTAGACACACCTACGGTGCTACAAATGGCATTGTGTCCTTTTATTCCTTGGCTTCTATTCTGCCTTAGCGAGGTCCATTTTCAACAATGTGATTCCCTGAGGGCTGAGGATTAGCTGACCTGGGTAGCCTGACCCTGCCGTCCGGCCCTCCCCAGGTGTGCCTGGGTTGAGGTCAATATAAACAGCGCTGCAGGCAGCAATAGCCCCTGAAGCTGTGCCTGACTCCATATTCTCTGCCCGGTCAGCAGTGTCGGGGCTGTGCTGGTGGGTGGGAGTGAAGGGCCACGGCTTTGTGGTGGCCCGGTGTGAGTGGGTCTCTGCTGGACTTTCTGCAGGAGTTGCCAGGCTTCCACCTGTAATGAAGAGGATGTGTCACCCATACATTCCGCTGGAATTTCTCTCCGGACAGAGGTGAGGAAGGAAAAAAGCAGTGGGGGCCGGGACAGGAGGGGTATCTCAGGCAGGGCAATGGAAAGCTTCCAGAAGAGCGCCCAGGGCCAGGACCATCCTGACTGGCCTGCAGGCACCAAGTTGGCCTGCGTGCTGTCGCTGGTGTGGCTCCACGGCCCTTCCTCTAGGCTTTCAAGCCCTTGTACATATTCAGGTGTTTTACCTGGGAAGGGTGGGAAAAGTTCAACAGCAGCTGGCCTGGGGCTCAGCTCACGGTTACTCACAGATGCCTCGGCATGGCCCCCCGCTTTGCAATGAGGACGCTCCTTGCGTAGGAGTGGGCTGCTGGCTCTATGGGAGATGATTCCCCACCACTGACCAATTTCAGAATTGTTTACCGATGGAGCAAGTGCCCTGATTGTGTTTTCCTCTGTCTAACTCGTGGGTTCAGGTTTTTTTTTTTCTTTTTTGGTTCAAGTTAGATTTTATTCCTCTTTTATGTATTTATAGATATAAGCATGGGAATAATTCATTCATATAAATACATCTGTGTGAAGGGAAGAACTTTTTTCTGTTTTATTTTTAAATTTTATTTTTTAAAATTTTGAAATTTAATTTTATTTATTTTTTATACAGCAGGTTATTATTAGTTATGTATTTTATGCATATACATGTATACAGGTCAATCCCAATCTCCCAACTCACCCCAACACCACCTCCCCATGGCTTCCCACACTTGGTGTCCATACGTGGGTTCTCTACCTCTGTGTCTCTATTTCTTCCCTGCAAACCAGTTCATCTGTACCATTATTCTAGGTTCCACATATATGCATTAATATACAATATTTGTTTGTCTCTTTCTGACTTACTTCATTCTGTATGACAGTCTCTAGATCCATCGACGTCTCTACAAATGACCCAGTTTCATTCCTTCTTATGGCTGAGTAATATTCCATTTTATATATGTACCACATCTTTATCCATTCGTCTGTCTGTGGGTATTTAGGTTGCTTCCATTACCTGGCTATCGTAAATAGTGCTGAAATGAGCATTGTGGTGAATGTGCCTTTTTGATTTATGGTTTTCTCTGGGTATATGCCCAGAAGTGGGATTGCTGAATCATATGGTAATTCTATTTCTAGTTTTTTTAAGGAAACTCCATACTGTTCTCCATCGTGACTGTATCAATTTACATTTCCACCACTAGTGGAAGAGGGATCCTTTTGTCCACACCCTCCCCAGAATTCGTTGTTTGTAGTATTTCTGATGATGCCAATTGTAACAGGTGTGAGGTGATACCTCATTGTAGTTTTGATTTGCATTTCTCTAATAATTAGTGATGTTGAGCAGCTTTTCATGTGCGTCTTGGCCATCTCTGTGTCTTCTTTGAAGAAACGTCTCTTTAGATCTTCTGCCCATTTTTGTATTGGGTTGTTTGTTTTTTTAATATTAAGCTGCATGAGCTCTTTATATATATTGGAGATTAAACTTTTGTCCATTGATTCGTTTGAAAATATTTTCGCCCATTCTGAGGGATGCTTTTTGCCATTCCCGTTTTTTTAACAAAAAAAGAAAGAAAGAAAAAGAAGCAGAACACTAATGTGAGTAAAATATGCCTTTTGAAACTGTCGTTTTGAAATATTGACGTCCTTTGAATTTTTTGGTCGATATATGAACCCAGGATTTGTTTTCAGGGCAGGTGTCATTTACAGGCCTGCAATGATTTTGAATATCAACTGACCATTAGCGCTGGGATTAAAGCTGCTGTTGTGTGAAACGGCCACAAGGTGGCAGCAGGTCTCCCTTACCAAATCTGGTTACTGGGGCAACAGAGCCTCAATGGAAGTCGTGTTCTAGATTGGAATTTAGAATGGAATGTGCCAGGAGAAAGCCCCTCAAGTTTGTCTCACTACTTCTTGTTCGTGTTTTTAATTTAATTTTTTTATTTTTTATTACAGCAAATTTGATTACAATGTTTGGCTTGTTGTAGGTGTGGAAGATGTGGTTCTTTTACACATACACATATGTCTGTTCTTCCTGGGATCCTTTTCCCATGTACCTTATGACAGAATGTTGAGTAGTCTTCTCTTGGTATTCTGTAGGTCTTTGGTGATTCTATATGTCACCTGTGTTTGTATATGTCTGTTAACCCCAATATCATAATGAAACCAATCCTCACACCTTTCCATTGGTGAACCATAAGTTTGTTGAATGAATCTGTGATTGCCCTTCTGCGTGGAAATATCTGCCCTGGTATCCATTTTTCGGTCACACCTATAAGAGATATGATATGATATGTGTCTTTCACTTTCTGACTTACAACAACTCACGTGCTTACCTCTAGACACACCTACGGTGCTACAAATGGCATTGTGTCCTTTTATTCCTTGGCTTCTATTCTGCCTTAGCGAGGTCCATTTTCAACAATGTGATTCCCTGAGGGCTGAGGATTAGCTGACCTGGGTAGCCTGACCCTGCCGGCCGGCCCTCCCCTGGTGTGCCTGGGTTGAGGTCAATATAAACAGCACTGCAGGCAGCAATAGCCCCTGAAGCTGTGCCTGACTCCATATTCTCTGCCCGGTCAGCAGTGTCGGGGCTGTGCTGGTGGGAGGGAGTGAGGGGCCACGGCTTTGTGGGTGGCCCGGTGTGAGTGGGTCTCTGCTGGACTTTCTGCAGGAGTTGCCAGGCTTCCACCTGTAATGAAGAGGATGTGTCACCCATACCTTCCGCTGGAATTTCTCTCCGGACAGAGGTGATGGAGGAAAAAAGCAGTGGAGGCCGGGACAGGAGGGGTATCTCAGGCAGGGCAATGGAAAGCTTCCAGAAGAGCGCCCAGGGCCAGGACCATCCTGACTGGCCTGCAGGCACCAAGTTGGCCTGCGTGCTGTCGCTGGTGTGGCTCCACGGCCCTTCCTCTAGGCTTTCAAGCCCTTGTACATATTCAGGTGTTTTACCTGGGAAGGGTGGGAAAAGTTCAACAGCAGCTGGCCTGGGGCTCAGCTCACGGTTACTCACAGATGCCTCGGCATGGCCCCCCGCTTTGCAATGAGGACGCTCCTTGCGTAGGAGTGGGCTGCTGGCTCTATGGGAGATGATTCCCCACCTCTGAAGAATTTCAGAAGTGTTTACCGATGGAGCAAGTGCCCTGATTGTGTTTTCCTCTGTCTAACTCGTGTGTTCAGGTTTTTTTTTTCTTTTTTGGTTCAAGTTAGATTTTATTCCTCTTTTATGTATTTATAGATATAAGCATGGGAATAATTCATTCATATAAATACATCTGTGTGAAGGGAAGAACTTTTTTCTGTTTTATTTTTAAATTTTATTGTTTAAAATTTTGAAATTTAATTTTATTTATTTTTTATACAGCAGGTTATTATTAGTTATGTATTTTATGCATATACATGTATACAGGTCAATCCCAATCTCCCAACTCACCCCAACACCACCTCCCCATGGCTTCCCACACTTGGTGTCCATACGTGTGTTCTCTACGTCTGTGTCTCTATTTCTTCCCTGCAAACCAGTTCATCTGTACCATTTTTCTAGGTTTCACATATATGCATTAATATACAATATTTGTTTGTCTCTTTCTGACTTACTTCATTCTGTATGACAGTCTCTAGATCCATCGACGTCTCTACAAATGACCCAATTTCATTCCTTCTTATGGCTGAGTAATATTCCATTTTATATATGTACCACATCTTTATCCATTCGTCTGTCTGTGGGTATTTAGGTTGCTTCCATTACCTGGCTATCGTAAATAGTGCTGAAATGAGCATTGTGGTGAATGTGCCTTTTTGATTTATGGTTTTATCTGGGTATATGCCCAGAAGTGGGATTGCTGGATCATATGGTAATTCTATTTCTAGTTTTTTTAAGGAAACTCCATACTGTTCTCCATCGTGACTGTATCAATTTACATTTCCACCACTAGTGGAAGAGGGATCCTTTTGTCCACACCCTCCCCAGAATTCGTTGTTTGTAGATTTTCTGATGATGCCAATTGTAACAGGTGTGAGGTCATACCTCATTGTAGTTTTGATTTGCATTTCTCTAATAATTAGTGATATTGAGCAGCTTTTCATGGGCGTCTTGGCCATCTCTGTGTCTTCTTTGAAGAAACGTCTCTTTAGATCTTCTGCCCATTTTTGTATTGGGTTGTTTGTTTTTTTAATATTAAGCTGCATGTGCTCTTTATATATATTGGAGATTAAACTTTTGTCCATTGATTCGTTTGCAAATATTTTCGCCCATTCTGGGGGATGCTTTTTGCCATTCCCGTTTTTTTAACAAAAAAAGAAAGAAAGGAAAAGAAGCAGAACACTAATGTGTGTAAAATATGCCTTTTGAAACTGTCGTTTTGAAATATGGACGTCCTTTGAATTTTTTGGTCGATATATGAACCCAGGATTTGTTTTCAGGGCAGGTGTCATTTACAGGCCTGCAATGATTTTGAATATCAACTGACCATTAGCGCTGGGATTAAAGCTGCTGTTGTGTGAAACGGCCACAAGGTGGCAGCAGGTCTCCCTTACCAAATCTGGTTACTGGGGCAACAGAGCCTCAATGGAAGTCGTGTTCTAGATTGGAATTCAGAATGGAATGTGCCAGGAGAAAGCCCCTCAAGTTTGTCTCACTACTTCTTGTTCGTGTTTTTAATTTAATTTTTTATTTTTTATTACAGCAAATTTGATTACAATGTTTGGCTTGTTGTAGGTGTGGAAGATGTGGTTCTTTTACACATACACATATGTCTGTTCTTCCTGGGATCCTTTTCCCATGTACCTTATGACAGAATGTTGAGTAGTCTTCTCTTGGTATTCTGTAGGTCTTTGGTGATTATATATGTCACCTGTGTTTGTATATGTCTGTTAACCCCAATATCATAATGAAACCAATCCTCACACCTTTCCATTTGTGAACCATAAGTTTGTTGAATGAATCTGTGATTGCCCTTCTCCGTGGAAATATCTGCCCTGGTATCCATTTTTCGGTCACACCGATAAGAGATATGATATGATATGTGTCTTTCACTTTCTGACTTACTACAAGTCACGTGATTACCTCTAGACACACCTACGGTGCTGCAAATGGCATTGTGTCCTTTTATTCCTTGGCTTCTATTCTGCCTTAGCGAGGTCCATTTTCAACAATGTGGTTCCCTGAGGGCTGAGGATTAGCTGACCTGGGTAGCCTGACCCTGCCGGCCGGCCCTCCCCAGGTGTGCCTGTGTTGAGGTCAATATAAACAGCGCTGCAGGCAGCAATAGCCCCTGAAGCTGTGCCTGACTCCATATTCTCTGCCCCGTCAGCAGTCTCGGGGCTGTGCTGGTGGGAGGCAGTGAGGGGCCACGGCTTTGTGGGTGGCCCTGTGTGAGTGGGTCTCTGCTGGACTTTCTGCAGGAGTTGCCAGGCTGCCACCTGTAAAGAAGAGGATGTGGCACCGATACTTTCCGCTGGAATTTCTCTCCGGACAGAGGTGAAAGGAAAAAATCAGTGGGGGCCGGGACAGGAGGGGTATCTCAGGCAGGGCAATGGAAAGCTTCCAGAAGAGCGCCCAGGGCCAGGACCATCCTGGCTGGCCTGCAGGCATCAAGTTGGCCTGCGTGCTGTCGCTGGTGTGGCTCCATGGCCCTTCCTCTAGGCTTTCAAGCCCTTGTACATATTCAGGTGTTTTACCTCGGAAGGGTGGGAAAAGTTCAAAGGAATCTGGCCTGTGGCTCAGGTCACGGTTACTCACATATGCCTCGGAATGGCCCCCACCATTGCAATGAGGACGCTCTTTGCATAGGAGTGGGCTGCTGGCTGTATGGGAGATGATTCCCCACCTCTGACCAATTACAGAATTGTTTACCGCTGGAGCAAGTGCCCTGATAGTGTTTTCCTCTGTATAACTGGTGGGTTCAGGTTTTTTTTTTTTTTCTTTTTTGGTTCAAGTTAGATTTTATTCCTCTTTTATGTATTTATAGATATAAGCATGGAAATAATTCATTCATATAAATACATCTGTGTGAAGGGAAGAACTTTTTTCTGTTTTATTTTTAAATTTTATTTTTTTAAATTTTGAAATTTAATTTTATTTATTTTTTTATACAGCAGGTTATTATTAGTTATGTATTTTATGCATATACATGTATACAGGTCAATCCCAATCTCCCAACTCATCCTACCACCACCAACCCATGGCTTCCTACACTAGGTGTCCATACGTGTGCTCTCTACCTCTGTGTCTCTATTTCTTCCCTGCAAACCAGTTCATCTGTACCATTTTTCTAGGTTCCACATACATGCATTAATATACAATATTTGTTTGTCTCTTTCTGACTTACTTCATTCTGTATGACAGTCTCTAGATCCATCGACGTCTCTACAAATGACCCACTTTCATTCCTTCTTATGGCTGAGTAATATTCCATTTCATATATGTACCACATCTTTATCCATTCATCTGTCTGTGAGTATTTAGGTTGCTTCCATTACCTGGCTATCGTAAATAGTGCTGAAATGAGCATTGTCGTGAATGTGCCTTTTTGATTTATGGTTTTCTCTGGGTATATGCCCAGAGGTGGGATTGCTGGATCATATGGTAATTCTATTTCTAGTTTTTTTAAGGAAATTCCATACTGTTCTCCATCGTGACCGTATCAATTTACATTTCCACCACTAGTGGAAGAGGGATCCTTTTGTCCACACCCTCCCCAGAATCGTTGTTTGTAGATTTTCTGATGATGCCGATTCTAACAGGCGTGAGGTGATACCTCATTGTAGTTTTCATTTGCATTTCTCTAATAATTAGTGATGTTGAGCAGCTTTTCATGTGCGTCTTGGCCGTCTCTGTGTCTTCTTTGAAGTAACGTCTCTTTAGATCTTCTGCCCATTTTTGTATTGCGTTGTTTGTTTTTTTAATATTAAGCTGCATGAGCTCTTTATATATATTGGAGATTAATCCTTTGTCCATTGATTCGTTTGCAAATATTTTCGCCCATTCTGAGGGATGCTTTTTGCCATTCCCGTTTTTTAAAAAAAAAAAAGAAAGAAAGAAAAAGAAGCAGAACACTAATGTGTGTAAAATATGCCTTTTGAAACTGTCGTTTTGAAATATGGACGTCCTTTGAATTTTTTGGTCGATATATGAACCCAGGATTTGTTTTCAGGGCAGGTGTCATTTACAGGCCTGCAATGATTTTGAATATCAACTGACCATTAGCGCTGGGATTAAAGCTGCTGTTGTGTGAAACGGCCACAAGGTGGCAGCAGTTCTCCCTTACCAAATCTGGTTACTGGGGCAACAGAGCCTCAATGGAAGTCGTGTTCTAGATTGGAATTTAGAATGGAATGTGCCAGGAGAAAGCCCCTCAAGTTTGTCTCACTACTTCTTGTTCGTGTTTTTAATTTATTTTTTTATTTTTTATTACAACAAATTTGATTACAATGTTTGGCTTGTTGTAGGTGTGGAAGATGTGGTTCTTTTACACATATATATATGTCAGTTCTTCCTGGGATCCTTTTCCCATATACCTTATGACAGAATGTTGAGTAGTCTTCTCTTGGTATTCTGTAGGTCTTCGGTGATTATATATGTCACCTGTGTTTGTATATGTCTGTTAACCCCAATATCATAATGAAACCAATCCTCACACCTTTCCATTGGTGAACCATAAGTTTGTTGAATGAATCTGTGATTGCCCTTCTCCGTGGAAATATCTGCCCTGGTATCCATTTTTCGGTCACACCGATAAGAGATATGATATGATATGTGTCTTTCACTTTCTGACTTACTACAAGTCACGTGATTACCTCTAGACACACCTACGGTGCTGCAAATGGCATTGTGTCCTTTTATTCCTTGGCTTCTCTTCTGCCTTAGCGAGGTCCATTTTCAACAATGTGATTCCCTGAGGGCTGAGGATTAGCTGACCTGGGTAGCCTGACACTGCCGGCTGGCCCTCCCCTGGTGTGCCTGGGTTGAGGTCAATATAAACAGCGCTGCAGGCAGCAATAGCCCCTGAAGCTCTGCCTGAGCCATATTCTCTGCCCAGTCAGCAGTCTCGGGGCTGTGCTGGAGGGAGAGAGTGAGTGGTCACGGCTTTGTGGGTGGCCTGTTGTGAGAGGGTCTCTGTTGGACTTTCTGCAGGAGTTGCCAGGCTTCCACCTGTAAAGAAGAGGATGTGTCACCCATACCTTCCGCTGGAATTTCTCTCCGGACAGAGGTGAGGAAGGAAAAAAGCAGTGGGGGCCGGGACAGGAGGGGTATCTCAGGCAGGGCAATGGAAAGCTTTCAGAAGAGCGCCCAAGGCCAGGACCATCATGGCTGGCCTGCAGGCACCAAGTTGGCCTGCGTGCTGTCGCTTTTGTGGCTCCAAGGCCCTTCCTCTAGGCTTTCAAGCCCTTGTACATATTCAGGTGTTTTACCTGGGAAGGGTGGGAAAAGTTCAACAGCAGCTGGCCTGGGGCTCAGCTCACGGTTACTCACAGATGCCTCGGCATGGCCCGCAGCTTTGCAATGAGAACGCTCCTTGCGTAGGAGTGGGCTGCTGGCTCTATGGGAGATGATTCCCCACCTCTGACCAATTTCAGAATTGTTTACCGCTGGAGCAAGTGCCCTGATAGGGTTTTCCTGTGTATAACTGGTGGGTTCAGGTTTTTTTTTTCTTTTTTGGTTCAAGTTAGATTTTATTCCTCTTTTATGTATTTATAGATATAAGCATGGAAATAATTCATTCATATAAATACATCTGTGTGAAGGGAAGAACTTTTTTCTGTTTTATTTTTAAATTTTCTTTTTATAAATTTTGAAATTTAATTTTATTTATTTTTTTATACAGCAGGTTATTATTAGTTATGTATTTTATGCATATACATGTATACAGGTCAATCCCAATCTCCCAACTCATCCCACCACCACCACCCCATGGCTTCCCACACTTGGTGTCCATACATGTGTTCTCTACCTCTGTGTCTCTATTTCTTCCCTGCAAACCAGTTCATCTGTACCATTTTTCTAGGTTCCACATATATGCATTAATATACAATATTTGTTTTTCTCTTTCTGACTTACTTCATTCTGTATGACAGTCTCTAGATCCATCGACGTCTCTACAAATGACCCAGTTTCATTCCTTCTTATGGCTGAGTAATATTCCATTTTATATATGTACCACATCTTTATCCATTCGTCTGTCTGTGGGTATTTAGGTTGCTTCCATTAACTGGCTATTGTAAATAATGCTGAAATGAGCATTGTGGTGAATGTGCCTTTTTGATTTATGGTTTTCTCTGGGTATATGCCCAGAAGTGGGATTGCTGGATCATATGGTAATTCTATTTCTAGTTTTTTTAAGGAAACTCCATACTGTTCTCCATCGTGACTGTATCAATTTACATTTCCACCACTAGTGGAAGAGGGATCCTTTTGTCCACACCCTCCCCACAATTCGTTGTTTGTAGATTTTCTGATGATGCCGATTCTAACAGGTGTGAGGGGATACCTCATTGTAGTTTCGATTTGCATTTCTCTAATAATTAGTGATGTTGAGCAGCTTTTCATGTGCGTCTTGGCCATCTCTGTGTCTTCTTTGAAGAAACGTCTCTTTAGATCTTCTGCCCATTTTTGTATTGGGTTGTTTGTTTTTTTAATATTACGCTGTATGAGCTCTTTGTATATATTGGAGATTAAACCTTTGTCCATTGATTCGTTTGAAAATATTTTCGCCCATTCTGAGGGATGCTTTTTGCCATTCCCGTTTTTTTAACAAAAAAAGAAAGAAAGAAAAAGAAGCAGAACACTAATGTGTGTAAAATATGCCTTTTGAAACTGTCGTTTTGAAATATGGACGTTCTTTGAAATTTTTGGTCGATATATGAATCCAGGATTTGTTTTCAGGGCAGGTGTCATTTACAGGCCTGCAATGATTTTGAATATCAACTGACCATTAGCGCTGGGATTAAAGCTGCTGTTGTGTGAAACGGCCACAAGGTGGCAGCAGTTCTCCCTTACCAAATCTGGTTACTGGGGCAACAGAGCCTCAATGGATGTTGTGTTCTAGATTGGAATTTAGAATGGAATGTGCCAGGAGAAAGCCCCTCAAGTTTGTCTCACTACTTCTTGTTCGTGTTTTTAATTTATTTTTTTATTTTTTATTACAACAAATTTGATTACAATGTTTGGCTTGTTGTAGGTGTGGAAGATGTGGTTCTTTTACACATATACATATGTCTGTTCTTCCTGGGATCCTTTTCCCATGTACCTTATGACAGAATGTTGACTAGTCTTCTCTTGGTATTCTGTAGGTCTTTGGTGATTATATATGTCACCTGTGTTTGTATATGTCTGTTAACCCCAATATCATAATGAAACCAATCCTCACACCTTTCCATTGCTGAACCATAAGTTTGTTTAATGAATCTGTGATTGCCCTTCTCCGTGGAAATATCTGCCCTGGTATCCATTTTTCGGTCACACCTATAAGAGATATGATATTATATGTGTCTTTCATTTTCTGACTTACTACAAGTCACGTGATTACCTATAGACACACCTACGGTGCTGCAAATGGCATTGTGTCCTTTTATTCCTTGGCTTCTATTCTGCCTTAGCGAGGTCCATTTTCAACAATGTGATTCCCTGAGGGCTGAGGATTAGCTGACCTGGGTAGCCTGACCCTGCCGGCCGGCCCTCCCCAGGTGTGCCTGGGTTGAGGTCAATATAAACAGCGCTGCAGGCAGCAATAGCCCCTGAAGCTGTGCCTGACTCCATGTTCTCTGACTCGTCAGCAGTCTCGGGGCTGTGCTGGTGGGAGGGAGTGTGGGGCCACGGCTTTGTAGGTGGCCCGGTGTGAGTGGGTCTCTGCTGGACTTTCTGCAGGAGTTGCCAGGATGCCACGTGTAAACAAGAAGATGTATCACCCACACCTTCCGTTGGAATTTCTCTCCGGACAGAGGTGAGGAAGGAAAAAAGCAGTGGGGTCAGGGACAGGAGGGGTATCTCAGGCAGGGCAATGGAAAGCTTCCAGAAGAGCGCCCAGGGACAGGACCATCCTGGCTGGCCTGCAGGCACCAAGTTGGCCTGCGTGCTGTCGCTGGTGTGGCTCCTCGGCCCTTCCTCTAAGCTTTCAAGCCCTTGTACATATTCAGGTGTTTTACCTGGGAAGGGTGGGAAAAGTTCAGCAGCAGCTGGCCTGGGGCTCAGCTCACAGTTACTCACAGATGCCTCAAGCCCCTTTCATTGAGGAAGGTGTAGGTCTTGTCTATTCCATAGTTGGTTTTTGGAACGGTACCTGTGCTTATATCAAACTCTGGTTTTATGCATCACCCCACCTCTCCTTCCCCCTTAAGCAGGTATAAGAGTGTTTTCTAAATGTGAGACACTGTTCTCTTTCCTAACTCAGTTCAAGTGTAGCCATGTTTACAGGCTCTTCATAAGTGATATCTCATGATAAGTTTCTTTTTCTGTGTGACTTATTTCACTTAGAATCATCGTACCTGAATCCACCCATTTTGCTGCTACTGGTCTTATGATATTGATTTCATGGCGGAGGGATATTCCATCGTACGTAGGTACCACAATTTTTTGAACCATTTTTATATTTCCTGGGATATTTAAGGTGCTCCCAAGTTGAGGTCCTTGTACGCAGTTCAGCCTTAAATGTTGGGATGGCTCCGTCTTATCGATTTTCAGTTTTCCCAAGGTATATTCCCTAGACTGGAAGTGCCCTTGGCTCTGTAGCTCTGTTGTTTACTTGTTTTAGGGCACACAATGCACTTCTCCAGAGAGGCAGTTGGCTAGTTACATCCCGCCCATCAGCATAACAAGGCTCCCTGTTCTCCAGGGCCTGTCTTTCCTTTCTGGTTTCTACACATTTTGTGGATGTCCCTTTTGACCGGTGGGAAGTGATACTTCTTTGTAGTGCAGATTTGCATTGCCCGCTTGCTTGCTTGGCCAAAAAGGGCGTATGCATTTTCTCCTGAATATATTCAGGAGAAAACGCATACGCCCTTTTTGGCCAAGTGCATCATTGTCGAAGTTGTGCCCCTCTTCCTGTGCTTTAAATGCGTTTCCAACGTACCTCTTGAAATCTGTTTCCTGCGATTCTGCCTCGCTTTCAAGTCCGCCTCGTTGCCTTCCCTCAACAGATTTTTGGACGATAGTTGTCCTTTATTACTCGGCCAGTTTGTGAATTGCTGTGCCCCTGAGCTCCATTTTTCAACTCGTTTTTGGTGAGGTGACCGCAAGTCCAAAATTTTGGTTCAGGACCTATGCTGGTTCCCAGTGGGTGGCTGAGACTTTGGTTAATTCCTCTTCCTGCCGGGAAATTACAGTGATATGTGCCCGTCCAAATGCCTAACAGCTACTCTCTCATTGGTTTTCCCTCTTCCCTTTCATCCTCTGCCAAATTGGCAACCTGTGCGAACCAGGAGGTTAAAGGGGCTGTCTCTCCAAGTTGGGAGGTTGATAGTAAAGCAGATGTAAAGTCAAACCGGAGCACCAGGAGAGGGACTATTCGTTGAGTTTTAGAAACCTTTCGTATTCACAGTGTGTCCGTTCTCTAGGTTTCCCGTACATGTTATAGCTGTAGTAATATTCCCTTCAACCTGGAGAGTTGGGACCCATGGAATGTGTGCCATGCATTATTGCTTTAAAGGGTCTGCATTTGCTCACCCAATCTCACCAATCCTCTCAGTCCCAAGTGTCCAGCCTTATGCCACATCCAGCTGTCATTGTAGATAGGGTCATTCCAGGTTTCATCAGAGACCCTGAAGGAATTGTAAAGAATTTCCCAGTTTTTTTGTTTTGTTTTTGAAATTCCTTTTTATAGTGGGTTTGAGATGACTCTCGCTGCCATGTTTATGCCAGTCTAGACACACTTGATTCCCTTATGGAGACATATCAATACATAGGTTGTAAGATTCTTACTAGTCAGATATATTCCTCTGCGGGAAATATGGGGTTTTGAGTCCCTTTCACTGAGGAAGGTGTAGGTCTTGTCTATTCCATAGTTGGTTTTTGGAACGGTACCTGTGCTTATATCAAACTCTGGTTTTATGCATCACCCCACCTCTCCTTCACCCTTAAGCTGGCATAAGAGTGTTTTCTAAATGTGAGACACTGTTCTCTTTCCTAACTCAGTTCAAGTGTAGCCATGATTACAGGATCTTCATAAGTGATATCTTATGATAAGTTTCTTTTTCTGTGTGACTTATTTCTCTTAGAATCATCGTACCTGAATCCACCCATTTTGCTGCTACTGGTCTTATGACATTGATTTCATGGCTGAGGGATATTCCATCGTACGTAAGTACCACCATTTTTTGAACCATTTTTACATTTCCTGGTATATTTAAGGTGTACCCAAGTTGAGGTCCTTGTAAGCAGTGCAGCCCTAAATTTTGGGGCGGCTCTGTGTTATTGATTTTCAGTTTTCCCAAGGTATATTCCCTAGACGGGAAGTGCCCTTGGTTCTGTAGCTCTGTTCTTTACTTGTTTTAGGGAACACAATGAACTCCTCCAGAGAGGCAGTTGGCAATTTACATCCCGCCCATCAGCATAACAAGGCTCCCTGTTCTCCAGGGCCTGTCTTGCCTTTCTGGTTTTTACATATTTTGTGGATGTCCCTTTTGACCGGCGGGAAGTGATACTTCTTTGTATTGCAGATTTGCATTGCCCGCTTGCTTGCTAGGTCAAAAAGGGCGTATGCGTTTTCTCCTGAATATATTCAGGAGAAAACGCATACGCCCTTTATGGCCAAGTGCATCATTGTCGAAGTTGTGCCCCTCTTCCTGTTCTTTAAAGGCGATTCCAACGTACCTCTTGAAATTTGTTTCCTGCTATTCTGCCTCACTTTCAAGTCTGCCTCGTTGCCTTCCCTCAACAGATTTTTGGACGATAGTTGTCCTTTATTACTCGGCCAGTTTGTGAATTGCTGTGCCCCTGAGCCCCATTTTTAACTCGTTTTTGGTGAGGTGACCGCAAGTCCAAAATTTTGGTTCAGGACCTATACTGGTTCCCTGTGGGTGTCTGAGACTTTGGTTAATTCTTCTTCCTGCCGGGAAGTTAGAGTGATATCTGCCCATCCAAATGCCTAGCAGCTACTCTCTCATTGGTTCTCCCTCTTCCCTTTCATCCTCTGCCAAATTGGAAACCTGTGCGAACCAGGAGGTTAAAGGGGCTGTCTCTCCAAGTTGGGAGATTGATAGTAAAGCAGATGGAAAGTCAAACCGGAGCACCAGGGGAGGGTCTATTCGTTGAGTTTTAGAAACCTTTCGTATTCACAGTGTGTCCGTGCTCTAGGTTTCCCGTACATGTTATAACTGTAGTAATATTTCCTTCAACCTGGAGAGTTGGGACCCATGGAATGGGTGCCATGCATTATTGCTTTAAAGGGTCTGCATTTCCTCACCCAATCGCACCAATCCTCTCAGTCCCAAGTGGCCAGCCTTATGCCACATCCAGCTGTCGTTGTAGATAGGGTCATTCCAGGTTTCATCAGAGACCCTGAAGGAATTGTACAGAATTTCCCAGTATTTTTGTTTTGTTTTTGAAATTCCTTTTTATAGTGTGTTTGAACTGATTCTCCCTGCCATGTTTATGTCAGTCTAGACACACTTGATTCCCTTACGGAGAGATATCAATACATAGGTTTTAAGATTCTTACTAGTCAGATATATTCCTCTGCGGGAAATATGGGGTTTTGAGTCCCTTTCACTGAGGACGGTGTAGGTCTTGCCTATTCCATAGTTGGTTTTTGGAACGGTACCTGTGCTTATATCAAACTCTGGTTTTATGCATCACCCCACCTCTCCTTCCCCCTTAAGCAGGTATAAGAGTGTTTTCTAAATGTGAGACACTGTTCTCTTTCCTAACTCAGTTCAAGTGTAGCCATGTTTACAGGATCTTCATAAGTGATATCTTATGATAAGTTTCTTTTTCTGTGTGACTTATTTCACTTAGAATCATCGTACCTGAATCCACCCATTTTGCTGCTACTGGTCTTATGACATTGATTTCATGGCTGAGGGATATTCCATCATACGTAAGTACCACAATATTTTGAACCATGTTTATATTTTCTGGGATACTTAAGGTGTATCCAAGTTGAGGTCCTTGTATGCAGTGCAGCCCTAAATTTTTGGGTGGCACTGTCTTATTGATTTTCAATTTTCCCAAGGTATATTCCCCTAGACTGGTAGTGCCCTTGGCTCTGTAGCTCTGTTCTTTACTTGTTTTAGGGAACACAATGCACTCCTCCAGAGAGGCAGTTGGCAATTTACATCCCGCCCATCAGCATAACAAGGCTCCCTGTTCTCCAGGGCCTGTCTTGCTTTTCTGGTTCTTACACATTTTGTGGATGTCCCTTTTGACCGGTGGGAAGTGATCCTTCTTTGTAGTGCAGATTTGCATTGCCCGCTTGCTTGCTTGGCCAAAAAGGGCGTATGCGTTTTCTCCTGAATATATTCAGGAGAAAACGCATACGCCCTTTTTGGCCAAGTGCATCATTGTCGAATTTGTGCCCCTCTTCCTG
Source organism: Hyperoodon ampullatus (assembly GCF_949752795.1). NCBI lineage: Eukaryota > Metazoa > Chordata > Mammalia > Artiodactyla > Ziphiidae > Hyperoodon > Hyperoodon ampullatus. The sequence goes on from NW_027640551.1 coordinate 298,716, forward strand.
TGCTTAAAAGGCGATTCCAACGTACCTCTTGAAATTTGTTTCCTGCTATTCTGCCTCGCTTTCAAGTCCGCCTCGTTGCCTTGCCTCAACAGATTTTTGGACGATAGCTGTCCTTTATTCCTCGGCCAGTTTGTGAATTGCTGTGCCCCTGAGCTCCATTTTTCAACTCGTTTTTGGTGAGCTGACCGCAAGTCCAAAATTTTGGTTCAGGACCTATACTGGTTCCCGGTGGGTGGCTGAGACTTTGGTTAATTCTTCTTCCTGCCAGGAAATTACAGTGATATGTGCCCGTCCAAATGCCTAACAGCTACTCTCTCATTGGTTCTCCCTCTTCCCTTTCATCCTCTGCCAAATTGGCAACCTGTGCGAACCAAGAGGTTAAAGGGGCTGTCTCTCCAAGTTGGGAGGTTGATAGTAAAGCAGACGGAAAGTCAAACCGGAGCACCAGGAGAGGGACTATTCGTTGAGTTTTAGAAACCTTTCGTATTCACAGTGTGTCCGTTCTGTAGGTTTCCCGCACATGTTATAGCTGTAGTAATATTCCCTTCAACCTGGAGAGTTCGGACCCATGGAATGGGTGCCATGCATTATTGCTTTAAAGGGTCGGCATTTGCTCACCCAATCTCACCAATCGTCTCAGTCCCAAGTGTCCCTCCTTATGCCACATCCAGCTGTCGTTGTAGATAGGGTCATTCCAGCTTTCATCAGAGACCCTGAAGGAATTGTAAAGAATTTCCCAGTTTTTTTGTTTTGTTTTTGAAATTCCTTTTTATAGTGGGTTTGAGCTGATTCTTGCTGCCATGTTTATGCTAGTCTAGACACACTTGATTCCCTTACAGAGACATATCAATACATAGGTTTTAAGTTTCTTACTAGTCAGATATTTTCCTCTGCGGGAAATATGGGGTTTTGAGTCCCTTTCACTGAGGACGGTGTAGGGCTTGTCTATTCCATAGTTGGTTTTTGGAACGGTACCTGTGCTTATATCAAACTCTGGTTTTATGCATCACCCCTCCTCTCCTTCCCCCTTAAGCAGGTATAAGAGTGTTTTCTAAGTGTGAGACACTGTTCTCTTTCCTAACTCAGTTCAAGTGTAGCCATGTTTACAGGATCTTCATAAGTGATATCTTATGATAAGTTTCTTTTTCTGTGTGACTTATTTCACTTAGAATCATCATACCTGAATCCACCCATTTTGCTGCTACTGGTCTTATGACATTGATTTCATGGCTGAGGGATATTCCATCGTACGTAAGTACCACAATTTTTTGAACCATGTTTATATTTTCAGGGATACTTAATGTGTATCCAAGTTGAGGTCCTTGTATGCAGTGCAGCCCTAAATTTTGGGGTGGCTCTGTCTTACTGATTTTCAGTTTTCCCAAGGTATATTCCCTAGACTGGTAGTGCCCTTGGCTCTGTAGCTCTGTTCTTTACTTGTTTTAGGGAACAGAATGCACTCCTCCAGAGAGGCAGTTGGCAATTTACATCCCGCCCATCAGCATAACAAGGCTCCCTGTTCTCCAGGGCCTGTCTTGCCTTTCTTGTTCTTACACATTTTGTGGATGTCCCTTTTGACCGGTGGGAAGTGATACTTCTTTGTAGTGCAGATTTGCATTGCCCGCTTGCTTGCTTGGCCAAAAAGGGCGTATGCGTTTTCTCCTGAATATATTCAGGAGAAAACGCATACGCCCTTTATGGCCAAGTGCATCATTGTCCAAGTTGTGCCCTTCTTCCTGTGCTTTAAATGTGATTCCAACGTACCTCTTGAAATCTGTTTCCTGCTATTCTGCCTCGCTTTCAAGTCCGCCTCGTTGCCTTCCCTCAACAGATTTTTGGACGATAGTTGTCCTTTATTACTCGGCCAGTTTGTGAATTGCTGTGCCCCTGAGCTCCATTTTTCAACTCGTTTTTGGTGAGCTGACCGCAAGTCCAAAATTTTGGTTCAGGACCTATACTGGTTCCCGGTGGGTGGCTGAGAATTTGGTTAATTCTTCTTCCTGCCGGGAAATTACAGTGATATGTGCCCGTCCAAATGCCTAACAGCTACTCTCTCATTGGTTCTCCCTCTTCCCTTTCATCCTCTGCCAAATTGGCAACCTGTGCGAACCAAGAGGTTAAAGGGGCTGTCTCTCCAAGTTGGGAGGTTGATAGTAAAGCAGACGGAAAGTCAAACCGGAGCACCAGGAGAGGGACTATTCGTTGAGTTTTAGAAACCTTTCGTATTCACAGTGTGTCCGTTCTCTAGGTTTCCCGCACATGTTATAGCTGTAGTAATATTCCCTTCAACCTGGAGAGTTCGGACCCATGGAATGGGTGCCATGCATTATTGCTTTAAAGGGTCTGCATTTGCTCACCCAATCTCACCAATCGTCTCAGTCCCAAGTGTCCCTCCTTATGCCACATCCAGCTGGCCTTGTAGATAGGGTCATTCCAGCTTTCATCAGAGACCCTGAAGGAATTGTAAAGAATTTCCCAGTTTTTTTGTTTTGTTTTTGAAATTCCTTTTTATAGTGGGTTTGAGCTGATTCTCGCTGCCATGTTTATGCCAGTCTAGACACACTTGATTCCCTTACGGAGACATATCAATACATAGGTTTTAAGATTCTTACTAGTCAGATATTTTCCTCTGCGGGAAATATGGGGTTTTGAGTCCCTTTCACTGAGGACGGTGTAGGTCTTGTCTATTCCATAGTTGGTTTTTGGAACGGTACCTGTGCTTATATCAAACTCTGGTTTTATGCATCACCCCACCTCTCCTTCCCCCTTAAGCAGGTATAAGAGTGTTTTCTAAATGTGAGACACTGTTCTCTTTCCTAACTCAGTTCAAGTGTAGCCATGTTTACAGGATCTTCATAAGTGATATCTTATGATAAGTTTCTTTTTCTGTGTGACTTATTTCACTTAGAATCATCATACCTGAATCCACCCATTTTGCTGCTACTGGTCTTATGACATTGATTTCATGGCTGAGGGATATTTCATCGTACGTAAATACCACAATTTTTTGAACCATTAATATATTTTCTGGGATATTTAATGTGTATCCAAGTTGAGGTCCTTGTATGCAGTGCAGCCCTAAATTTTGGGGTGGCTCTGTCTTACTGATTTTCAGTTTTCCCAAGGTATATTCCCTAGACTGGTAGTGCCCTTGGCTCTGTAGCTCTGTTCTTTACTTGTTTTAGGGAACAGAATGCACTCCTCCAGAGAGGCAGTTGGCAATTTACATCCCGCCCATCAGCATAACAAGGCTCCCTGTTCTCCAGGGCCTGTCTTGCCTTTCTTGTTCTTACACATTTTGTGGATGTCCCTTTTGACCGGTGGGAAGTGATACTTCTTTGTAGTGCAGATTTGCATTGCCCGCTTGCTTGCTTGGCCAAAAAGGGCGTATGCGTTTTCTCCTGAATATATTCAGGAGAAAACGCATACGCCCTTTATGGCCAAGTGCATCATTGTCCAAGTTGTGCCCTTCTTCCTGTGCTTTAAAGGCGATTCCAACGTACCTCTTGAAATCTGTTTCCTGCTATTCTGCCTCGCTTTCAAGTCCGCCTCGTTGCCTTCCCTCAACAGATTTTTGGACGATAGTTGTCCTTTATTACTCGGCCAGTTTGTGAATTGCTGTGCCCCTGAGCTCCATTTTTCAACTCGTTTTTGGTGAGCTGACCGCAAGTCCAAAATTTTGGTTCAGGACCTATACTGGTTCCCGGTGGGTGGCTGAGAATTTGGTTAATTCTTCTTCCTGCCGGGAAATTACAGTGATATGTGCCTGTCCAAATGCCTAACAGCTACTCTCTCATTGGTTCTCCCTCTTCCCTTTCATCCTCTGCCAAATTGGCAACCTGTGCGAACCAAGAGGTTAAAGGGGCTGTCTCTCGAAGTTGGGAGGTTGATAGTAAAGCAGACGGAAAGTCAAACCGGAGCACCAGGAGAGGGACTATTCGTTGAGTTTTAGAAACCTTTCGTATTCACAGTCTGTCCTTTCTCTAGGTTTCCCGCACATGTTATAGCTGTAGTAATATTCCCTTCAACCTGGAGAGTTCGGACCCATGGAATGGGTGCCATGCATTATTGCTTTAAAGGGTCTGCATTTGCTCACCCAATCTCACCAATCGTCTCAGTCCCAAGTGTCCCTCCTTATGCCACATCCAGCTGGCGTTGTAGATAGGGTCATTCCAGCTTTCATCAGAGACCCTGAAGGAATTGTAAAGAATTTCCCAGTTTTTTTGTTTTGTTTTTGAAATTCCTTTTTATAGTGGGTTTGAGCTGATTCTCGCTGCCATGTTTATGCCAGTCTAGACACACTTGATTCCCTTACGGAGACATATCAATACATAGGTTTTAAGATTCTTACTAGTCAGATATTTTCCTCTGCGGGAAATATGGGGTTTTGAGTCCCTTTCACTGAGGACGGTGTAGGTCTTGTCTATTCCATAGTTGGTTTTTGGAACGGTACCTGTGCTTATATCAAACTCTGGTTTTATGCATCACCCCACCTCTCCTTCCCCCTTAAGCAGGTATAAGAGTGTTTTCTAAATGTGAGACACTGTTCTCTTTCCTAACTCAGTTCAAGTGTAGCCATGTTTACAGGATCTTCATAAGTGATATCTTATGATAAGTTTCTTTTTCTGTGTGACTTATTTCACTTAGAATCATCGTACCTGAATCCACCCATTTTGCTGCTACTGGTCTTATGACATTGATTTCATGGCTGAGGGATATTCCATCGTACGTAAGTACCACAATTTTTTGAACCATGTTTATATTTTCTGGGATACTTAAGGTGTATCCAAGTTGAGGTCCTTGTATGCAGTGCAGCCCTAAATTTTGGGGTGGCTCTGTCTTATTGATTTTCAGTTTTCCCAAGGTATATTCCCTAGACTGGTAGTGCCCTTGGCTCTGTAGCTCTGTTCTTTACTTGTTTTAGGGAACAGAATGCACTCCTCCAGAGAGGCAGTTGGCAATTTACATCCCGCCCATCAGCATAACAAGGCTCCCTGTTCTCCAGGGCCTGTCTTGCCTTTCTTGTTCTTACACATTTTGTGGATGTCCCTTTTGACCGGTGGGAAGTGATACTTCTTTGTAGTGCAGATTTGCATTGCCCGCTTGCTTGCTTGGCCAAAAAGGGCGTATGCGTTTTCTCCTGAATATATTCAGGAGAAAACGCATACGCCCTTTTTGGCCAAGTGCATCATTGTCGAAGTTGTGCCCCTCTTCCTGTGCTTTAAAGGCGATTCCAACGTACCTCTTGAAATCTGTTTCCTGCTATTCTGCCTCGCTTTCAAGTTCGCCTCATTGCCTTCCCTCAACAGATTTTTGGACGATAGTTGTCCTTTATTACTCGGCCAGTTTGTGAATTGCTGTGCCCCTGAGCTCCATTTTTCAACTCGTTTTTGGTGAGCTGACCGCAAGGCCAAAATTTTGGTTCAGGACCTATACTGGTTCCCGGTGGGTGGCTGAGAATTTGGTTAATTCTTCTTCCTGCCGGGAAATTACAGTGATATGTGCCCGTCCAAATGCCTAACAGCTACTCTCTCATTGGTTCTCCCTCTTCCCTTTCATCCTCTGCCAAATTGGCAACCTGTGCGAACCAAGAGGTTAAAGGGGCTGTCTCTCCAAGTTGGGAGGTTGATAGTAAAGCAGCCGGAAAGTCAATCCGGAGCACCAGGAGAGGGTTTATTCGTTGAGTTTTAGAACCCTTTCGTATTCACAGTGTGTCCGTTCTCTAGGTTTCCCGCACATGTTATAGCTGTAGTAATATTCCCTTCAACCTGGAGAGTTCGGACCCATGGAATGGGTGCCATGCATTATTGCTTTAAAGGGTCTGCATTTGCTCACCCAATCTCACCAATCGTCTCAGTCCCAAGTGTCCCTCCTTATGCCACATCCAGCTGTCGTTGTAGATAGGGTCATTCCAGCTTTCATCAGAGACCCTGAAGGAATTGTAAAGAATTTCCCAGTTTTTTTGTTTTGTTTTTGAAATTCCTTTTTATAGTGGGTTTGAGCTGATTCTCGCTGCCATGTTTATGCCAGTCTAGACACACTTGATTCCCTTACGGAGACATATCAATACATAGGTTTTAAGATTCTTACTACTCAGATATTTTCCTCTGCGGGAAATATGGGGTTTTGAGTCCCTTTCACTGAGGACGGTGTAGGTCTTGTCTATTCCATAGTTGGTTTTTGGAACGGTACCTGTGCTTATATCAAACTCTGGTTTTATGCATCACCCCACCTCTCCTTCCCCCTTAAGCAGGTATAAGAGTGTTTTCTAAATGTGAGACACTGTTCTCTTTCCTAACTCAGTTCAAGTGTAGCCATGTTTACAGGATCTTCATAAGTGATATCTTATGATAAGTTTCTTTTTCTGTGTGACTTATTTCACTTAGAATCATCGTACCTGAATCCACCCATTTTGCTGCTACTGGTCTTATGACATTGATTTCATGGCTGAGGGATATTCCATCGTACGTAAGTACCACAATTTTTTGAACCATGTTTATATTTTCTGGGATACTTAAGGTGTATCCAAGTTGAGATCCTTGTATGCAGTGCAGCCCTAAATTTTGGGGTGGCTCTGTCTTATTGATTTTCAGTTTTCCCAAGGTATATTCCCTAGACTGGTAGTGCCCTTGGCTCTGTAGCTCTGTTCTTTACTTGTTGTAGGGAACAGAATGCACTCCTCCAGAGAGGCAGTTGGCAATTTACATCCCGCCCATCAGCATAACAAGGCTCCCTGTTCTCCAGGGCCTGTCTTGCCTTTCTTTTTCTTACACATTTTGTGGATGTCCCCTTTGACCGGTGGGAAGTGATACTTCTTTGTAGTGCAGATTTGCATTGCCCGCTTGCGCTTGCTTGCTTGGCCAAAAAGGGCGTATGCGTTTTCTCCTGAATATATTCAGGAGAAAACGCATACGCACTTTTTGGCCAAGTGCATCATTGTCGAAGTTGTGCCCCTCTTCCTGTGCTTTAAAGGCGATTCCAACGTACCTCTTGAAATCTGTTTCCTGCTATTTTGCCTCGCTTTCAAGTCCGCCTCGTTGCCTTCCCTCAACAGATTTTTGGACGATAGTTGTCCTTTATTACTAGGCCAGTTTGTGAATTGCTGTGCCCCTGAGCTCCATTTTTCAACTCGTTTTTGGTGAGCTGACCGCATGTCCAAAATTTTGGCTCAGGACCTATACTGGTTCCCGGTGGGTGGCTGAGAATTTGGTTAATTCTTCTTCCTGCCGGGAAATTACAGTGATATGTGCCCGTCCAAATGCCTAACAGCTACTCTCTCATTGGTTCTCCCTCTTCCCTTTCATCCTCTGCCAAATTGGCAACCTGTGCGAACCAAGAGGTTAAAGGGGCTGTCTCTCCTAGTTGGGAGGTTGATAGTAAAGCAGACGGAAAGTCAAACCGGAGCACCAGGAGTGGGATTATTCGTTGAGTTTTAGAAACCTTTCGTATTCACAGTGTGTCCGTTCCCTAGGTTTCCCGCACATGTTATAGCTGTAGTAATATTCCCTTCAACCTGGAGAGTTTGGACCCATGGAATGGGTGCCATGCATTATTGCTTTAAAGGGTCTGCATTTGCTCACCCAATCTCACCAATCGTCTCAGTCCCAAGTGTCCCTCCTTATGCCACATCCAGCTGTCGTTGTAGATAGGGTCATTCCAGCTTTCATCAGAGACCCTGAAGGAATTGTAAAGAATTTCCCAGTTTTTTTGTTTTGTTTTTGAAATTCCTTTTTATAGTGGGTTTGAGCTGATTCTCGCTGCCATGTTTATGCCAGTCTAGACACACTTGATTCCCTTACGGAGACATATCAATACATAGGTTTTAAGATTCTTACTAGTCAGATATTTTCCTCTGCGGGAAATATGGGGTTTTGAGTCCCTTTCGCTGAGGACGGTGTAGGTCTTGTCTATTCCATAGTTGGTTTTTGGAACGGTACCTGTGCTTATATCAAACTCTGGTTTTATGCATCACCCCACCTCTCCTTCCCCCTTAAGCAGGTATAAGAGTGTTTTCTAAATGTGAGACACTGTTCTCTTTCCTAACTCAGTTCAAGTGTAGCCATGTTTACAGGATCTTCATAAGTGATATCTTATGATAAGTTTCTTTTTCTGTGTGACTTATTTCACTTAGAATCATCGTACCTGAATCCACCCATTTTGCTGCTACTGGTCTTATGACATTGATTTCATGGCTGAGGGATATTCCATCGTACGTAAGTACCACAATTTTTTGAACCATGTTTATATTTTCTGGGATACTTAAGGTGTATCCAAGTTGAGGTCCTTGTATGCAGTGCAGCCCTAAATTTTGGGGTGGCTCTGTCTTACTGATTTTCAGTTTTCCCAAGGTATATTCCCTAGACTGGTAGTGCCCTTGGCTCTGTAGCTCTGTTCTTTACTTGTTTTAGGGAACAGAATGCACTCCTCCAGAGAGGCAGTTGGCAATTTACATCCCGCCCATCAGCATAACAAGGCTCCCTGTTCTCCAGGGCCTGTCTTGCCTTTCTTTTTCTTACACATTTTGTGGATGTCCCTTTTGACCGGTGGGAAGTGATACTTCTTTGTAGTGCAGATTTGCATTGCCCGCTTGCTTGCTTGGCCAAAAAGGGCGTATGCGTTTTCTCCTGAATATATTCAGGAGAAAACGCATACGCCCTTTATGGCCAAGTGCATCATTGTCCAAGTTGTGCCCTTCTTCCTGTGCTTTAAAGGCGATTCCAACGTACCTCTTGAAATCTGTTTCCTGCTATTCTGCCTCGCTTTCAAGTCTGCCTCGTTGCCTTCCCTCAACAGATTTTTGGACGATAGTTGTCCTTTATTACTCGGCCAGTTTGTGAATTGCTGTGCCCCTGAGCTCCATTTTTCAACTCGTTTTTGGTGAGCTGACCGCAAGTCCAAAATTTTGGTTCAGGACCTATACTGGTTCCCGGTGGGTGGCTGAGAATTTGGTTAATTCTTCTTCCTGCCGGGAAATTACAGTGATATGTGCCCGTCCAAATGCCTAACAGCTACTCTCTCATTGGTTCTCCCTCTTCCCTTTCATCCTCTGCCAAATTGGCAACCTGTGCGAACCAAGAGGTTAAAGGGGCTGTCTCTCCAAGTTGGGAGGTTGATAGTAAAGCAGACGGAAAGTCAAACCGGAGCACCAGGAGAGGGACTATTCGTTGAGTTTTAGAAACCTTTCGTATTCACAGTGTGTCCGTTCTCTAGGTTTCCCGCACATGTTATAGCTGTAGTAATATTCCCTTCAACCTGGAGAGTTCGGACCCATGGAATGGGTGCCATGCATTATTGCTTTAAAGGGTCTGCATTTGCTCACCCAATCTCACCAATCGTCTCAGTCCCAAGTGTCCCTCCTTATGCCACATCCAGCTGGCCTTGTAGATAGGGTCATTCCAGCTTTCATCAGAGACCCTGAAGGAATTGTAAAGAATTTCCCAGTTTTTTTGTTTTGTTTTTGAAATTCCTTTTTATAGTGGGTTTGAGCTGATTCTCGCTGCCATGTTTATGCCAGTCTAGACACACTTGATTCCCTTACGGAGACATATCAATACATAGGTTTTAAGATTCTTACTAGTCAGATATTTTCCTCTGCGGGAAATATGGGGTTTTGAGTCCCTTTCACTGAGGACGGTGTAGGTCTTGTCTATTCCATAGTTGGTTTTTGGAACGGTACCTGTGCTTATATCAAACTCTGGTTTTATGCATCACCCCACCTCTCCTTCCCCCTTAAGCAGGTATAAGAGTGTTTTCTAAATGTGAGACACTGTTCTCTTTCCTAACTCAGTTCAAGTGTAGCCATGTTTACAGGATCTTCATAAGTGATATCTTATGATAAGTTTCTTTTTCTGTGTGACTTATTTCACTTAGAATCATCATACCTGAATCCACCCATTTTGCTGCTACTGGTCTTATGACATTGATTTCATGGCTGAGGGATATTTCATCGTACGTAAATACCACAATTTTTTGAACCATTAATATATTTTCTGGGATATTTAATGTGTATCCAAGTTGAGGTCCTTGTATGCAGTGCAGCCCTAAATTTTGGGGTGGCTCTGTCTTATTGATTTTCAATTTTCCCAAGGTATATTCCCTAAACTGGTAGTTCACTTGGCTCTGTAGCTCTGTTCTTTACTTGTTTTATGGAACAGAATGCACTCCTCCAGAGAGGCAGTTGGCAATTTACATCCCGCCCATCAGCATAACAAGGCTCCCTGTTCTCCAGGGCCTGTCTTGCCTTTCTTGTTCTTACACATTTTGTTGATGTCCCTTTTGACCAGTGGGAAGTGATACTTCTTTGTAGTGCAGATTTGCATTGCCCGCTTGCTTGCTTGGCCAAAAAGGGCGTATGCGTTTTCTCCTGAATATATTCAGGAGAAAACGCATACGCCCTTTATGGCCAAGTGCATCATTGTCCAAGTTGTGCCCTTCTTCCTGTGCTTTAAAGGCGATTCCAACGTACCTCTTGAAATCTGTTTCCTGCTATTCTGCCTCGCTTTCAAGTCCGCCTCGTTGCCTTCCCTCAACAGATTTTTGGACGATAGTTGTCCTTTATTACTCGGCCAGTTTGTGAATTGCTGTGCCCCTGAGCTCCATTTTTCAACTCGTTTTTGGTGAGCTGACCGCAAGTCCAAAATTTTGGTTCAGGACCTATACTGGTTCCCGGTGGGTGGCTGAGAATTTGGTTAATTCTTCTTCCTGCCGGGAAATTACAGTGATATGTGCCCGTCCAAATGCCTAACAGCTACTCTCTCATTGGTTCTCCCTCTTCCCTTTCATCCTCTGCCAAATTGGCAACCTGTGCGAACCAAGAGGTTAAAGGGGCTGTCTCTCGAAGTTGGGAGGTTGATAGTAAAGCAGACGGAAAGTCAAACCGGAGCACCAGGAGAGGGACTATTCGTTGAGTTTTAGAAACCTTTCGTATTCACAGTGTGTCCGTTCTCTAGGTTTCCCGCACATGTTATAGCTGTAGTAATATTCCCTTCAACCTGGAGAGTTCGGACCCATGGAATGGGTGCCATGCATTATTGCTTTAAAGGGTGTGCATTTGCTCACCCAATCTCACCAATCGTCTCAGTCCCAAGTGTCCCTCCTTATGCCACATCCAGCTGGCCTTGTAGATAGGGTCATTCCAGCTTTCATCAGAGACCCTGAAGGAATTGTAAAGAATTTCCCAGTTTTTTTGTTTTGTTTTTGAAATTCCTTTTTATAGTGGGTTTGAGCTGATTCTCGCTGCCATGTTTATGCCAGTCTAGACACACTTGATTCCCTTACGGAGACATATCAATACATAGGTTTTAAGATTCTTACTAGTCAGATATTTTCCTCTGCGGGAAATATGGGGTTTTGAGTCCCTTTCACTGAGGACGGTGTAGGTCTTGTCTATTCCATAGTTGGTTTTTGGAACGGTACCTGTGCTTATATCAAACTCTGGTTTTATGCATCACCCCACCTCTCCTTCCCCCTTAAGCAGGTATAAGAGTGTTTTCTAAATGTGAGACACTGTTCTCTTTCCTAACTCAGTTCAAGTGTAGCCATGTTTACAGGATCTTCATAAGTGATATCTTATGATAAGTTTCTTTTTCTGTGTGACTTATTTCACTTAGAATCATCGTACCTGAATCCACCCATTTTGCTGCTACTGGTCTTATGACATTGATTTCATGGCTGAGGGATATTCCATCGTACGTAAGTACCACAATTTTTTGAACCATGTTTATATTTTCTGGGATACTTAAGGTGTATCCAAGTTGAGGTCCTTGTATGCAGTGCAGCCCTAAATTTTGGGGTGGCTCTGTCTTATTGATTTTCAGTTTTCCCAAGGTATATTCCCTAGACTGGTAGTGCCCTTGGCTCTGTAGCTCTGTTCTTTACTTGTTTTAGGGAACAGAATGCACTCCTCCAGAGAGTCAGTTGGCAATTTACATCCCGCCCATCAGCATAACAAGGCTCCCTGTTCTCCAGGGCCTGTCTTGCCTTTCTTGTTCTTACACATTTTGTGGATGTCCCTTTTGACCGGTGGGAAGTGATACTTCTTTGTAGTGCAGATTTGCATTGCCCGCTTGCTTGCTTGGCCAAAAAGGGCGTATGCGTTTTCTCCTGAATATATTCAGGAGAAAACGCATACGCCCTTTTTGGCCAAGTGCATCATTGTCGAAGTTGTGCCCCTCTTCCTGTGCTTTAAAGGCGATTCCAACGTACCTCTTGAAATCTGTTTCCTGCTATTCTGCCTCGCTTTCAAGTTCGCCTCATTGCCTTCCCTCAACAGATTTTTGGACGATAGTTGTCCTTTATTACTCGGCCAGTTTGTGAATTGCTGTGCCCCTGAGCTCCATTTTTCAACTCGTTTTTGGTGAGCTGACCGCAAGGCCAAAATTTTGGTTCAGGACCTATACTGGTTCCCGGTGGGTGGCTGAGAATTTGGTTAATTCTTCTTCCTGCCGGGAAATTACAGTGATATGTGCCCGTCCAAATGCCTAACAGCTACTCTCTCATTGGTTCTCCCTCTTCCCTTTCATCCTCTGCCAAATTGGCAACCTGTGCGAACCAAGAGGTTAAAGGGGCTGTCTCTCCAAGTTGGGAGGTTGATAGTAAAGCAGACGGAAAGTCAAACCGGAGCACCAGGAGAGGGTTTATTCGTTGAGTTTTAGAACCCTTTCGTATTCACAGTGTGTCCGTTCTCTAGGTTTCCCGCACATGTTATAGCTGTAGTAATATTCCCTTCAACCTGGAGAGTTCGGACCCATGGAATGGGTGCCATGCATTATTGCTTTAAAGGGTCTGCATTTGCTCACCCAATCTCACCAATCGTCTCAGTCCCAAGTGTCCCTCCTTATGCCACATCCAGCTGTCGTTGTAGATAGGGTCATTCCAGCTTTCATCAGAGACCCTGAAGGAATTGTAAAGAATTTCCCAGTTTTTTTGTTTTGTTTTTGAAATTCCTTTTTATAGTGGGTTTGAGCTGATTCTCGCTGCCATGTTTATGCCAGTCTAGACACACTTGATTCCCTTACGGAGACATATCAATACATAGGTTTTAAGATTCTTACTAGTCAGATATTTTCCTCTGCGGGAAATATGGGGTTTTGAGTCCCTTTCACTGAGGACGGTGTAGGTCTTGTCTATTCCATAGTTGGTTTTTGGAACGGTACCTGTGCTTATATCAAACTCTGGTTTTATGCATCACCCCACCTCTCCTTCCCCCTTAAGCAGGTATAAGAGTGTTTTCTAAATGTGAGACACTGTTCTCTTTCCTAACTCAGTTCAAGTGTAGCCATGTTTACAGGATCTTCATAAGTGATATCTTATGATAAGTTTCTTTTTCTGTGTGACTTATTTCACTTAGAATCATCGTACCTGAATCCACCCATTTTGCTGCTACTGGTCTTATGACATTGATTTCATGGCTGAGGGATATTCCATCGTACGTAAGTACCACAATTTTTTGAACCATGTTTATATTTTCTGGGATACTTAAGGTGTATCCAAGTTGAGATCCTTGTATGCAGTGCAGCCCTAAATTTTGGGGTGGCTCTGTCTTATTGATTTTCAGTTTTCCCAAGGTATATTCCCTAGACTGGTAGTGCCCTTGGCTCTGTAGCTCTGTTCTTTACTTGTTGTAGGGAACAGAATGCACTCCTCCAGAGAGGCAGTTGGCAATTTACATCCCGCCCATCAGCATAACAAGGCTCCCTGTTCTCCAGGGCCTGTCTTGCCTTTCTTTTTCTTACACATTTTGTGGATGTCCCCTTTGACCGGTGGGAAGTGATACTTCTTTGTAGTGCAGATTTGCATTGCCCGCTTGCGCTTGCTTGCTTGGCCAAAAAGGGCGTATGCGTTTTCTCCTGAATATATTCAGGAGAAAACGCATACGCCCTTTTTGGCCAAGTGCATCATTGTCGAAGTTGTGCCCCTCTTCCTGTGCTTTAAAGGCGATTCCAACGTACCTCTTGAAATCTGTTTCCTGCTATTTTGCCTCGCTTTCAAGTCCGCCTCGTTGCCTTCCCTCAACAGATTTTTGGACGATAGTTGTCCTTTATTACTAGGCCAGTTTGTGAATTGCTGTGCCCCTGAGCTCCATTTTTCAACTCGTTTTTGGTGAGCTGACCGCATGTCCAAAATTTTGGCTCAGGACCTATACTGGTTCCCGGTGGGTGGCTGAGAATTTGGTTAATTCTTCTTCCTGCCGGGAAATTACAGTGATATGTGCCCGTCCAAATGCCTAACAACTACTCTCTCATTGGTTCTCCCTCTTCCCTTTCATCCTCTGCCAAATTGGCAACCTGTGCGAACCAAGAGGTTAAAGGGGCTGTCTCTCCAAGTTGGGAGGTTGATAGTAAAGCAGACGGAAAGTCAAACCGGAGCACCAGGAGTGGGATTATTCGTTGAGTTTTAGAAACCTTTCGTATTCACAGTGTGTCCGTTCCCTAGGTTTCCCGCACATGTTATAGCTGTAGTAATATTCCCTTCAACCTGGAGAGTTTGGACCCATGGAATGGGTGCCATGCATTATTGCTTTAAAGGGTCTGCATTTGCTCACCCAATCTCACCAATCGTCTCAGTCCCAAGTGTCCCTCCTTATGCCACATCCAGCTGTCGTTGTAGATAGGGTCATTCCAGCTTTCATCAGAGACCCTGAAGGAATTGTAAAGAATTTCCCAGTTTTTTTGTTTTGTTTTTGAAATTCCTTTTTATAGTGGGTTTGAGCTGATTCTCGCTGCCATGTTTATGCCAGTCTAGACACACTTGATTCCCTTACGGAGACATATCAATACATAGGTTTTAAGATTCTTACTAGTCAGATATTTTCCTCTGCGGGAAATATGGGGTTTTGAGTCCCTTTCGCTGAGGACGGTGTAGGTCTTGTCTATTCCATAGTTGGTTTTTGGAACGGTACCTGTGCTTATATCAAACTCTGGTTTTATGCATCACCCCACCTCTCCTTCCCCCTTAAGCAGGTATAAGAGTGTTTTCTAAATGTGAGACACTGTTCTCTTTCCTAACTCAGTTCAAGTGTAGCCATGTTTACAGGATCTTCATAAGTGATATCTTATGATAAGTTTCTTTTTCTGTGTGACTTATTTCACTTAGAATCATCGTACCTGAATCCACCCATTTTGCTGCTACTGGTCTTATGACATTGATTTCATGGCTGAGGGATATTCCATCGTACGTAAGTACCACAATTTTTTGAACCATGTTTATATTTTCTGGGATACTTAAGGTGTATCCAAGTTGAGGTCCTTGTATGCAGTGCAGCCCTAAATTTTGGGGTGGCTCTGTCTTACTGATTTTCAGTTTTCCCAAGGTATATTCCCTAGACTGGTAGTGCCCTTGGCTCTGTAGCTCTGTTCTTTACTTGTTTTAGGGAACAGAATGCACTCCTCCAGAGAGGCAGTTGGCAATTTACATCCCGCCCATCAGCATAACAAGGCTCCCTGTTCTCAAGGGCCTGTCTTGCCTTTCTTGTTCTTACACATTTTGTGGATGTCCCTTTTGACCGGTGGGTAGTGATACTTCTTTGTAGTGCAGATTTGCATTGCCCGCTTGCTTGCTTGGCCAAAAAGGGCGTATGCGTTTTCTCCTGAATATATTCAGGAGAAAACGCATACGCCCTTTATGGCCAAGTGCATCATTGTCCAAGTTGTGCCCTTCTTCCTGTGCTTTAAAGGCGATTCCAACGTACCTCTTGAAATCTGTTTCCTGCTATTCTGCCTCGCTTTCAAGTCCGCCTCGTTGCCTTCCCTCAACAGATTTTTGGACGATAGTTGTCCTTTATTACTCGGCCAGTTTGTGAATTGCTGTGCCCCTGAGCTCCATTTTTCAACTCGTTTTTGGTGAGCTGACCGCAAGTCCAAAATTTTGGTTCAGGACCTATACTGGTTCCCGGTGGGTGGCTGAGAATTTGGTTAATTCTTCTTCCTGCCGGGAAATTACAGTGATATGTGCCCGTCCAAATGCCTAACAGCTACTCTCTCATTGGTTCTCCCTCTTCCCTTTCATCCTCTGCCAAATTGGCAACCTGTGCGAACCAAGAGGTTAAAGGGGCTGTCTCTCCAAGTTGGGAGGTTGATAGTAAAGCAGACGGAAAGTCAAACCGGAGCACCAGGAGAGGGACTATTCGTTGAGTTTTAGAAACCTTTCGTATTCACAGTGTGTCCGTTCTCTAGGTTTCCCGCACATGTTATAGCTGTAGTAATATTCCCTTCAACCTGGAGAGTTCGGACCCATGGAATGGGTGCCATGCATTATTGCTTTAAAGGGTCTGCATTTGCTCACCCAATCTCACCAATCGTCTCAGTCCCAAGTGTCCCTCCTTATGCCACATCCAGCTGGCCTTGTAGATAGGGTCATTCCAGCTTTCATCAGAGACCCTGAAGGAATTGTAAAGAATTTCCCAGTTTTTTTGTTTTGTTTTTGAAATTCCTTTTTATAGTGGGTTTGAGCTGATTCTCGCTGCCATGTTTATGCCAGTCTAGACACACTTGATTCCCTTACGGAGACATATCAATACATAGGTTTTAAGATTCTTACTAGTCAGATATTTTCCTCTGCGGGAAATATGGGGTTTTGAGTCCCTTTCACTGAGGACGGTGTAGGTCTTGTCTATTCCATAGTTGGTTTTTGGAACGGTACCTGTGCTTATATCAAACTCTGGTTTTATGCATCACCCCACCTCTCCTTCCCCCTTAAGCAGGTATAAGAGTGTTTTCTAAATGTGAGACACTGTTCTCTTTCCTAACTCAGTTCAAGTGTAGCCATGTTTACAGGATCTTCATAAGTGATATCTTATGATAAGTTTCTTTTTCTGTGTGACTTATTTCACTTAGAATCATCATACGTGAATCCACCCATTTTGCTGCTACTGGTCTTATGACATTGATTTCATGGCTGAGGGATATTTCGTCGTACGTAAATACCACAATTTTTTGAACCATTAATATATTTTCTGGGATATTTAATGTGTATCCAAGTTGAGGTCCTTGTATGCAGTGCAGCCCTAAATTTTGGGGTGGCTCTGTCTTATTGATTTTCAGTTTTCCCAAGGTATATTCCCTAAACTGGTAGTGCCCTTGGCTCTGTAGCTCTGTTCTTTACTTGTTTTAGGGAACAGAATGCACTCCTCCAGAGAGGCAGTTGGCAATTTACATCCCGCCCATCAGCATAACAAGGCTCCCTGTTCTCCAGGGCCTGTCTTGCCTTTCTTGTTCTTACACATTTTGTGGATGTCCCTTTTGACCAGTGGGAAGTGATACTTCTTTGTAGTGCAGATTTGCATTGCCCGCTTGCTTGCTTGGCCAAAAAGGGCGTATGCGTTTTCTCCTGAATATATTCAGGAGAAAACGCATACGCCCTTTATGGCCAAGTGCATCATTGTCCAAGTTGTGCCCTTCTTCCTGTGCTTTAAAGGCGATTCCAACGTACCTCTTGAAATCTGTTTCCTGCTATTCTGCCTCGCTTTCAAGTCCGCCTCGTTGCCTTCCCTCAACAGATTTTTGGACGATAGTTGTCCTTTATTACTCGGCCGGTTTGTGAATTGCTGTGCCCCTGAGCTCCATTTTTCAACTCGTTTTTGGTGAGCTGACCGCAAGTCCAAAATTTTGGTTCAGGACCTATACTGGTTCCCGGTGGGTGGCTGAGAATTTGGTTAATTCTTCTTCCTGCCGGGAAATTACAGTGATATGTGCCCGTCCAAATGCCTAACAGCTACTCTCTCATTGGTTCTCCCTCTTCCCTTTCATCCTCTGCCAAATTGGCAACCTGTGCGAACCAAGAGGTTAAAGGGGCTGTCTCTCGAAGTTGGGAGGTTGATAGTAAAGCAGACGGAAAGTCAAACCGGAGCAACAGGAGAGGGACTATTCGTTGAGTTTTAGAAACCTTTCGTATTCACAGTGTGTCCGTTCTCTAGGTTTCCCGCACATGTTATAGCTGTAGTAATATTCCCTTCAACCTGGAGAGTTCGGACCCATGGAATGGGTGCCATGCATTATTGCTTTAAAGGGTCTGCATTTGCTCACCCAATCTCACCAATCGTCTCAGTCCCAAGTGTCCCTCCTTATGCCACATCCAGCTGTCGTTGTAGATAGGGTCATTCCAGCTTTCATCAGAGACCCTGAAGGGATTGTAAAGAATTTCCCAGTTTTTTTGTTTTGTTTTTGAAATTCCTTTTTATAGTGGGTTTGAGCTGATTCTCGCTGCCATGTTTATGCCAGTCTAGACACACTTGATTCCCTTACGGAGACATATCAATACATAGGTTTTAAGATTCTTACTAGTCAGATATTTTCCTCTGCGGGAAATATGGGGTTTTGAGTCCCTTTCACTGAGGACGGTGTAGGTCTTGTCTATTCCATAGTTGGTTTTTGGAACGGTACCTGTGCTTATATCAAACTCTGGTTTTATGCATCACCCCACCTCTCCTTCCCCCTTAAGCAGGTATAAGAGTGTTTTCTAAATGTGAGGCACTGTTCTCTTTCCTAACTCAGTTCAAGTGTAGCCATGTTTACAGGATCTTCATAAGTGATATCTTATGATAAGTTTCTTTTTCTGTGTGACTTATTTCACTTAGAATCATCGTACCTGAATCCACCCATTTTGCTGCTACTGGTCTTATGACATTGATTTCATGGCTGAGGGATATTCCATCGTACGTAAGTACCACAATTTTTTGAACCATGTTTATATTTTCTGGGATACTTAAGGTGTATCCAAGTTGAGGTCCTTGTATGCAGTGCAGCCCTAAATTTTGGGGTGGCTCTGTCTTATTGATTTTCAGTTTTCCCAAGGTATATTCCCTAGACTGGTAGTGCCCTTGGCTCTGTAGCTCTGTTCTTTACTTGTTTTAGGGAACAGAATGCACTCCTCCAGAGAGGCAGTTGGCAATTTACATCCCGCCCATCAGCATAACAAGGCTCCCTGTTCTCCAGGGCCTGTCTTGCCTTTCTTGTTCTTACACATTTTGTGGATGTCCCTTTTGACCGGTGGGAAGTGATACTTCTTTGTAGTGCAGATTTGCATTGCCCGCTTGCTTGCTTGGCCAAAAAGGGCGTATGCGTTTTCTCCTGAATATATTCAGGAGAAAACGCATACGCCCTTTTTGGCCAAGTGCATCATTGTCGAAGTTGTGCCCCTCTTCCTGTGCTTTAAAGGCGATTCCAACGTACCTCTTGAAATCTGTTTCCTGCTATTCTGCCTCGCTTTCAAGTTCGCCTCATTGCCTTCCCTCAACAGATTTTTGGACGATAGTTGTCCTTTATTACTCGGCCAGTTTGTGAATTGCTGTGCCCCTGAGCTCCATTTTTCAACTCGTTTTTGGTGAGCTGACCGCAAGGCCAAAATTTTGGTTCAGGACCTATACTGGTTCCCGGTGGGTGGCTGAGAATTTGGTTAATTCTTCTTCCTGCCGGGAAATTACAGTGATATGTGCCCGTCCAAATGCCTAACAGCTACTCTCTCATTGGTTCTCCCTCTTCCCTTTCATCCTCTGCCAAATTGGCAACCTGTGCGAACCAAGAGGTTAAAGGGGCTGTCTCTCCAAGTTGGGAGGTTGATAGTAAAGCAGCCGGAAAGTCAATCCGGAGCACCAGGAGAGGGTTTATTCGTTGAGTTTTAGAACCCTTTCGTATTCACAGTGTGTCCGTTCTCTAGGTTTCCCGCACATGTTATAGCTGTAGTAATATTCCCTTCAACCTGGAGAGTTCGGACCCATGGAATGGGTGCCATGCATTATTGCTTTAAAGGGTCTGCATTTGCTCACCCAATCTCACCAATCGTCTCAGTCCCAAGTGTCCCTCCTTATGCCACATCCAGCTGTCGTTGTAGATAGGGTCATTCCAGCTTTCATCAGAGACCCTGAAGGAATTGTAAAGAATTTCCCAGTTTTTTTGTTTTGTTTTTGAAATTCCTTTTTATAGTGGGTTTGAGCTGATTCTCGCTGCCATGTTTATGCCAGTCTAGACACACTTGATTCCCTTACGGAGACATATCAATACATAGGTTTTAAGATTCTTACTAGTCAGATATTTTCCTCTGCGGGAAATATGGGGTTTTGAGTCCCTTTCACTGAGGACGGTGTAGGTCTTGTCTATTCCATAGTTGGTTTTTGGAACGGTACCTGTGCTTATATCAAACTCTGGTTTTATGCATCACCCCACCTCTCCTTCCCCCTTAAGCAGGTATAAGAGTGTTTTCTAAATGTGAGACACTGTTCTCTTTCCTAACTCAGTTCAAGTGTAGCCATGTTTACAGGATCTTCATAAGTGATATCTTATGATAAGTTTCTTTTTCTGTGTGACTTATTTCACTTAGAATCATCGTACCTGAATCCACCCATTTTGCTGCTACTGGTCTTATGACATTGATTTCATGGCTGAGGGATATTCCATCGTACGTAAGTACCACAATTTTTTGAACCATGTTTATATTTTCTGGGATACTTAAGGTGTATCCAAGTTGAGGTCCTTGTATGCAGTGCAGCCCTAAATTTTGGGGTGGCTCTGTCTTATTGATTTTCAGTTTTCCCAAGGTATATTCCCTAGACTGGTAGTGCCCTTGGCTCTGTAGCTCTGTTCTTTACTTGTTTTAGGGAACAGAATGCACTCCTCCAGAGAGGCAGTTGGCAATTTACATCCCGCCCATCAGCATAACAAGGCTCCCTGTTCTCCAGGGCCTGTCTTGCCTTTCTTGTTCTTACACATTTTGTGGATGTCCCTTTTGACCGGTGGGAAGTGATACTTCTTTGTAGTGCAGATTTGCATTGCCCGCTTGCTTGCTTGGCCAAAAAGGGCGTATGCGTTTTCTCCTGAATATATTCAGGAGAAAACGCATACGCCCTTTTTGGCCAAGTGCATCATTGTCGAAGTTGTGCCCCTCTTCCTGTGCTTTAAAGGCGATTCCAACGTACCTCTTGAAATCTGTTTCCTGCTATTCTGCCTCGCTTTCAAGTTCGCCTCATTGCCTTCCCTCAACAGATTTTTGGACGATAGTTGTCCTTTATTACTCGGCCAGTTTGTGAATTGCTGTGCCCCTGAGCTCCATTTTTCAACTCGTTTTTGGTGAGCTGACCGCAAGGCCAAAATTTTGGTTCAGGACCTATACTGGTTCCCGGTGGGTGGCTGAGAATTTGGTTAATTCTTCTTCCTGCCGGGAAATTACAGTGATATGTGCCCGTCCAAATGCCTAACAGCTACTCTCTCATTGGTTCTCCCTCTTCCCTTTCATCCTCTGCCAAATTGGCAACCTGTGCGAACCAAGAGGTTAAAGGGGCTGTCTCTCCAAGTTGGGAGGTTGATAGTAAAGCAGCCGGAAAGTCAATCCGGAGCACCAGGAGAGGGTTTATTCGTTGAGTTTTAGAACCCTTTCGTATTCACAGTGTGTCCGTTCTCTAGGTTTCCCGCACATGTTATAGCTGTAGTAATATTCCCTTCAACCTGGAGAGTTCGGACCCATGGAATGGGTGCCATGCATTATTGCTTTAAAGGGTCTGCATTTGCTCACCCAATCTCACCAATCGTCTCAGTCCCAAGTGTCCCTCCTTATGCCACATCCAGCTGTCGTTGTAGATAGGGTCATTCCAGCTTTCATCAGAGACCCTGAAGGAATTGTAAAGAATTTCCCAGTTTTTTTGTTTTGTTTTTGAAATTCCTTTTTATAGTGGGTTTGAGCTGATTCTCGCTGCCATGTTTATGCCAGTCTAGACACACTTGATTCCCTTACGGAGACATATCAATACATAGGTTTTAAGATTCTTACTAGTCAGATATTTTCCTCTGCGGGAAATATGGGGTTTTGAGTCCCTTTCACTGAGGACGGTGTAGGTCTTGTCTATTCCATAGTTGGTTTTTGGAACGGTACCTGTGCTTATATCAAACTCTGGTTTTATGCATCACCCCACCTCTCCTTCCCCCTTAAGCAGGTATAAGAGTGTTTTCTAAATGTGAGACACTGTTCTCTTTCCTAACTCAGTTCAAGTGTAGCCATGTTTACAGGATCTTCATAAGTGATATCTTATGATAAGTTTCTTTTTCTGTGTGACTTATTTCACTTAGAATCATCGTACCTGAATCCACCCATTTTGCTGCTACTGGTCTTATGACATTGATTTCATGGCTGAGGGATATTCCATCGTACGTAAGTACCACAATTTTTTGAACCATGTTTATATTTTCTGGGATACTTAAGGTGTATCCAAGTTGAGATCCTTGTATGCAGTGCAGCCCTAAATTTTGGGGTGGCTCTGTCTTATTGATTTTCAGTTTTCCCAAGGTATATTCCCTAGACTGGTAGTGCCCTTGGCTCTGTAGCTCTGTTCTTTACTTGTTGTAGGGAACAGAATGCACTCCTCCAGAGAGGCAGTTGGCAATTTACATCCCGCCCATCAGCATAACAAGGCTCCCTGTTCTCCAGGGCCTGTCTTGCCTTTCTTTTTCTTACACATTTTGTGGATGTCCCCTTTGACCGGTGGGAAGTGATACTTCTTTGTAGTGCAGATTTGCATTGCCCGCTTGCGCTTGCTTGCTTGGCCAAAAAGGGCGTATGCGTTTTCTCCTGAATATATTCAGGAGAAAACGCATACGCACTTTTTGGCCAAGTGCATCATTGTCGAAGTTGTGCCCCTCTTCCTGTGCTTTAAAGGCGATTCCAACGTACCTCTTGAAATCTGTTTCCTGCTATTTTGCCTCGCTTTCAAGTCCGCCTCGTTGCCTTCCCTCAACAGATTTTTGGACGATAGTTGTCCTTTATTACTAGGCCAGTTTGTGAATTGCTGTGCCCCTGAGCTCCATTTTTCAACTCGTTTTTGGTGAGCTGACCGCATGTCCAAAATTTTGGCTCAGGACCTATACTGGTTCCCGGTGGGTGGCTGAGAATTTGGTTAATTCTTCTTCCTGCCGGGAAATTACAGTGATATGTGCCCGTCCAAATGCCTAACAACTACTCTCTCATTGGTTCTCCCTCTTCCCTTTCATCCTCTGCCAAATTGGCAACCTGTGCGAACCAAGAGGTTAAAGGGGCTGTCTCTCCAAGTTGGGAGGTTGATAGTAAAGCAGACGGAAAGTCAAACCGGAGCACCAGGAGTGGGATTATTCGTTGAGTTTTAGAAACCTTTCGTATTCACAGTGTGTCCGTTCCCTAGGTTTCCCGCACATGTTATAGCTGTAGTAATATTCCCTTCAACCTGGAGAGTTTGGACCCATGGAATGGGTGCCATGCATTATTGCTTTAAAGGGTCTGCATTTGCTCACCCAATCTCACCAATCGTCTCAGTCCCAAGTGTCCCTCCTTATGCCACATCCAGCTGTCGTTGTAGATAGGGTCATTCCAGCTTTCATCAGAGACCCTGAAGGAATTGTAAAGAATTTCCCAGTTTTTTTGTTTTGTTTTTGAAATTCCTTTTTATAGTGGGTTTGAGCTGATTCTCGCTGCCATGTTTATGCCAGTCTAGACACACTTGATTCCCTTACGGAGACATATCAATACATAGGTTTTAAGATTCTTACTAGTCAGATATTTTCCTCTGCGGGAAATATGGGGTTTTGAGTCCCTTTCGCTGAGGACGGTGTAGGTCTTGTCTATTCCATAGTTGGTTTTTGGAACGGTACCTGTGCTTATATCAAACTCTGGTTTTATGCATCACCCCACCTCTCCTTCCCCCTTAAGCAGGTATAAGAGTGTTTTCTAAATGTGAGACACTGTTCTCTTTCCTAACTCAGTTCAAGTGTAGCCATGTTTACAGGATCTTCATAAGTGATATCTTATGATAAGTTTCTTTTTCTGTGTGACTTATTTCACTTAGAATCATCGTACCTGAATCCACCCATTTTGCTGCTACTGGTCTTATGACATTGATTTCATGGCTGAGGGATATTCCATCGTACGTAAGTACCACAATTTTTTGAACCATGTTTATATTTTCTGGGATACTTAAGGTGTATCCAAGTTGAGGTCCTTGTATGCAGTGCAGCCCTAAATTTTGGGGTGGCTCTGTCTTACTGATTTTCAGTTTTCCCAAGGTATATTCCCTAGACTGGTAGTGCCCTTGGCTCTGTAGCTCTGTTCTTTACTTGTTTTAGGGAACAGAATGCACTCCTCCAGAGAGGCAGTTGGCAATTTACATCCCGCCCATCAGCATAACAAGGCTCCCTGTTCTCCAGGGCCTGTCTTGCCTTTCTTGTTCTTACACATTTTGTGGATGTCCCTTTTGACCGGTGGGAAGTGATACTTCTTTGTAGTGCAGATTTGCATTGCCCGCTTGCTTGCTTGGCCAAAAAGGGCGTATGCGTTTTCTCCTGAATATATTCAGGAGAAAACGCATACGCCCTTTACGGCCAAGTGCATCATTGTCCAAGTTGTGCCCTTCTTCCTGTGCTTTAAAGGCGATTCCAACGTACCTCTTGAAATCTGTTTCCTGCTATTCTGCCTCGCTTTCAAGTCCGCCTCGTTGCCTTCCCTCAACAGATTTTTGGACGATAGTTGTCCTTTATTACTCGGCCAGTTTGTGAATTGCTGTGCCCCTGAGCTCCATTTTTCAACTCGTTTTTGGTGAGCTGACCGCAAGTCCAAAATTTTGGTTCAGGACCTATACTGGTTCCCGGTGGGTGGCTGAGAATTTGGTTAATTCTTCTTCCTGCCGGGAAATTACAGTGATATGTGCCCGTCCAAATGCCTAACAGCTACTCTCTCATTGGTTCTCCCTCTTCCCTTTCATCCTCTGCCAAATTGGCAACCTGTGCGAACCAAGAGGTTAAAGGGGCTGTCTCTCGAAGTTGGGAGGTTGATAGTAAAGCAGACGGAAAGTCAAACCGGAGCACCAGGAGAGGGACTATTCGTTGAGTTTTAGAAACCTTTCGTATTCACAGTGTGTCCGTTCTCTAGGTTTCCCGCACATGTTATAGCTGTAGTAATATTCCCTTCAACCTGGAGAGTTCGGACCCATGGAATGGGTGCCATGCATTATTGCTTTAAAGGGTCTGCATTTGCTCACCCAATCTCACCAATCGTCTCAGTCCCAAGTATCCCTCCTTATGCCACATCCAGCTGTCATTGTAGATAGGGTCATTCCAGCTTTCATCAGAGACCCTGAAGGAATTGTAAAGAATTTCCCAGTTTTTTTGTTTTGTTTTTGAAATTCCTTTTTATAGTGGGTTTGAGCTGATTCTCGCTGCCATGTTTATGCCAGTCTAGACACACTTGATTCCCTTACGGAGACATATCAATACATAGGTTTTAAGATTCTTACTAGTCAGATATTTTCCTCTGCGGGAAATATGGGGTTTTGAGTCCCTTTCACTGAGGACGGTGTAGGTCTTGTCTATTCCATAGTTGGTTTTTGGAACGGTACCTGTGCTTATATCAAACTCTGGTTTTATGCATCACCCCACCTCTCCTTCCCCCTTAAGCAGGTATAAGAGTGTTTTCTAAATGTGAGGCACTGTTCTCTTTCCTAACTCAGTTCAAGTGTAGCCATGTTTACAGGATCTTCATAAGTGATATCTTATGATAAGTTTCTTTTTCTGTGTGACTTATTTCACTTAGAATCATCGTACCTGAATCCACCCATTTTGCTGCTACTGGTCTTATGACATTGATTTCATGGCTGAGGGATATTCCATCGTACGTAAGTACCACAATTTTTTGAACCATGTTTATATTTTCTGGGATACTTAAGGTGTATCCAAGTTGAGGTCCTTGTATGCAGTGCAGCCCTAAATTTTGGGGTGGCTCTGTCTTATTGATTTTCAGTTTTCCCAAGGTATATTCCCTAGACTGGTAGTGCCCTTGGCTCTGTAGCTCTGTTCTTTACTTGTTTTAGGGAACAGAATGCACTCCTCCAGAGAGTCAGTTGGCAATTTACATCCCGCCCATCAGCATAACAAGGCTCCCTGTTCTCCAGGGCCTGTCTTGCCTTTCTTGTTCTTACACATTTTGTGGATGTCCCTTTTGACCGGTGGGAAGTGATACTTCTTTGTAGTGCAGATTTGCATTGCCCGCTTGCTTGCTTGGCCAAAAAGGGCGTATGCGTTTTCTCCTGAATATATTCAGGAGAAAACGCATACGCCCTTTTTGGCCAAGTGCATCATTGTCGAAGTTGTGCCCCTCTTCCTGTGCTTTAAAGGCGATTCCAACGTACCTCTTGAAATCTGTTTCCTGCTATTCTGCCTCGCTTTCAAGTTCGCCTCATTGCCTTCCCTCAACAGATTTTTGGACGATAGTTGTCCTTTATTACTCGGCCAGTTTGTGAATTGCTGTGCCCCTGAGCTCCATTTTTCAACTCGTTTTTGGTGAGCTGACCGCAAGGCCAAAATTTTGGTTCAGGACCTATACTGGTTCCCGGTGGGTGGCTGAGAATTTGGTTAATTCTTCTTCCTGCCGGGAAATTACAGTGATATGTGCCCGTCCAAATGCCTAACAGCTACTCTCTCATTGGTTCTCCCTCTTCCCTTTCATCCTCTGCCAAATTGGCAACCTGTGCGAACCAAGAGGTTAAAGGGGCTGTCTCTCCAAGTTGGGAGGTTGATAGTAAAGCAGCCGGAAAGTCAATCCGGAGCACCAGGAGAGGGTTTATTCGTTGAGTTTTAGAACCCTTTCGTATTCACAGTGTGTCCGTTCTCTAGGTTTCCCGCACATGTTATAGCTGTAGTAATATTCCCTTCAACCTGGAGAGTTCGGACCCATGGAATGGGTGCCATGCATTATTGCTTTAAAGGGTCTGCATTTGCTCACCCAATCTCACCAATCGTCTCAGTCCCAAGTGTCCCTCCTTATGCCACATCCAGCTGTCGTTGTAGATAGGGTCATTCCAGCTTTCATCAGAGACCCTGAAGGAATTGTAAAGAATTTCCCAGTTTTTTTGTTTTGTTTTTGAAATTCCTTTTTATAGTGGGTTTGAGCTGATTCTCGCTGCCATGTTTATGCCAGTCTAGACACACTTGATTCCCTTACGGAGACATATCAATACATAGGTTTTAAGATTCTTACTAGTCAGATATTTTCCTCTGCGGGAAATATGGGGTTTTGAGTCCCTTTCACTGAGGACGGTGTAGGTCTTGTCTATTCCATAGTTGGTTTTTGGAACGGTACCTGTGCTTATATCAAACTCTGGTTTTATGCATCACCCCACCTCTCCTTCCCCCTTAAGCAGGTATAAGAGTGTTTTCTAAATGTGAGACACTGTTCTCTTTCCTAACTCAGTTCAAGTGTAGCCATGTTTACAGGATCTTCATAAGTGATATCTTATGATAAGTTTCTTTTTCTGTGTGACTTATTTCACTTAGAATCATCGTACCTGAATCCACCCATTTTGCTGCTACTGGTCTTATGACATTGATTTCATGGCTGAGGGATATTCCATCGTACGTAAGTACCACAATTTTTTGAACCATGTTTATATTTTCTGGGATACTTAAGGTGTATCCAAGTTGAGATCCTTGTATGCAGTGCAGCCCTAAATTTTGGGGTGGCTCTGTCTTATTGATTTTCAGTTTTCCCAAGGTATATTCCCTAGACTGGTAGTGCCCTTGGCTCTGTAGCTCTGTTCTTTACTTGTTGTAGGGAACAGAATGCACTCCTCCAGAGAGGCAGTTGGCAATTTACATCCCGCCCATCAGCATAACAAGGCTCCCTGTTCTCCAGGGCCTGTCTTGCCTTTCTTTTTCTTACACATTTTGTGGATGTCCCCTTTGACCGGTGGGAAGTGATACTTCTTTGTAGTGCAGATTTGCATTGCCCGCTTGCGCTTGCTTGCTTGGCCAAAAAGGGCGTATGCGTTTTCTCCTGAATATATTCAGGAGAAAACGCATACGCCCTTTTTGGCCAAGTGCATCATTGTCGAAGTTGTGCCCCTCTTCCTGTGCTTTAAAGGCGATTCCAACGTACCTCTTGAAATCTGTTTCCTGCTATTTTGCCTCGCTTTCAAGTCCGCCTCGTTGCCTTCCCTCAACAGATTTTTGGACGATAGTTGTCCTTTATTACTAGGCCAGTTTGTGAATTGCTGTGCCCCTGAGCTCCATTTTTCAACTCGTTTTTGGTGAGCTGACCGCATGTCCAAAATTTTGGCTCAGGACCTATACTGGTTCCCGGTGGGTGGCTGAGAATTTGGTTAATTCTTCTTCCTGCCGGGAAATTACAGTGATATGTGCCCGTCCAAATGCCTAACAACTACTCTCTCATTGGTTCTCCCTCTTCCCTTTCATCCTCTGCCAAATTGACAACCTGTGCGAACCAAGAGGTTAAAGGGGCTGTCTCTCCAAGTTGGGAGGTTGATAGTAAAGCAGACGGAAAGTCAAACCGGAGCACCAGGAGTGGGATTATTCGTTGAGTTTTAGAAACCTTTCGTATTCACAGTGTGTCCGTTCCCTAGGTTTCCCGCACATGTTATAGCTGTAGTAATATTCCCTTCAACCTGGAGAGTTTGGACCCATGGAATGGGTGCCATGCATTATTGCTTTAAAGGGTCTGCATTTGCTCACCCAATCTCACCAATCGTCTCAGTCCCAAGTGTCCCTCCTTATGCCACATCCAGCTGTCGTTGTAGATAGGGTCATTCCAGCTTTCATCAGAGACCCTGAAGGAATTGTAAAGAATTTCCCAGTTTTTTTGTTTTGTTTTTGAAATTCCTTTTTATAGTGGGTTTGAGCTGATTCTCGCTGCCATGTTTATGCCAGTCTAGACACACTTGATTCCCTTACGGAGACATATCAATACATAGGTTTTAAGATTCTTACTAGTCAGATATTTTCCTCTGCGGGAAATATGGGGTTTTGAGTCCCTTTCGCTGAGGACGGTGTAGGTCTTGTCTATTCCATAGTTGGTATTTGGAACGGTACCTGTGCTTATATCAAACTCTGGTTTTATGCATCACCCCACCTCTCCTTCCCCCTTAAGCAGGTATAAGAGTGTTTTCTAAATGTGAGACACTGTTCTCTTTCCTAACTCAGTTCAAGTGTAGCCATGTTTACAGGATCTTCATAAGTGATATCTTATGATAAGTTTCTTTTTCTGTGTGACTTATTTCACTTAGAATCATCGTACCTGAATCCACCCATTTTGCTGCTACTGGTCTTATGACATTGATTTCATGGCTGAGGGATATTCCATCGTACGTAAGTACCACAATTTTTTGAACCATGTTTATATTTTCTGGGATACTTAAGGTGTATCCAAGTTGAGGTCCTTGTATGCAGTGCAGCCCTAAATTTTGGGGTGGCTCTGTCTTACTGATTTTCAGTTTTCCCAAGGTATATTCCCTAGACTGGTAGTGCCCTTGGCTCTGTAGCTCTGTTCTTTACTTGTTTTAGGGAACAGAATGCACTCCTCCAGAGAGGCAGTTGGCAATTTACATCCCGCCCATCAGCATAACAAGGCTCCCTGTTCTCAAGGGCCTGTCTTGCCTTTCTTGTTCTTACACATTTTGTGGATGTCCCTTTTGACCGGTGGGTAGTGATACTTCTTTGTA
Source organism: Hyperoodon ampullatus (assembly GCF_949752795.1). Classification (NCBI taxonomy): domain Eukaryota; kingdom Metazoa; phylum Chordata; class Mammalia; order Artiodactyla; family Ziphiidae; genus Hyperoodon; species Hyperoodon ampullatus. The sequence continues at coordinate 328,168 of NW_027640551.1, forward strand.
GTGCAGATTTGCATTGCCCGCTTGCTTGCTTGGCCAAAAAGGGCGTATGCGTTTTCTCCTGAATATATTCAGGAGAAAACGCATACGCCCTTTATGGCCAAGTGCATCATTGTCCAAGTTGTGCCCTTCTTCCTGTGCTTTAAAGGCGATTCCAACGTACCTCTTGAAATCTGTTTCCTGCTATTCTGCCTCGCTTTCAAGTCCGCCTCGTTGCCTTCCCTCAACAGATTTTTGGACGATAGTTGTCCTTTATTACTCGGCCAGTTTGTGAATTGCTGTGCCCCTGAGCTCCATTTTTCAACTCGTTTTTGGTGAGCTGACCGCAAGTCCAAAATTTTGGTTCAGGACCTATACTGGTTCCCGGTGGGTGGCTGAGAATTTGGTTAATTCTTCTTCCTGCCGGGAAATTACAGTGATATGTGCCCGTCCAAATGCCTAACAGCTACTCTCTCATTGGTTCTCCCTCTTCCCTTTCATCCTCTGCCAAATTGGCAACCTGTGCGAACCAAGAGGTTAAAGGGGCTGTCTCTCGAAGTTGGGAGGTTGATAGTAAAGCAGACGGAAAGTCAAACCGGAGCACCAGGAGAGGGACTATTCGTTGAGTTTTAGAAACCTTTCGTATTCACAGTGTGTCCGTTCTCTAGGTTTCCCGCACATGTTATAGCTGTAGTAATATTCCCTTCAACCTGGAGAGTTCGGACCCATGGAATGGGTGCCATGCATTATTGCTTTAAAGGGTATGCATTTGCTCACCCAATCTCACCAATCGTCTCAGTCCCAAGTGTCCCTCCTTATGCCACATCCAGCTGTCATTGTAGATAGGGTCATTCCAGCTTTCATCAGAGACCCTGAAGGGATTGTAAAGAATTTCCCAGTTTTTTTGTTTTGTTTTTGAAATTCCTTTTTATAGTGGGTTTGAGCTGATTCTCGCTGCCATGTTTATGCCAGTCTAGACACACTTGATTCCCTTACGGAGACATATCAATACATAGGTTTTAAGATTCTTACTAGTCAGATATTTTCCTCTGCGGGAAATATGGGGTTTTGAGTCCCTTTCACTGAGGACGGTGTAGGTCTTGTCTATTCCATAGTTGGTTTTTGGAACGGTACCTGTGCTTATATCAAACTCTGGTTTTATGCATCACCCCACCTCTCCTTCCCCCTTAAGCAGGTATAAGAGTGTTTTCTAAATGTGAGGCACTGTTCTCTTTCCTAACTCAGTTCAAGTGTAGCCATGTTTACAGGATCTTCATAAGTGATATCTTATGATAAGTTTCTTTTTCTGTGTGACTTATTTCACTTAGAATCATCGTACCTGAATCCACCCATTTTGCTGCTACTGGTCTTATGACATTGATTTCATGGCTGAGGGATATACCATCGTACGTAAGTACCACAATTTTTTGAACCATTTTTATATTTCCTGGGATATTTAAGGTGTACCCAAGTTGAGGTCCTTGTAAGCAGTGCAGCCCTAAATTTTGGGGTGACTCTGTCTTATTGATTTTCAGTTTTCCCAAGGTATATTCCCTAGACTGGAAGTGCCCTTGGCTCTGTAGCTCTGTTGTTTACTTGTTTTAGGGAACACAATGCACTCCTCCAGAGACGCAGTTGGCAATTTACATCCCGCCCATCAGCATAACAAGGCTCCCTGTTCTCCAGGGCCTGTCTTGCCTTTCTTTTTCTTACACATTTTGTGGATGTCCCCTTTGACCGGTGGGAAGTGATACTTCTTTGTAGTGCAGATTTGCATTGCCCGCTTGCGCTTGCTTGCTTGGCCAAAAAGGGCGTATGCGTTTTCTCCTGAATATATTCAGGAGAAAACGCATACGCACTTTTTGGCCAAGTGCATCATTGTCGAAGTTGTGCCCCTCTTCCTGTGCTTTAAAGGCGATTCCAACGTACCTCTTGAAATCTGTTTCCTGCTATTTTGCCTCGCTTTCAAGTTCGCCTCATTGCCTTCCCTCAACAGATTTTTGGACGATAGTTGTCCTTTATTACTCGGCCAGTTTGTGAATTGCTGTGCCCCTGAGCTCCATTTTTCAACTCGTTTTTGGTGAGCTGACCGCAAGGCCAAAATTTTGGTTCAGGACCTATACTGGTTCCCGGTGGGTGGCTGAGAATTTGGTTAATTCTTCTTCCTGCCGGGAAATTACAGTGATATGTGCCCGTCCAAATGCCTAACAGCTACTCTCTCATTGGTTCTCCCTCTTCCCTTTCATCCTCTGCCAAATTGGCAACCTGTGCGAACCAAGAGGTTAAAGGGGCTGTCTCTCCAAGTTGGGAGGTTGATAGTAAAGCAGCCGGAAAGTCAATCCGGAGCACCAGGAGAGGGTTTATTCGTTGAGTTTTAGAACCCTTTCGTATTCACAGTGTGTCCGTTCTCTAGGTTTCCCGCACATGTTATAGCTGTAGTAATATTCCCTTCAACCTGGAGAGTTCGGACCCATGGAATGGGTGCCATGCATTATTGCTTTAAAGGGTCTGCATTTGCTCACCCAATCTCACCAATCGTCTCAGTCCCAAGTGTCCCTCCTTATGCCACATCCAGCTGTCGTTGTAGATAGGGTCATTCCAGCTTTCATCAGAGACCCTGAAGGAATTGTAAAGAATTTCCCAGTTTTTTTGTTTTGTTTTTGAAATTCCTTTTTATAGTGGGTTTGAGCTGATTCTCGCTGCCATGTTTATGCCAGTCTAGACACACTTGATTCCCTTACGGAGACATATCAATACATAGGTTTTAAGATTCTTACTAGTCAGATATTTTCCTCTGCGGGAAATATGGGGTTTTGAGTCCCTTTCACTGAGGACGGTGTAGGTCTTGTCTATTCCATAGTTGGTTTTTGGAACGGTACCTGTGCTTATATCAAACTCTGGTTTTATGCATCACCCCACCTCTCCTTCCCCCTTAAGCAGGTATAAGAGTGTTTTCTAAATGTGAGACACTGTTCTCTTTCCTAACTCAGTTCAAGTGTAGCCATGTTTACAGGATCTTCATAAGTGATATCTTATGATAAGTTTCTTTTTCTGTGTGACTTATTTCACTTAGAATCATCGTACCTGAATCCACCCATTTTGCTGCTACTGGTCTTATGACATTGATTTCATGGCTGAGGGATATTCCATCGTACGTAAGTACCACAATTTTTTGAACCATGTTTATATTTTCTGGGATACTTAAGGTGTATCCAAGTTGAGATCCTTGTATGCAGTGCAGCCCTAAATTTTGGGGTGGCTCTGTCTTATTGATTTTCAGTTTTCCCAAGGTATATTCCCTAGACTGGTAGTGCCCTTGGCTCTGTAGCTCTGTTCTTTACTTGTTGTAGGGAACAGAATGCACTCCTCCAGAGAGGCAGTTGGCAATTTACATCCCGCCCATCAGCATAACAAGGCTCCCTGTTCTCCAGGGCCTGTCTTGCCTTTCTTTTTCTTACACATTTTGTGGATGTCCCCTTTGACCGGTGGGAAGTGATACTTCTTTGTAGTGCAGATTTGCATTGCCCGCTTGCGCTTGCTTGCTTGGCCAAAAAGGGCGTATGCGTTTTCTCCTGAATATATTCAGGAGAAAACGCATACGCACTTTTTGGCCAAGTGCATCATTGTCGAAGTTGTGCCCCTCTTCCTGTGCTTTAAAGGCGATTCCAACGTACCTCTTGAAATCTGTTTCCTGCTATTTTGCCTCGCTTTCAAGTCCGCCTCGTTGCCTTCCCTCAACAGATTTTTGGACGATAGTTGTCCTTTATTACTAGGCCAGTTTGTGAATTGCTGTGCCCCTGAGCTCCATTTTTCAACTCGTTTTTGGTGAGCTGACCGCATGTCCAAAATTTTGGCTCAGGACCTATACTGGTTCCCGGTGGGTGGCTGAGAATTTGGTTAATTCTTCTTCCTGCCGGGAAATTACAGTGATATGTGCCCGTCCAAATGCCTAACAACTACTCTCTCATTGGTTCTCCCTCTTCCCTTTCATCCTCTGCCAAATTGGCAACCTGTGCGAACCAAGAGGTTAAAGGGGCTGTCTCTCCAAGTTGGGAGGTTGATAGTAAAGCAGACGGAAAGTCAAACCGGAGCACCAGGAGTGGGATTATTCGTTGAGTTTTAGAAACCTTTCGTATTCACAGTGTGTCCGTTCCCTAGGTTTCCCGCACATGTTATAGCTGTAGTAATATTCCCTTCAACCTGGAGAGTTTGGACCCATGGAATGGGTGCCATGCATTATTGCTTTAAAGGGTCTGCATTTGCTCACCCAATCTCACCAATCGTCTCAGTCCCAAGTGTCCCTCCTTATGCCACATCCAGCTGTCGTTGTAGATAGGGTCATTCCAGCTTTCATCAGAGACCCTGAAGGAATTGTAAAGAATTTCCCAGTTTTTTTGTTTTGTTTTTGAAATTCCTTTTTATAGTGGGTTTGAGCTGATTCTCGCTGCCATGTTTATGCCAGTCTAGACACACTTGATTCCCTTACGGAGACATATCAATACATAGGTTTTAAGATTCTTACTAGTCAGATATTTTCCTCTGCGGGAAATATGGGGTTTTGAGTCCCTTTCGCTGAGGACGGTGTAGGTCTTGTCTATTCCATAGTTGGTTTTTGGAACGGTACCTGTGCTTATATCAAACTCTGGTTTTATGCATCACCCCACCTCTCCTTCCCCCTTAAGCAGGTATAAGAGTGTTTTCTAAATGTGAGACACTGTTCTCTTTCCTAACTCAGTTCAAGTGTAGCCATGTTTACAGGATCTTCATAAGTGATATCTTATGATAAGTTTCTTTTTCTGTGTGACTTATTTCACTTAGAATCATCATACCTGAATCCACCCATTTTGCTGCTACTGGTCTTATGACATTGATTTCATGGCTGAGGGATATTCCATCGTACGTAAGTACCACAAATTTTTGAACCATGTTTATATTTTCTGGGATACTTAAGGTGTATCCAAGTTGAGGTCCTTGTATGCAGTGCAGCCCTAAATTTTGGGGTGGCTCTGTCTTACTGATTTTCAGTTTTCCCAAGGTATATTCCCTAGACTGGTAGTGCCCTTGGCTCTGTAGCTCTGTTCTTTACTTGTTTTAGGGAACAGAATGCACTCCTCCAGAGAGGCAGTTGGCAATTTACATCCCGCCCATCAGCATAACAAGGCTCCCTGTTCTCCAGGGCCTGTCTTGCCTTTCTTGTTCTTACACATTTTGTGGATGTCCCTTTTGACCGGTGGGAAGTGATACTTCTTTGTAGTGCAGATTTGCATTGCCCGCTTGCTTGCTTGGC